>NW_020884969.1:844224-1309920 GCF_003945725.1 Corapipo altera | reverse complement strand
AAGAAAGAAAGGAAGAAAGAAAGGAAGAAAGAAAGGAAGAAAGAAAGAGAGAACGAAAGAGAGAAAGAAAGGAAGAAAAAGGAAGAAAGAAAGGAAGAAAGAAAGAGAGAACAAAAGAGAGAAAGAAAGAGAGAAAGAAAGAAAGAAAGAGAGAAAGAAAGAAAGAAAGAAAAATAAAAGAAAGAAGACTGACTACAAGAGCTTATATTGACTTTAGCCTATTTTCCAAGGAGGTTGTATTTAACAGCCATGATTATACTGATAAAAAAGGAAAATAAATAATCTCAAAGCCTTACTTGTTAATGTTGCTTCCTTCTTTTAGCCTGTCCCCTGCAGCACCAGTCTTAGTTGCCCTTTCACTCCCTGCTAAGTCCACCAGGCTCAGCTTGCCCACCTTCTCACCTGATGTCTGTGGAAGGAACCAGAGAACAGCCACTGTTAGTTTACTTATTTTAAGTCACATAGTTTGATGTATTTTCCAACAAGAATCAGGCTTCATTTTTTGGTGTAGACTCTTGTTCCAAAACCTTTGAGAATCATTGGACTTGAACAGTGGCCTGTGGTAACTCATCACCTGCTGCTTCAGAAACCACTGATCTGAAGCCAAGTCTGGGACGCCAATATCTTCAAAACATCTCAGAAATCTCCAGAGGAGAGGTACACAGGGCACTTTAGTGAAGTGTTAAACCATGAAAAATGCAGAGTTACTACAGAGAAAGGAGTCATAACCAGGGATGTGGGGTTTACAATCCCACCTTGAAAACAGCCTCCTAAAAATCTCAGATTTTATACCAGTTTTCTTCTGTTTTCCAGAGACTAAGAATGACCACGACAAGCAGCAATAATATATGAAAATTATTATGATTGCAAAGTCTCTTATATCCTTCTCAGCCTCATGGAATGCAATCCAAGCTACGAGAGTATTTAAACCTGTAATGCAGATTTTGTTACAAATCCTTTTATCTCATTTGACCCAAAATGACACTGTGAAACACTCCATGAATTTCCTACGTCAATCTGAAGAGCCAACTGCCTTTGAGAACAGTTTGCTCACATCATGTTCTTCTGCAGCATCTGCAACTTCAGCATCTCAGTATCACAAAGCGCGACGTTCCCTTAAATGAATGGGATAATCAGAATCAATGTGCTTTCAAAAATGTTACTCTGAGCCTCTCAAAATATGGTGTGATCATCAAGTCACAGGGAAATGTGTCATTTCCAGGGCTGAAAGGACCAGCAGGTGGGAAAACAGAGAAATCTGTCCCAGAAGCTCCCACAGTGGTCACTGGAAGATGTAGAAAAGATGGACAGTCAGGATGTCGACCACTTCTCATCCAGGTTGAGTAGGACCACCCAAAAACCGAGTGTGATGAGCCTGCAGCACAGCCACAGCAAAACTGGAGTGACAAACCATGGAAAATCCAGGAGTTCAGCACAGTATGATGCTGATTTGAAGTGCAAAGGGGAAAAAAAAATCCAAATAAAGAATGGGGGAAATTATGCGGATAAGAAGATCAGTGGAAACTGAAAAAAAGGAGGAAAAGAGTTCAAATGCTCATTATGTTTCTCCAATATATTCAATATTCAGGCACATACATGCCTTAGATTTGCTCCATGGACACTCGAATTTTCTCCAAGGCTTTGAAAGTATTAAAGAATTGCCCAAGAACAGAATCTATTAACAAAGTTTAAAGATACTTATTTCAATTGAATTTTATCAGCACGTTCTGTGAGGGACTAAATAATATTGACATTATGTATTTCACACACCCCTCTGAGGCATATTTTTTTATAAGGAAACAAAAAGAAAAATACTCTCACATTTAAATGTCTTTTAGATATTTAATATATACACATAAAATATTAATGGCATACAATGCAAAATGTTGGAAATCAGTAATATTTTTCTATTTAGAAAGTTGATGATTTATACATATTTGCATGAAATAACCTGAGGGACACTCAGGTGTTCTTCTATTTTTCATCTACACATTCTGTCTTTAATATGTCCTACACGCTGCTTCTTAAAAAGAAGTGTTTCTTTTCTATGAAATACATTAAAGAAACATATCCATGCTTGACATTTGGACCTTTTAAGTTGTTTTTCTTACCCCTGATTGTACGTCATAGAGCGTGTGGGTGAGGATAATCTTGAACACTGCGTGGGACCGACTGCTCTCCTCGTTCATGTTGGTTGCAGCCACTGTTCGGGATTTGTTGCCCTCAGACATCAAGGACTCGATGTCCTAGAAAGAATTTTCACAGCCAGGAGAATATCTGCATTAACATCCTTCTCAATTATCCACAAAAAAAATTCTCATTTTGGTAAAATACAGTAATTTCTCATGAGTTTCCCACTGTTTATTCATAAAACGTGAGGGGTAAAATGTTGTGATCTCTCCTTTAAAGCCTAGAAATTACAGAGTCATGACACTCCTTGACATAGATATTAAATTATCATCAAAATTATGCACCTGCCTGCAGACAGAAAAACTCAAAAGTTAAGAAAGGAGTGAGGAAACAGCAATCCACGTTTGAACCCTGTAACATTTTAGCCTTGGTTGTCAGACACGTGTTCTTGGAATCTGGAGGGTCAAAGGGCTATAAAACAGAATCAGGCTAAACAGGTCATTATATTCCTCCAAGTTTTAAAAGTTATCAAGTTTTTAGATGTGTTAAGCTGTGATACTTGAGGAAGGTGTAGGCCCTTCCTTCAGGGTTTTACAGTTAAAACTTCAGAGTCTCGGGCTTAACTTTTGTTTCTGCATCTCTACCTGGGTGATGCTAAAACAACTCAAAAAACAGTCAAACAACAGACCACCACAGACCATTTTGACTCCAAATGCTGGATTACACAAAGCTGCTGAGCAACATGGAGAGGCAAAGCATGAAATGTGTCTTGATTTAGCAGAAACCACCAAGGAGTGGTAAATGAACACCTGGAGAAACTGCAATAGGAGGGACTGCACCATTTTCACGTTTTGGTGACAATTCAATTTCATGACAGAATTGCATCCCTTATTTATCCATTTTTCCCACAGTACTTTGATGCTTCTTAAAAAAAAAGAGCATTTTTTGAATGCATATATAAACATGTACTATCCAGCAAGCAAGTTCAGTGTGATGTTCTCAAACATTTGCTTTGTAAACAACCATTAGTTTATAATTCCACTGTGTGCTACTGGGAGGGGAAATTATTAGACTAGAGCATGACAGCCAAAAAGTGACACAGTGGGTACTGAGAGTCGGTCACTGCTAAACCCTGGCTCTGTAATTAATCACAGAACACTTTCCCATGACAGCATACACTCATCTTAAGTCTGGGAGGAAACGTGTTTCATTAAATAGCTGAACTACTTCCAGAATTATTGAATAGTACAGGATGAAGTGAGTTTCTGCTCTTAACCCTGTTCTCCCCAGGGATCACAACACGACAATCCTCAGCTCTCTTGCTCTAAAATCCACAGTGATGAAGAGCAGCTTAACAGTTCTGTCCTGCTTAGGGGACAGTACTCTGGTGTTTAGGATGCCAACACAAGCCTTTCATAAAATTGATCCTTACCTTGTAGCTAGCAACAGCTAGTTTGGATAGGCCATCTACGTAAGGGCCATAAACACTGTGTTCTCTAACCTTTAATGACTGACGGCTTCTGGTTGGGGAAAAAAAAGGTATTTATAAGCACATGACTGACTTGAGACAACATTTACACAAAGTCAATTCTCACTGACAGATCTCAAACAGGATGGTCTCACAGATACTGTAATAAAGCACAGAACATGGACTATAATGCAAACAAAAAAGCCTTATGTCTACACGTAAAAAGCTGGCACAGACAGTTTTGTCACTTCATAAAAGGTGGCATTAGGGTAGATTTACTCCAAGCTTTTAGTCCTACTACTTTATTTTGTTTTAAAATGAGAGGATGCTGAGATCAGGAAGCAGCAAATGCCTTATATGGGATCCATTAAGGCAAACTGGTTATGGAAAGAGAGAGTGTGGGACAACATTCTACAGTGCTGATCACACACAGGTTACTTACCCTTTTGGGTCAAGGAGATCTCTGACTTTCTCATTGTATATCTCCATGTAGGATACTTCCACTTTGAAACTCTGCTCTTCATTTTCCTCTTTCTGTGCTCTTTCAAAGAGTCCACTACAAAGTCTGGGGATCAATCCAGGTTGGTCAGCAGTCCCCATCATTGTGTATGATTTTCCAGATCCTGTGTGAGAGAATCTATGATTAGTGTACATGCAACAAGGGTTCTTGCTGGGCAGAATATTGATAGGAAATAGAAGAGGTTAAAAAGTTAATTAATATCATTCAGTGAAAGATTATTTGTTCAGTTTTCTACTTTAAAGTAACCAAAATGCCACTGAGTTAAAGGCTATTTAATTAAAAGGAAAACAAGAAATTTAGTTCCAACTGCTGGAAAAGACTTTTTCAGGCAGATAAAGTAAATCACACCCCACTAACATCCACAGATGGGCCACAATGAGAAAACTCTTCATGTTACTCTTTAAATATTACATTTCAAATGACAATTCAAGATCATTCCAACTGCAGAGGCAGAAAATCTGAGCGATGCTCCGAACTCAAGGACAACCAGGTCATTCTAAAGATCATAATCTAAACTGTGAGAAATAAGGGTAGCCAGCAGCAACAAAATCTTATTTCTCATCCTGCCCACCCCATATCTGATGTTAGAGGAGAGAAAAACATTTCTTATCTACATTAGAAAGCATTTCTCCTGGAACAATGTCACAACAGGCATGAAAAGAGTCCTCAGTCAGGACAGTAACACCTTTTGAGGGAAGAATATTTTTGCTTATCTGGGACTTACCCGTTTGCCCGTAGGCAAAGATACAAGCATTGTAGCCTTCAAAGGCATTCTGAAGAATATTCTCCCCAAGGCACTTGAAAACAACATCTTGACCTAAAAAATAAAACACACAGGCGAACATTGTAACACAGCAAGAGGTATTTGTCCCTTGGTTCAGAATCTTCAACGATTATGTAAAAGCAGTTGGTGTTTTCCTGCTTTTGTTGCCTAAATAATATCCAGTGTTTGCTCCCTGGGCAGGAGCAAGTCCATCAGCACCACAAGATGCTTCTGTAAAAATCTGGGATAATCATGCACATACCTGTATGTGTTTAAAGCAACATCCTATCAATGTTATACTCCAAAGTTTTATCAGCAGAGAATCTGCTGCCACCTGCAGAATTTAACCCACTGGTGAATGAAACCCCCTCAAAATATACTCTACCTGTACATTTTAACAACAGTCAGTTGATTTTAATCTAAGGGAATCACTAGAGCACTGGATAATTTTGCTGTATAAGATATTAAATAATACCATGAAGAGATTTTTGCAGAGAGGGAATCACAACTATGTGGAAGATATGGACAAGTACAAGATATGCATTAGTAAAATATAGGGTGTATCACTTCTTTCATAATGGAAATTTGAGCTTTTCAGATCCTTTTCCATGCAGAGGAAGAAAAGCTTAAAATGTTTGAGTAGTATCTATTTAAAAAAAAAAAATCTCTATTTTGAGAATTTCTTTTATAAGCAGAGGAACAAGACATGGTAGAACTTTACGGACTGAAAGTCCTCTCAAGTAATTTAATGTTCCTTTAAGCTCTTCTTTTTCTCTCATTGAAGTTCATATTTTAATATCCAAGTCCATGCTAAATTCTGCATAAAGATCACTAATAGCTGGGCCAAGCTAAGCACAGTGAAATGGTTTTGGACCAAATCCTTCCACTGTATGTATAAGTTATATAGGCACCTCCACCAGTTTGAGAAAAAAAATATACACCTGCCTATGTAATTTGTATGGTTGCAAGTGTCACATTTTTCTCAGTTCCTTGATTAATTATTATTCATTAGTTATTTGTTAAAGAAGTAAAAATCAAAAAGTGGATGCTCCTTTGATTTTTCTTGTGTTTTTTTGAAAATAAACAGTAACAAGTTCAACTGATCCCAAATTTTAAAAGATAACAAGCGTGAAAGGAATAGATGACAGGAGTGTTGTCATATTTTACCATAATTATTTGCCAAAAGGAGTTATAATAATACATAGAAAACTTTTCAATAAATACATTGCACTTTCTGAGCATCTGAATTCACACTGTCTATATTAAATTAGGCTTTTATTAATATTTCATTATTAAGTTGTACTGTGATGCCAAACTCCCATCAGCACTGTGAAACATGAAACTACACATAACAGTGCTCCTCAAATATTGAAAATAAATGGTTTTGATGCTTTTAAAATGATGGACTTGGAACAGTACTTTAAATAAAGTTGTAAATATGAGTAACCCATAAAGGTGATGGATTTCTCCATTCCCTACACTGCAAATGGGTGGCAGTGCCTGTTGCTGTTGTCAGAAACAGAAGTGATTGAAGATTTCCCTTTTCCTTTTGACAACAAACAGCCATACAGGGGACAGCACCTTGTGCCATATGGCCTGTGCCCTGTAGCAAAGACTCTATTTTAATCAGATCATTCCCACTTGGAGACAAGAAGCACAAAGCCACAATTAATATTACCTGCATATTTTTCTTTGACAGATTCATCCATAGACCAAAAGCAGTGATCATAGGCAAACACCTGTAGGAAGACAACCAGGACACCTCATAAAATCTGCTGCCAAATCAAACACATTATCCAAATTTTGACATTCTGAACATAATACACATTCCCACAGAATTACTCATTTTCTTGAAGCCTAAACAAACACTTCATCTTTCTGTGTGCTTCTCTTTGCTCCTTGTTTGTGTTTCTGCCTTTCTGTGCCAATCCCATTCCCTGCTCTCCAAAAGCTCTCCATGTGCCAACCGAGTGGATGTCAAGGAGCACTGAGTATCTCCCTTTAAACCCATCCTTGCAATTCATTTTTCACAAGAGTTTCTATTTTGCAAACTGACAGATGTCCTCAAGCTGTTTCTGCCTCCCATCTCCCCGTGCCTCTTGTCTGCATAAATTAAAAACAAGCCTTAGGGTTGGAACCTCTTTCCAATACAAGAGGAGCACGTATTTATTTATATACCATGGTAAACCAAAGCAGTCATAACAGCCTAATATTTGTAAAGAATAATATAAAACAAATTAGTTTTATCATGAGAGGAGTAGCACTATATTCTCCTTCAACAGAAAAGTTTTGATTTTGTGGTAAATCCATTGAAAGGTCCACAGGCACCTTTCTTCCTAAAAGCTGACCTGAAATAAGACAATGCATCTTTTGGGACAGATGTTTGCCAAAACAGCTCCTCTGGGTATGCATTTGCAAGGAAAAAAATTAATTAGGGTAATGTCTGACCTACATTCACATAGGCAAAATTTACTCTGTAGGATGCAGGAAAAGGGAAGTGAAATGTGGGGCTCTTTGGCTGTGGATTTCCCCTCTAAGCTCAATGGGAGCTGCTCTTTCCCCTTTGGATGTCCTGCATTGCAACCCACATTTATAAAAATGCTTATTGTAGCAAAATCCTTGAAATTTAAATAACTTATCTTCAAAAATACATTGGTTTTTTCCCCCATACTACACGATGTCCCAGCACCAAGAGATAAAAGTGGTTATTTTATATCCTCAAACTGAGGAGACAATAGCTCGTTTATTTAAAATTAAGGTGCCTCTTTTTTTTAACTTTGAATTTATTTTACAAATAAACATATTATTTAAACATTTTATGCCTTCAGAACATTTAGTAAAACATCCTTGGCTACATGACCACATCAATAAAGTGAACCCTGATATGCCAGGGCAGGGAGAGACATCTTCAACCCAAATATCAGTGATGGGATAGTAAGGAAAAAAAACGAGTTTGCTTTAACACAAACACCAGAAAATGCTTTTAAAAGCCCACAAAGAACAAGTATCTTCCATTCACAGCCTGCAATGCTGAGTGTGGATGTTCTCATTTGTTCCTCTGACTCATTTTTTGGCACAGGCTGTTCAGAGCTTTTCTGCAGCAAGGAGATGCTTCAAGTTTCTTACTCAACAGCTGATCAATGGCAGAGCTGGTTTTCAAAATGCTTCTAATATTTGGATAACCCAAGAATAAATAAAGTGATAGGACAATTTTCACACACTGATATAATCTGCAGTAAAAGCCCTTACCTTTGGGTGGCTCCTACTGTTCCCCAATGCATCAGGAGCAGAAAGGATTTGGTACAAGGTCAGGGGAAGAAAAGAAAAAGAAAAAACAGAAACAAGGTCTGTTAGTTGTGATTTTAACTTAATTATGCTTTCATTAATCACTGAAATGTTGCATTTTAAAAGTTCATTTTTCTTCTCAGATCTCTCCTTGCTTACAGATCCCAAGTCATTTTATAAACCTTTTTAGGAGCAAGATTTGAGATCCTGCTCTAAGTTGGCTTTAAATTCAAACCAACTGATTTTCCTCATGCTGCCACCACCTCTTCCTTGTTCTCTCACAGGTTTATTTTTGTTGTGACAGCTCTCTCTCTCTCTCCCTCTCTCTCTGAGTTCACTGCCTCTTAAAAAACAAAGTACCCAAGCAACATAAAAATTTCCAAAACCACTTGAACAGGAACTTCAGGAGTGTTATTCAAGAGGAAATTTCAGAGTCCAACCCTTGGGCTTGCCCAGCTCAGCTCTCTCATGGTTGCTCAGACAGCAGAGCAAACATTTGCTTCCCTAAAAGAATGAGCAGAGAACAGCAATTCCTCTCATCTTTCTGTGCAATTTAAAAGTATGGGGGGTTTTGCTTGTTTTTGAACAACAAATACAAAATCACTGGAGTGACCTTTCAAATAACAGCACAGCATCAGTCAGTGCCATGACCCAGGTTATGCATGTCAGAGACTGGAAAAAAAGCAGTAAACACACAACAAACCACTGATATTTTCCTTGTCCTGGACCTTCCACGTGACATTAGGAAACTCTTGACATCAGTAATGAGTAAAGTCTTGTGACAAGCAACACTGATTCCTTTTGAACAGAGCAGGAGAAAGACGTGGGAGCCATACAAGATTACTCTCAGAAGTCTTGCTGCTCACATGGATTGAGAAGCGAGCTTAAAAATAGTAATTTCATCATTGCCTCTCAAAAAAAATTATTTATTGAGCCCATCACCTCTCTTTACTCATGCCTGGATCTACTGTGTGTGTGTGTGTGACAGACCAGGAATGACGGTGACTTTGGAGAGCCGTCGGCATGACCTGCTCTGCAGGATGATTATTTAAGTCAAGGTCACCCCATCTCACAGGGTCATTCATGTCAGCAATAACAACATGTCCCCTTCTCCCCTGCCATCTGGATCAGCTGGAATAAAAGCTCTCCCAAGGTCCTTGGCAGCATGTTTGGTATGGACTGTTGCTGTGGCTCCTGGGTGGGATGTAGATAAGGAGGTGTATTGAGGGAATCTCCTCCACCAGGGCTTTGATCCAGACACATGAGACACCAACGAGCCCTTCTGGATTCTTCTAAGAGAGACACAACAGCATTTTGCTGAAGGACTGTGCTGGAAACTGCTAAGTGGCTTTTAGGGGAGCTCCTGCTGACAGGGCAAGTTAGTTCCTATTCCTACAGGGTGAACATTCTTGTTGTAAAATAAAGAGAATAACAAGCCTGGATTCAGAGTTTGAGTTTAGCACTCAGAGTTATGACTCTGCTTTTCATTCAAGCAGCTGTGCTCACATTCCCCAGCCCAATTCCAAGGCAGGATTATATTGTGACAATGCAGTTGATCTTTCCAGCCCTCAGTAGGGGACGTATTATTGAGTATTTGGGTTAAAACAGCAATAAGGATCTAATCTGAGAAGTTCTATCACATATCCAGTTTTAAGAGGATGGATTATGCTGGGCTATGTATCATCGAGCTTAATTTAAGGCGTTTAGTCTGAACTAAGTATCTCATTTTCTCTAGAGCTGCACAAACACATAAAACCACATCTCTGGTCTTGCTTAATCCAAACGTGAGCCTTAAGAAACTCAGAGTACAGACTTTAGGATACAGCACAGCTACACAGAGCTGTGTTCTGTGCACTTTTGACCACGAAGAGAATAAATGGGACAAATGTTTCCCCAAGGAAAGCATTAAGGGTGCAGCCTGCATGGCACAGCATTGTGCTGTGCACACACCAACCCATTAATGCTGCAGCTGCGTGCTGGGCCCACAAACCCATGAAAAGATTTCCAGCCTGATCCTAAATCCCTTGGGAAATGAACAGATAGGGAAATAGGGCACCCACAGCAGGCTCTTTAGCTACAAGGACACACCGGGAGTGCTGGGTGTTTGTGCCCAAGTGCATCACCACAGTCCATCCCACAGGTGGTGAAAAGGTAAAGACTAAGAACAGTATCACCTACAGAGCAGGGAAGTGTCTCCTACAAAAAACATGGATAACAGCAATGTTTGCAAAGAACAGGGAGGTGATTCTTCCCCGCTACTCTGCTCTTGTAAGACCCCCACCTGGAGTCCTGTGTACAGTTCTGGTGCCCCCCACATAAGGAGGACGTGGAACTGTTGGAGCAAGTCCAGAGGAGGCCACAAAGTTGATAAGAGGACTGGGGCACCTCCCCTGTGGAGACAGGCTGAGAAAGTTCAGGCTGTTCAGCCTGGAAAAGAGAAGGTTGTGTGGAGACCTCAGAGCAACATTCCAGAATCTGAAGGACCTCAAGAGAAGCCAGAGAGGGACCCTTTGTCAGGAACCGTAGTGAGAGGACAAGGATTAACGGCTTCAAATGGAAGAGGGGAAAGTTAGGTTAGATATACGGAAGAAATTCTTGGCTGTGAGAGTGGGGAGGCCCTGGCACAGGCTGCCTAGAGAAACTGTGGCTGCCCCATCCCTGGAAGTGTTTAAGGAAAGGCTGGATGGGGCTTGGAGCAACCTGGGATAGTGGAAGGTGTCCCTGCCCATGGCAGGGGGTTGGAATGAGACAATCTTTCAGGCCCTTTCCAACCCAAACCATTCTGTGATTCTATGATTTCTTATGGGTAAGGCTGGCATTAGCAAGAAACCCCAGAGAATCCCAACGCTGACAACTTGCAATGAATAGCAAGGAACCATGAGTAGTTCTAAAGCAGCAAAGGTCACTACAGTTGTGTCCCTGCAAACTGCTCACACCAGAGCCACGTCCAAACCAGTGTCTGCAGGGCAGGGAGGGAAAAGGAGCACATCAGGACTGTGATGGTCCCCAAGGATGCTGCCATTTCGAGGGACAGGCAGGACTCACTGTGGCTCCTTGGCTGACAGCCAACAATTCACATCTATCTCGGGTGCAGCAGAAACAGCCAGGGCAGGAAGGGAAAACTTATCTTTTAGCTACTGAAGGATGTCACTGAGATGTTTTCAGCTACTTGTTTTCACCTGGATCCAGACTGACAGGACTCTCTTTTGCCAACTCCCCTCTTTTATCTCTTCTCAGCTCAATGTCAAACAGAAGCAGGGGGAGTCTAATGTATCTGATTTGATTCTAAAATGAAAAAGGGAGAAAGAACACCCTAAAACAACTGCCTCTATTTAACACTATTTTAGTTGTTGCAGCCAATGGTAGGGGGTTGAAACAAGATGGTCTTTAAGGTCCCTTCCAACTCAAACCCTTCTGTGATTCCATGAATATATCTGCTGTTTTGAGATTGAATTGAAGACTGAGTAAGCATTTCTTTCTAAACTATCTCTTACACTGTGTAAATGTGTCCAGATCAAGCTTTTTGATCAGGACACATTTGCTTTCCTATAAACATGCTGGTGGTTCCACAAATCTTAGGCACAGCTTAAAAAGATGGATAAAATGAGAGCAGGTCCCAGCTGAGACCATCAGTTATATGTGCAATATGCTTCTGTTTCTTTAAAGAAGAGAATAATTAAATTATATATTCAAACACAATAAACTCTTCTGTTCAATAACAGTGATTAGAGGCATTTTAATAAAACACCAGATCAGTTTTTCCCTGTTCAAAAGGGGAAGGAAGGTATAATGAGCTTAAGTACATCTGAGATTTTGCAAATCTCATGGGGAAAACACTCCAGCAGATGAGCAGAGGTGAACCAAGCCTGGGAAGAGGCAAGGACAGCTCAGCCCTTATCTCTTCTGTCTGGCTGACCCCACAGCTCCCAGAGAGCAGCCAGCTGGCAAATCAGCACATGCTCTAAATCAGTCACAGCACATCTCCCTTCTTGTCTAAATCAGAAATGGGCAGATGGGGCAAAGGGAGGAAAAAGGTGGGAGGTGGCAAGGCAGGAAGCAGGGAAAAGAGGTACAGAGGCTGTAGGACATGAGTTGACACATCAGGTATGGGTTTTCTCCTCTGTATTTTGCTGAAAAAGAATGTTTCCTGTGCCAACAGCAACTGCAACAACATCCAAACTATACATTTGGCTGATACTGCCCAGTGGCACAAGGCTATGATGGATTTATGGAGCTGAAACATAACCTTTTGTCATTTTCAGAAGATTCTGGAATAGCAAAATATAATATGAATATGAAGGTTAAAAAAAAAAAAAGAGAGAGGGAACAATTTCAACTATGAAAATCTCAGCAAATCTCCAAAAATTCTTATTGCCTTCCACTTTCAATCTTCCATAACCATTGCAAAAACAAGCATATCAAATTCCAGTGCAATTAGTGCTATTTTATGCCCTTCAGCAGGAGCTGCTTGGCAAAAACTCTAGAAAGTAGCTAAAAATACAACTAGAAAAACATACTGAGGGGCAAAAACTCCTTGGGGCTCAGCAGGGAAAGGTGTTGGTGTCTCCCAGAGGTCACTCCGTAAAGCCACATCTTTCTGCTCCCAGCTGAATTAGTTTGCCTTAAATCAACTCATATTCACAGTCATTTTATTTAAAGTAAAGTTGGCATCCTGTGTCACAGTAATTTACCCTTCAGATTCAGGAACAGCTCCACTTTGTAGGAAGTTCATTCTTTTGAAGTTTGTACAGATATAGTCCAAAGCACTGCGTTTCTGATAGTTTTAAATCTAGGATCAGGTGGACTGTTCATACCCCACAGATCCTGTTATAACACTCACACCCATGATGCCTGCTCCATGCTTCCAAGGGAATTTGGAAGGCAAGTGCCATGTTACAACTGCACCGAAGTGCCCATGGGAATTATAACACAAAAGGAAAAGCAGCCTCAGATTTGCTCTTGGTATCAAATCAAAGGAAAAGCTCCAATGCAGCACCCAAAGGACAAATGTCTTGTGGTCTCCAGAGGTCCCTTCCAACCTCAGCCATTCAGGAATTCTGAGATTTTATTAATTATATGTTGCAGATAGAAGGAGTACAATAACTACACCAGGTTCTGACACACACAACTTTATCATATATCAGGTATTCCCTGAAAGCAAAGAACTGCTGCTACACTGGGCAGAGTTAGTTGTTCCCTGGCTAAGTATGGCCCAAAATAGTACCTGCATGGAAAACCATAATGTTTCACTGCTTTTGTGGCTCCTGTACACTGTTTTCATGGAATCACAGACTGGAAGGAACATTAAAAATCATCTTGTTCCAACCTCCACCGTACTACAGGACCTTCCAAGGCTGGAGAAGCTGATAAGTGCAGCAGGAATTACTGAAGAGCTCTAGCACCAGCAAGTCTCAAGGCCAGCAACTTCAGGCACACAAAAAAACCACCAGGAAGATCCTGCATTTGTCTGAAGTTTGGGAGCCCAGTTATTTTTCTGAAGCAGATCCTTTAATTAGCAGTTCATGTTTTGGTTTTATTCTGCGTGAATAAAGAATCCAGAATAAGGTATTTCGAAGACCCAGCAGTTAGAAAAGCCACTGCAATGGTCAGAGTTTTATTGTTTAAATTTCAGCAGCAGAATTTCTTTCCTGGTATAAAAAAAAAAAAGCCAGTCAACAGTGAAATAAAATGTAGACAATAAATTTCATTATTTTACGAACACAGACATAACTGAAAGACAGTGGTTTGACAGTTGATAAGGAATAGTAGAATTAATTGAGAAGCTGTTTCCTCTCTTTCTGCATATCAGACAAATACAACTTGCACCAAATTTTGCTGCTGCCAGGTGTACAATGAGAGGAAAAGCCAACTAAATCAAGTTTGATCACTTCAAGCTTCTAGAAATCCATTTTCCCAGAATATTTCAGACTGTAAAGTACTTCAGGGTATTGGGTTTAACAGCTTATAAATGCTCTTTCCCCATTTTTACACCTAGGCCAAGTGGTAGCAAAACACTGAGTCCCACCAGACTCCAATTTTGGAGGATATCCTGCAATTAATACTATTCTTAGGGAGTCTCAGTTTCACTTCCACAGCAATACTGAGCTCTCTGGGAAAAAAACCAAATACCCTATTTGAGCATGACATTTTTTGCAATCAAAAACGGCCTCTTTAAAACAAAATCTCAAAATACATTAAAAAAAAAAAAAAAAAAGGCAGCATGTGAAAAAGCATACACAGTTCAAAGCCTAAACTTGTGTAGCTCAGAGGAACAAAGGTAATCACTGTTCCTTGGAAAATTCCTCCAGAGCTCCAAGGCATTCCAGGCGTAGTTGGCGGTTACTTAGTTTCTACTGACAAAACTTAATTTTTGCCAGCTCACTCAAAACAAAACAAAACAAAACAAAACAAAACAAAAGGCCCTAAACCCCCCAAGAACTCGGGCTGAGCAGCAGCTTTGTGGGTTTGGGGTATTTTGTACTGGGAGCTAAATTTTCTGTATTGTTGGTACAATAATCTGCTTAGGCCTGACCACATTCAAGCGGTGCATGGATCCCATAAAGCTGCTGTTATGACAAGGGGATTACAACTTTATCCTTTTGTTTGTAAATACTTGGATGTCGGGATACTATTGTGCTCTAGAGAATGTTTGGTGAACAGCCAGTCCCCAAACTTTCAATCGCTATTGTGAATTCCAATATTTTTTAACAGAGGAGGATGTGGCCACCTTTTTATAACCACAGGAGGGAGAGGGGGAAAAAATGCCCCCTCATGATGTGGCAGCTGATTAACTCCTCCAGTAGATCCCAAATGGAAAACAACGGCAGGTGGAGCAGCACATGTGTGTCTGGAATATACAGGTGTCCAGGAAAATATATGATAATCTATATATGATAATCTTGTCCTATAGCATCAACACACACAGCATTTCACATCCAGGATATCCTTTTGCCAAGCCACTGTCACATAGGATTAATCCCAGAATTATCTGCTGGGCACTATGGAAAGCAAAGGGTTGGCACTAAAAGGAATTATTAAAATACCCATACAAGGCACAGGATAAATATAAAGTTGGAGAACTCAGAAAGGAGAATTCTATTTCAGGCTACCAAATCATGGGGAAGCATTTTGGAGAAAAACCTCTACACCTGGTTGGATAACCAGTGGGATAACTGTGCAGAAAAGCCTTCTAATGTGGATATAATTATAAGCTGTAAAGATCCTTTCAGTATTTAACAGAAATTTGTGTTTTACAGAAGAAAACTGTGTTTTCTCAAGGCTTTTTTTTTTCAGTGGCACAACAGAGTCCGTACAAACAGTGGCTGTGTGAGGATATCTGTGCCATTAGAATTAGTCATCATACTTATAATTAGGAAAAAAAACCCCAAACCCTTAATGGTGTGGCTGTAAGAAGGAGGAAACAAGCTCGAGAGGTAAGAGTTTGACATCTTATTCTGAATTTTTCAGGATTGTCATCAGAGCTACTCCAAACACCCATCACAGCACCCAAGAGCTGACTCTGTAAGTCCCATCTCCCACAAAAAATCCCATAGTAAACACTTTTGGCTGTGATATTAGGATCTAGTTGCTGATTTTTATTTCTTACTAAACTATAACCTGAAAACATACACATGCAGAACCTTAAACTCAGAAGTGAGGGTTGTTTTGAGAGGACGTTCATTTTTATAAACCATTTTCTTATCCAAGTCCATAACTTTCAGCCTGTCTCCTTCCCTTTCCCCACTTAATTTCCAAGAGGATCCAAGACTCCCAATCCAAGGTTTTGTTAACCCTAGTTCCAGGCAATATAGAGAATTAATGTGCAAATAATACAGAAACAGTGTTATGAACCCCCAAGAACAGTTTCAATGCTGAATTTTAAGGGTTTTTTTAAGGTTTTTTGTAGGCAAGTTGACAATTCCTCAGGTAACACAAGCTGCAACTTGTCTTAAGGCAAAGTTACAAGTTACAAACATTACTACAAGGACTCTTCAGCTCAGGGAAACAAATAGTTCACCAAGAGCATTCAGAAAATTTTGGTAATGTTTTCTATTTCTTTTAAATAGGCACTAATTCCCCCTAAACATAGTGTGTAGAAGAGGTGTCTCCTCTGCTCAAGTGTCTCTGAGCACTTGTTCATTCCCTGCCTACTCTCCTTCCACTGAATTATTTACATCATGAAGAAGCTCTGTAGTATAACATCTACAAATAGACATTTCTTGACATCCCCAAAGAACTTTCAGTCATTTATCTCATGACTGTCCATGCAATTTGTTAGATAATCACGGAGACCACAACTCAGGAGACACCTTCCAGCTTGGAGGCCTAAATAATAAGTCAAATTACTTCCTCCACTATCTTTTTTGGTTCCTCAAGTCTGCCTTGTCTCCAAGCGAAGAATGACACCCTCCTCTCTTTGGAAAGGGTGATGCCTCTTTGAGGAGACATGGACTCAGTTCTCTGACTTCTTTAACACATCCACCAGGCATTAAAGCAAGTAGAAAATGTTTGAAGTGGCTGCAGTTCAAAAGACAACATTGCTGTGGCCACATTTTGTAAAGAAATCAATCCTGATGGGGGGGGGGGGGGGGGGGGGTGTATATGCACAGTGTATTTATGAGATTGGGAATTTCACTGGAGAGAAGATCCAGTCACTCTCTGAATCTCAGTGCAGTTTCAGCACCACTGGGTCTTCAGCTGATGAAGAGGGAAGGTCTGGGCACATGCACGGGGCCAAAATTTATATATCTGAGCTATTTTTGGTGCGTCCAGAACCAGGAGAGTGTTATTTTTATGTGGTAGGTCTATTCATAGCCTGCTTTGGATCCAACTCCAAATGAGGGACTCCAACAGTATTTAAAAGCCCTCACACACTGGAAACCACAAATGGTGTTTGTCTAATGGTGCACAGGGAAGAGGGAGAAGATAAGAGCTGTAGGTAAGAAGGGTTGCTCATTAGCATAAAAAAGTGATTTGTCTTGGCTCCTAAGTTCAGTAACTGCCTGAATTTCCTCACTTCAGCACAGACACATTCCATGATCGAGATAACCCAGAGGTTGTTGCACAATATCTATGTGTTCTCAACTCAAACCTTCCATCAACTGCCAAGGAGCCTGGGAGGGTGAAAGAACAGCACAACTCATCTGAACCACTCCAGTAAAAAAGGAGTCCAAGAATGGCAGCTTGTCAAGGCACTGCCATCTCAAAAAAAGCACTTCAAAAAAATCCTGACATATATTAGAAGCCTCAAACAGTCCATTGGAGTAAAATTAGTGTTTATATCTCTCAAAAAAGGATAATGTGTCACTCTGCTTTTTGCTCTTCCCCAAGAGCACAGACTCCCCCTCCCCAATCAACTCTTTCAATGCAGTTTATATTCCTCCACCCATTTAAGACAATCTCACTGATAACATGAAGATAAGAAGGCAGGCAGCAATCAATAGCCTTATCACCATCCCTTGAGGGATTTAAAAGATGCATAGATGTGGTGCTCAGGGACAGGGTTAAGTGGTGGGCTTGGCAGAGTTGGGGGAAGGGTTGGACTTGATGATTTTAAAGGTCTTTTTCAACCTAAACAGTTCTACAATGCTGTGATTCCAATATCCATATGACATCTCCCATATGCTGAATGTCAACAGAAATTTGAAGCATTTTGGCATACACTGATACATTACTTTTTCTTCAGGAAGGTTTCAAGCCTTTTTACCCAGCACCCTACTTATGCCAACTCCTTCAGCAGCTGCAAGATCATGGTTATGCCAGTCTCAAGAAGGGATTGTTTTCCTCACCTGCCCAGATGACAGAATCCTAGAAAACATTTGGCTTGAAAGGGACTTTAAAGATCATTTCACCCCAACCCCCTGCCCTGAGCAGGGACACCTTCCACTAGCTCAGGTTGCTCCAAGCCCCATCCAACCTGGCCTTGGACATTTCCAGGGATGGGGCAGTCACAGCTTCTTGGGGCAACCTTTGCCAGGACCTCTTCACAGCCAAGAATTCCTTCCCAATATCCCATCTCTCCCTGCCCTCTGGCACTGGGAAGCCATTCCCCCTTGTCCTGTCCCTCCATCCCTTGTCCCAAGTTCCTCTCCAGCTCTCCTGGAGCCCCTTTAGGCACTGGAAGGGTCTCTAAGGTCTCCCTGGAGCCTTCTCCTCTCCAGAAGCCCTCATGGATCCAGTGTGGGGCCATAAATTCTGTCTCATTCCAACCCTCTGCCATGGGCAGGGACACCTTCCACTAGCCCAGGTTGCTCCAAGTCCTGTCCAACTTGGCCTTGGACACTTCCAGGGATGGAGCAGCCACAGCTTCTCTGGGCAGCTTATGCCAGAGCCTCAGTGCCCTCACAGGGAAGGATTTCTTCCCAATTTCCCATCTAACCCAACCCTTAGGGCTGAAATCTTACCACTGGAGTACCTGGCATGATGAAATAACTACAAACTTCATCCCAAAAAAACATAGTATAGAAAGAACTGCTTTTCAGGGCAACATTTTTGCACCAAGCTCTCTTCTGCCTGACCTAGAAAAGAAATCCTTATCCTCGGTGTCCCATTCCAATCAGCCCTTTTTCCTTCCCAGCAGGAAGATGAGAAATAAGCCATAATTGACCTGTTTGCTGAGAAACAAGAGGAAAATACAGCATATTATGAAAATTACAGGCAAGCCTTCACCATGACAGCTCAGCTCCCATGGCCTGGCTCTGCCCTGCTAATGGCTCTGGACCGCTGAAGAAATGTCACAGTGCTCTAGGCAGAATTAAATATTTGCTTAAACCTAGAATTGCATGAAAGCACACAGATCTGCATCAGGAACTTGCTCTGAAGACAAAAAAAATAGCATCTTTGGAGTGAAAAGGAAAGTGAGACCCCAGGCACTGAAAAAATACTGAAGAAATACAGATTTCTTCAGTTTTTGGTGGTAAAAGCCAAGTTATTTCTTCCTAAATAGGTGCTGCTGATTCAGTGTAGCCCCTAAATTTCCTAAATTCGTCTTTTGGCCACATGATCTCACCCATCTGTTTGGTCTATTCTTCTCCCTCCCACCTCAGCAAATCACTGTGGTCATTTTTAAGTGCAGGAAATATTTGGTGAACTATTCTTGAGTCAACACACATCCCAGAACTATTTCAAAGCACTGCAGTTCTTTCATGCCCATTGTGTTCTAACTGAAAGCTCTCATTTGGGGAATCAGATAATCCACTATTTAATGAGGAAGATAATTTTGAATAAGATATTTCTTGTTCCAGTGGTATTTATTAATTCTTACATACAAAAAATTCTTTCACTAAACCCTTGTACCAACACCCATCACCCCCAAAACCAACGTGGCAACTGCTTAAAGGCTTGTGCATTGTTGTTGGTAATTTATTCATGCTGGGGAAAAAATAGGAATGAGTAACAGGCATTAGCAGAAGAGTGTGACCAGTGGGACCAAATGCTGAAGCTACAGCATAGAAAGTGTAAAAGAATCTGGCCACAAATTAATTCAGAAGTGACTTGGCTGGAATAGGCACTGAAACTGGGGTTGGTGAAGCCATACATCATTTTTGGCTGCCAAACATTCCTCCAGAGCCTGTGGCCTGCAGCGCTGTAAGAAGCAATCAGGGATTAAGTTATCACTTCATGCTCTGGCAAGAGAATGCAGATATTTAGCAAGGTGGAACATGCACCGCACCCCATCAGTTATCCCTTTTATCCAAATAAATTGTGTCAGCCTAAATCCCACCATGTACTTCCCTGCCAACCAACCTCCTGGGCTCTGGATTCCGGCCAGGGACTCGCTGGCTCTTGCCAACTCTCCTGTTGTCCCACGGCTGGGGCAGAGAAGTGTTTGGAAAGAGGATACAAATCCCACTCTACGGCAGACGCCGGGAGATTGCTCTTGGTACTCTGGAATTAGATGAGGTATCTAAAAAGTGCAAACATGAGGCCTCCAGTCTATCACCAACTTCTACCACACGTTGAGCAGCCCCTGAAGAAGGGATGCAGGGCCTTGGGCCACGTGATGAGAAGTTACACCCTGCAGGTTGTCAGCAGATTTCACTGAGTTTTTCCAAGGGAATTCAGGTAAACCCAGCAGCTCTGGCAGCAAATCTTTCCCCAGCAGCCTCAAAGCACCTACAGACCAAGGTCAGAGGCTCTGCTGAATGTGCTGCAGCTGCCAACCAGATTTCCTCCTGCTCACTCTTATCACTAATTACTTCTAAGAGCTTCCCAGGAGCAACACCATCGACTGGCTTCCTGTGCTGCTCGGAGACACGGAGCTGTTTATCTCCCCAGCATGCCTTCTCTTTGAAATCCCTTTCAACACCTCTCCCTCAAAAAAAAAAAAACAACACCCCAAAAGGAGACTTAAACCCTTTCACAGTACTATTTCTGCAGCAAAAGCTGTTTGTAATCGTAGGTATTTTAAAAAGTCCTTTTCAGGACATTACACGTGTGCTGTATTAATTGTCAATTAGAAGTTCATTGCGTGGTCAAGTGTCCTGTGCTGCAAGAAAGCAGCTCTGCAGTTATTTAGTGCCTACCCCTTACTTATACAATATAAAGGGGCTGAAAATAGGGAAAATAGCACACAGAACAGGGAATCACAGAGCTGGATAACAAGAAATGATGCCCCAGGGCTGCGTGTGAAGGAGTCTTCATGTAGCCACTGCGAATAGAGTAACAGAATGGTTTGGAAGAGACCTTTTAAAGGTCATCCAGTCCAACCTGCCTGCAGTGAGCAGGGACAGCTTCAACCAGATCTGGTTGTTCTAAGCCTTGTCCAACCTTGAATGTTTCCAGGGATGGGGCAGCCAAAGCTTCTCTGGGCAACCTGTGCCAGGGCCTCACCACCCTCTTTGTAAAGAACCTCTTAGATCTAATCTAAATGACCTTCCTCCAACTGCAGGACAGACTTTATGTTGTGAACTCAAAGCTCCAAACCTTTTTCTGGAGTAAAGCACCTACAATGTCCATCCTGCACGATGACACAATACTTGTCTGGCTTTTCCTGTGAACTTCACCACAATAAACTGCTTTTATAGAAAGTTCCAGTAAACAGAGCAATCCACCACCCAGAAACTGAGACCTGGTTCCCACTGCCAGGAATGATCAATACAAAATGATTCCTCAGGCATCGAGGGAAATGTAGAGATATCTCTGTTCTCATCACTGACCACATTCTGTAGACCCATAAAATATTAGATAAAGCTGTGGCACTGCTCTGGAGGAATCTGCACTTGGAATAGCTCGTGGCCTTTGGTATGGGGATGGCTTTCACCTTCATTAAACTTACAGAGGAAAGTTTCTGTTGAGTGACACCAGTCAGTTCTGCCACAAAGTATCGTAATTAAAGAGAGAAAAAAAATCCTAATAACCCAGAAAAGCAATCACATTTCCTTGTTGGAATCTGATGAAATTTCTTGTTTATACTTCTAAATTCTTCACTTAAATATGGAATCATAGAATCATAAAGGTTGGAAAAGACCTCTAAAGATCATCGAGTCCAACTGTCAACCAGCACCACCACCGTGTTCACCACTAAACCACATCCTCAAGTGCCACATCCACACACTGTTTGAACACCTCCAGGGACAGCGACTCCACCAGTTCCCTGGGCAGCCTGTTCCAACGCTTGCCAATCCTTTCCATTAGGAAATTTTCCCTAAGATCTCATCTAAACTTCCCCTGGCACAATTTAAGGCCATTTCCTCTCATCCTGTCACTTGTTACCTGGGAAGAGAGACTGACACCCACCTCCCAACAACCTCCTCTCAGGGAGTTGTGCAACTTTTGCAACCTTTAAAAATAATCTGCCCTCACTAAAAGACCACGGTTATAAGCAAATGCTGTGTCATTTCTTTACGAAGGAAATGAAGCTTCCATGTGGGTTCTGTTACATTTTGGGCACAACACTCTCTGCAAAAGGTTGAAACTCTGGAAGCGCAAAAACCTAAAACAAGATAAAGAAAGCAAATCAACTCCAACCCAAAATCTGAACTAATATTTACCTCCTCACACTGTTCTTTTGTTCCAAAGTAGCCACCAGCACCAGATACTTGCTGGCAGCCGGTTTCACTCAAACTTCTCTTTTCCTTTTCCAAAGATCTGTTTGGGAGACAAATTGTGGTACGTGCCATGTGGAAGAGTTTAATATTTTGTGGTCTCAGTGATTAGATATTCTGATAACTCACACACACAGTGAAGGAGCTATTTATTTCCCTGAAAAAAGGAACACAGAAAGGTGATATCAAATAAACTCTTCAGCTCCCGTTGCCAAGTTTGCACTGCAAAGGAGCTATTTTTAGCCTGCAAGTGTAGCTACACAGCAAGCTGCTGGTGTTCATAAACAGGGATGAGATGTAAGGCTTTCATGTGCACTGAACGGAGCCAAAGGATGGTTCCTGCTGGATTCTAACTTTGAACTCCCAGATTGCCTCCCTTCTCACTGCAACATCTTGCTTTTAGATGCAACTTGTTGCCTGCTTGACTGCAATTCATATGGGACAGCACATGCAAAAGCACTTTATATGACACAATCATGATTTAGCACCACACGCAGCAATGCCCTAAAACAAGGATAAAAGCAGATGTTTCTACTTGTATCTTGAGGATCTCTTTTAATTATTTTAAACATACACATCACCAAGGAAAGCATCGTCTTTGTTACTGCTAAATGAAATTTAGAGGTTGCTCAACAGTACCTGCAGCTAATCCTGAATTACAAAGAGCATCTATATTAATGAACAGGAAGATATTGGAATTTTCACAGATGAACAGGACTCATTCTCAGTCTGAAGCAACTGCCCTCATAACCACCCACACCTTGACCCTCTAAATCCAAAAGACATCAGCCAATTTTGAAAAGCTGAAAGCCAAACAATAAATTTTCCATTAGTTTAAGATTATACATCTAATGCTAAACACACAACTTTTCACACAGGATGACAAAACAAAAATCATTAATCAAATGTGCTCCACTAAAACTTGTCACTGCTGGATTCCCTGGTAGCTGAATGATCCACTCAGAGTCACAAAACAGCTTCTCAGTCACTGAAAAAACCCAACAGTCCAACTGGGAACACAACATGGAATTTGAGGGTTGGCTCTTCTCCTTCCTTATAAATACCTTATAAAATGTTTTGTAAGAAGAAACAAACCCAAAAGATTAACATCCTTTCCTAGTGAAATAGGGGGATGTCATTCAAGCTTCAAGGCCACAAGATACAAGCTGAAAAATCAAATGGGCAGCAGCCCCAATTCTTTACCACATAAATCACTTAAACTCATTGTCATTCCCAAGTAGACATTTTCCTGACTGTAACTCCCCCAAACTGTGCAGGTGCATCAACTCAGTTGCTTCCTTACAAAACAAAACAAAACCCACACATACAAGCTGCTAAAGAAAACATTATCTTTAATGGGCAACCTCTATTTTGGTGGGGGTTAGGGGTGGGAATGGGAAGGAGAGGAAGGAAAGTTATTGCATGAAAACAGGCCAGTGGTCTCAGTAAAAATAAACTATGGAGTATTTGTGGATTAGCTGTTCCACAGAGCTCACACTTTGCCCACCACAATAAACCACCACATATTTATAAAAGCAATAACCGAGGAGAAAAAAATAATAACCCCCCAACTGATGACTTCACAAAGAAGTTTGCTGGACACTGCCAGCTAGAAAGTATTTAAAGAGGAAAACTGAAGAGATGCAGCACAAGGGAAAGCACAGACATGCAGCCAACATTTCCTAACTGAGCAGGGAGAGGGGGAAGAATCAACAGCCAAAATTATCTCCCAGAGTCACTACATTGTCTGTTCATCTGGAGCACAGAGCTGAGAGCAGGGAGATGTGCAGACAACATGGAAAAATCACTTTAAACAGCCTTGCACACACTTTCCTTTTTCACATTCCCTACTCTTGCTGGCAAGAACACAACCTATGGTGGCAATGGCTGCAGAAAGAAGTCAAGTTTTTTAACTGTTAGACCATCTACAAATGCTTTTCATCCTTTTCCCCTCCACTTAATAGAATCACAACAATTTTCTAAAGGGTCTGCAAGGCCAAAATGAACAAATTTACATTTACAGAGAGCAGACTTCCTACTGCAGACCCTTTAATGACAGTGCAAGACACTCATACCCCCCTCCCACAGCCTCCTAAAAACACAGGTTAAAACCAAGTCCTCTGGATGTGCCAGGCTATCCCCTCCTCCTCCTGCCAACAGGAAACAAAAAAGAAAAAGTCCTTAGTTTGCAGGAAGGTTGGGAGACTACCCAAGGTCAGCAGCTCTAGGATGAAGCCTGTGTTGCGAAAGAAACAGTTTGTTAACAGTTGTTTTCCCCAAAACACAGCCCTGAAAGTGGTGGGTGAAGTTTCCCTCCCTCAGCATTTTTTGCAAAGGGAAAGAACTTGTAGCTTCTTTTGATCAAAAAAAAAAAATACTTAACACAAGGGAATTGAGTATCAGACTTTCAGATAAAAGCCCATGGACACCGTAGGAACTAAATATAAGGAGCTGACACATGAGAGGAAAGAGAAGTAAAGGGATATTCATGTAAAGATCAGATCACATGTTCAGCTCAGAGAGTTCCTCAAAAATCAGCCTTCAACTCATTGTTTTGCTGTCCCCAGCTACTGCTATTGGTTCTTTCTGAACACAGGCTTGATTTTTACCCAATTTTTACCCAATTTAGTTGTTATTCAACAGGTTATTTGGTTGTTGTTGTTTTTTTTTTATTTTTAGAAGCACCTCTAATTTTGAGCATCAAATTCTCAGCCGTGTAAATACAATTATTTTTCTTTAGAGAAAACCAGTCTTATTATAGTTGTGCCTACATTTAGCAAAGCCCATATAAAAGTCCCTGGCATTCCTAAGCAGCAATACCCTAAAAAGTTCCCCATTTCTCTATTGTGTTCAGCTTTCTGCAATATTAAATGCATGTTTGCCACGCTCAGTAGAAAGAGAGACAGTGAATTTCTAGAACCATTACAGATGACCCATTGTATAAAATTAGAGATTGTCAAGTCACTTGACAGCATTTAAAAGATACAAACTCTGAGAACTAATAAGCTGAAACAGCTTCCACATCACACATTTGACCCATTCAGCCCATTCTCTCTCTCTAAACGTCATGAAATTACACATATGCAGAAAGAACATCCTAAAATCAAAGTATGCAGATAGACACAGCAGAAAACTGACAGGTTTTAGGTAAGACAGTCTGGCACCTTCATCACCTTGACAGTATTCCTTTAACCTCACTATTGTCCTGCAGCCAGGATAACAAAATAGACAAGATGTGTAATTACCATAATTTGGGCATTCTGCCTTATAAAATCCTCAAATGCTCATTCATGCAGCTGATTGAATGAGACTGTCCAAGCATAACAACAAACACGGAAAAGATGCTGGATACTCAATTTGGTCATTTGATGCTACAAGAAAACAAGGACAGAGAGAGAAAATTCCACTCTACAGGTGCTGCAGCAACAGTTACTTGTTACTTGTTAGAATTGTCCATGCTCTTGCAACAAATAATCTGTGATTTCTGAACCAGTTCCCATAAAAATAAAGCCATACAGAAATTTAAGGGGCTATTTTAAGCACAGGAGGAAGAAAGGATGTTTAAAGATGGAGTGTCACTGCCAAGTCATCACACCCAATTTCTTTTGCTTAATTAATTAAGCAGTCTCCTACCAAACTTTGTTGAACAGCAGGACAAAGGGGGGTTTGCTCTCCTCATCTGCACTGTCTATGAGAGTTATTGCTACTATAACACGTACAGAATGAGCAAAGGCTGTTTATCCTTGCTGGAAACCTGTCCTGTCTCCAGGACAGTAGTGCTGGACTGAGGGATGACAGCAACTGCTGCTGTTGTGCTGGTTCCAGTGTCCAGGGAATCAGTCTCCAGGGAATAAAGCACTTTATTTAAGTGGTACAATTATAAACCAAAGGGATGGAGGGGGAGCATCTGCACAGTTCTCTCCCTCCTCCCCCAGCATACAATCCATAAATTAGCATTTATGCAAGACTGGAGCAGCATGTTGGGATGCAGCTTCACCTTCTTGGTTGACAGGACTGTCCAGGCACTCAGTGCCATCTGGTTTTGGGCAGAACTGACACCAAAAGGAGACAGGTTTTGGAAACGCTTGAGAATCAGAGCTGGAAAGAATTCTGACACTTGGCCCACACAGAAGAGCTTCAAAACACAGTTTGGGTTTGGCTGTATGTTAAAAGCAAGTACCTGAAGACACCCTTCCTTGCCTACACCTCCCTCCTTACACCTCTATTTTTACCCTTGAACTTCAATTTTCCCATCAGCAATTTAATGAACGAACGCTCCCAGGGGAAGAGTTGGGTCGAGCAATTCCAAACACACAAGTTTCCATTTATTGTTTCACAGAATAAGAGGAAAGTCCAGCCTCTCCAAGCACAACAGAGCATTTCAAACATTACATTTGCCTTCCAGGGTTGAAAGGGAAAGAAATGTGCTCAAAACATGACTTGCAAAAAGAAAGGAAGAGAAAATATGTTACAGGCATAAAGATGCATTGTAGGCTCCTTGAAAGGCTGCCAGTGCTGCAATTCCCCACAGCTCCTTTGTAATGCATACACATTATAAACCCAAGGAATACCTAATATGATTTTCTTTTTTAAGTTGAAGTGGGTCAGATAGCAAAAGAGTGATTTTTAAACTCTCAGGCTCTTTTGTGAGACTTTCAAAGGGTCCTGGCTTGTGTCAAGTCCAAGGCTCCTTTCAGAAATGAGGCAATGGACTTGGCCTGCCTAAAAATCACTGAGCAAACCCAATAGAAATTAGCAGAGGGGAAAAAAAAATCAGATCTCTCAGTATCCTCCCCAAGCTATTTATTCTTCTTCAACTGAAATTTTTTAAGTTCAAGTGCTAAACGTATTTTTTCCAATCTGAGTGCTTAAAAGAAAGATTCAATACTAAAATCCTTCAAATAGCACAACCCTTCATAGCACAAGTTCATTAGAAAGAAAACTACGGACAAGCACACACATAAACATCCCTGTACTTGAAGAAAATAAAATAAAATAAAAATAACCCTGTTTAGTTTAACTAATGAGCCCAGAGATCTATCAATGACCAGTATACAACAAAGCAGGCAGACAGTATTTCAACCCAGTGAGTTTACTTGCTATACAGTTTTAAACATGTCCTATTGAACTATCACAGCATGTAGTTATGATGTTAAAAAATACCTACATTAAAATGTTATAAACCTTAGACCAGGTAATGTTTGGGTTCTTGAATGCATCTGTCCACTGGTTCAATGGCATTAACTCAGCTACCTGCGCTATCAACATGCAGATGATTCAAAAACCAGAGTATTTAAAAGTGAAGCTTTATTTTTTTAAATAACAAAAAAGCATCACAAGTGTCTTGAAGCCTCTTGCCTTTTTCCCACTGTGTGGATATGAGAAGAGGGAACAGTAACTTATCCAAGGCTGTGTGGGTTGGCAGCAGGGGCTGAGCTCAGCGTTCCTTATCCCTCCTCCCCTCTCCATGTTTTATTGCCTGTCATGACAACATAAGGAAGAGAATTTCAGAGCACAAGTCATTCTGTCCAGCATTTCAGGCTTTCAGAAAAAAGGCTAAAGGAAGGAGGTTGTATTTCTTAAGACCTGGTAACAATGGGTTGCCCTGCCTTTCTTGAAGGAAGCTTTTCCTTCAACTGAGGCTTGTTCATGGAGCTCCTCCTGCCAACACAACCAGCCCCTTCCAGTGCCTAAAGGGGCTCCAAGAAAGCTGCAGAGGGACTTTGGACAAGGGTCTGGAGGGACAGGACAAGGGGGAATGGATTCCCACTGCCAGAGGGCACATTTAGATGGGATATTGGGAAGGCTGTGAGAGTGGTGAGACCCTGGCACAGGTTGCCCAGTGAAGCGGTGGCTGCCTCTGGATCCCTGGAAGAGTCCAAGGCCAGGTTGGATGGGGCCTGGAGCAGCCTGGGATAGTGGAAGGTGTCCCTGCCCATAGCAGGGGGTAGAACTAGCTGATCTTTCAGCCCAAACCATTCTGGGATTCCAGGACTCAAGGAGGTTATCAGACACTCTCACACAGCCCGTGTAAAACTTGTCATAGTTGGTTCCAGTAGTTCCTAACCTTTGCAGTTTAAAATGCTTCAGATAAATTCCTATTTCTCTAGTTTTAGGCTTTCATACACTTAGACTTTCTGATACCCTTTCCTTCCTACAATGCAAGTTTCCAAGATGATGCCAGCACTTTGTGTCAAGCACTGAAGTCCTGTGGTAGCTCCAGCACGTGAAACGCTTCATGATTTATGATCCTTCAGCCTGTGGTGTGAAGAGGTATTTGAGCAAAACAAAGTAATTTTAGTAATGAGACAATTACACATTATCAGCATCTTATACTCAAGGTTCCAGGTTTAACCTCAGTGCCAAGGTGTCTTCCACTTCCAAACCTTTTTATGAGCTCTCCACATCAACAAGTAAATCAAAAGAACCAAGAAACAAAGGATAAGCAGACAAAGCCATTCCATACTCCTGGATTAAAGCTATGTGGCAAAGACATCTGCTTTATATCATGGGAACAGATATTTTACTGTATTATTCCAGTAAAATCCCAGGATGAAAAATGCCATGGCAAAGAGCAAACATGCAAGGCTACAGCACATAAAATGGCCTTGCTTTTGCAGAAGAGACCTTTTACAAGCCCTATGCTTTCTGCAAAAAAAAAAAAACAAAAAACCCCCAAAAAACCATAAAAAGCCTAATTTTCAAATTCCAAAGGGTAGAAATCTATTTTTCTGTCTTTAGCTAAATAGAAGGCAATAGTCTATTAACATGCACTTCACATTTCTGTCAAGGAAGCTGCCCCAACACTCCACTTAAAGAGGAATCCCCAAATGAGAGCAGCGCACACTCTCAGCCAAAATCTCTATAGTGTCAGAACAGTCTTAGGTGCCAGCAGATAAGCAGACAATATGAGTAAACCAGTGGGACAGAAGGTAGAATACAGAATAATTAATCACTCAGACTGCTAGAAAATATCTTTGTCATTTCAAACAACTCCATTGCCCCCTGTTTGCCCTGCAGGATTCAGAGTTGAAGTGAGCAATGTTAGACCAGCACCACTTTGCTGCTGACACCACAGCAGTTACCAGCAGTACATCTCTCACTGCAATATGCAGTCTTAGATGATCAAAAATATTTTGATCTGCATCAGATCCTCAACCACTGCTAATTAAAAACCTGATGAAACAGAATAAACTATTTTGAAGCAGTGATTCATGAGATAAACATATTATGTATGCATTGTTGGTTCTGTGTGCAAGGCCCATGAGTAATTACCAGGAATAAAAAAAGTTATAGCACATAGAAACATTAAAAAAAAAAAAAAAACACAACAAAAATCCAAGTCAATCCACCCTGTCCAACTTTTTAAGGACATGGAAAGATTAGTTTAGTTCCCCACAGCACAACCCAGGAGGAACATACACACTGTCAAACTGCAGGACACAGCATTAAAAAGTGATTCTTAATAAAGATGCTTTTAAAGAATTCGAGCCATGGAAAGTGAGTGTTTACAGGAAGGAACCTACTCTGCCTGTAGAGGCAAAGTCACTTTGAAGTTCCCTGTGGCTGGATTGTTTCAACTGATAAATGGCAAAGTAAATCTTCCAAGAGGGTTAAAATAAAACTGCAGGACTTGCAGCTATTTTACAGCTCCAGGGAGAATTGTCAGCCAGCAGACAATTGTAGCTGTTTCTGTCCACTGATTCCATCAAATACTCCAAGTGAAGTAATTCATGGCTCTGTGATACTTCAAAATTAATAAAACATTAATAGCATCTGTGGTCACAGAGCAGGAACATCAGGCCAGAAACACTGTGCATCGAAAAAAGGGAGGTTCACCCAAGAGGACAGAAGATGCTGCTTTCTGATGCCTCCCAGGAAGTGCTCAAGTTTGGGGTTGGCCTTCTGGAACTTAAATAAAGACCCTGCATTCAGCAGCTCAGGGGTGGAAAAGTGCTACTCAGACTCAGCACAGGACTAAGAACACACCAGTGTGGTGTTACAACTACTCTGCTGAATTCAACAACTGATTGTAACCCATAAAATCAGTAACTCATCTCACTCAGCTTCCTTGGCAGCAAACTCATCTGTCAGACAAGAACTCTATCGTAGCAGGAATCAGAACTGTGCTCCCCAAAATACTTCAGAATTGGCTGCCCAGAGAAGCTGCAGGTGCCCCGTTCCTGGCAGTGTCCAAGGTCAGGTTGGACAGGGCTTGGAGCAACCTGGGCTAGTGGAAGGTGTCCCTGCCCATGGCAGGGGGTGGAACAAGATGAGCTTTAAGATCCCTTCCAACCCAAACCATTCTTGGATTCTGTTCCATGATTTCTCTTGTGAATAAGAATTTTCTGTTTAACTTTTACTGAGGGCAGCAATAGTCCTACTGAGGGTTCTAAACAGATTTCCCTACCCTTTTTTCTGTTAAATAATAATATTTAAAAATAATACCTAAACATGGTGTGGATCTTCAATGGATGTTCTAGGAAGAAATTCTTGGCTGTGAGGGGGGTGAGGCCCTGGCACAGGTTGCCCAGTGAAGCTGTGGGTGCCCCATCCCTGGAAGTGTCCAAGGCCAGGCTGGACAGGGCTTGGAGGAACCTGGGCTAGTGGAAGGTGTCCCTGCCCATGGCACGGGGTGGAACTGGATGAGCTTTTAGGTCCCTTCCAACTCAAACCATTCCATAATTCAATATATTCCACTCTGATCCAGCTCAGTTTGCTTACCCATGTTTGTACAACACATTCCCTGTGTAAAAGGGAAAAGAGAAGACTGGGAAGGGGAAAAAAAAGGCACTTCCTGAACAAGCCTCCAACTTGCAAGCACAAAACCCACTTCCAATGGATTTTTCTTTATCCTTTATGACGACTCCAGGTCCTCCATCCCTACAAATCATGCAGCACTAGATAACTGTCCATTTGGACAAGTCTGCTTTGTGCTGAGAGCACGTCTCGGGCACTGGGCTCTTCCTGGGCAGAGACAACACCATGGCAACAGCACGAGGTCACTCTAAAGGGAGTTCTCAAGGCCATTTCAGGGTCCCTTCCCATCTGCCACTCAAAAAAACCTTAAAGAGGAAGGTTTGAGACATAGAGGAAACCTTCCCTCCCCCAAATTCAGATGCACCATTGGTATGACTTTTTTTTTTTCTTACATTAACTAATAGAAAAAAAGCTGCAAAGGAGCCTCACAGGAGAAGCCATAATTTGAATATATTCAGTTGGTTTAGCAAAGAAAAAGATTCCCTAAAGCATCAGTGGCAAAAGACTCCCATAAGAACAGGCTCCAGTGACTTGGAATTCAAATAATAAACTCAAGATCTCCTTTTAAGGGAGAACAAGCATCTTATACTGTACTCCTGCCATTATTACTCATTTTCCATACTGCCTTTGGTACTGTATGCTAAGAGAATCTGATTTATAAATAGGTTTTAAAAGGCCTTCAAATGACATGCTTCAAATCACAATAAAAAATTTAGTAGCTGTTTCAACATAAGAATTTTCCTCCTTTTTGAGTAGATTTTCAAGTCTGAATATAAACTCATTATATTTCATTACAATCTCGTGCAAATGCAGATTAAAAACTTGCTCAAAAACTCCACTCCTAATTCCAAGCACAGTCATTTGCAAAACAGCAAAGATTTTCAATTTATAGCCATTTCATCCATTTTTATAATATTTTATAAACTACTGTATCCAGATGGGACAACAGCAGGAGAAACCACAATTATGCTGTAATTAGTTTCTTGTTGGCCTAAAGATGCCAGGACAGACTAAGTTGTCAAGTTACTTTCTTTTGTGATAAAAATTAACTTCATTTTTCTGCAAGGATGGATTTCAATACTTTTCCCTAAGGAATCAAGCTCTTGCTAAGCATTAATCCTGACAATAAACAAGGCTTAATGACTTTTATGCAACTTGGCAACAGCTTTAGAACTTGTTAGTGCCAGTGAAGCCTTTGGAATTATATCTGCCAAAATTCACAGCAAGTATAAGGCACAGGCATGACCAGGAGCTCCTCAACACTCACCTTTCTACCTTACCTGCAGTGTCTATGTTCAAATTATGCCTTCTCTTATCTAACATTTTTCCTTATATGATTTTCATAATACAAGATTTTGGAGGTGTGGATTTCACTCTGCAAGCATCCATCCAATACTCAGCAAAAAGATCTAAGCATTTATACCTCTGGATACTATGAGAAGCAACTATTATGGGGCACACTGTGGGTTTTTTTTAGGATGCAGTTCATCCAATAAATACCAGCATATTTTAGAAAGTGTAAAATTCTGTATAATTTACCTCTGGATTGGCTGTGCAATGGCAGCTGTTTCAATCCATCACGTGGGGTGATGAATTTGTTACCTGTGCAGGTCTGGATCACTTAAAAGCCACTTTACCAACATTTGCCATTGCCAAGGTGCAAGGATCCAAGTAGTAGTTCATGTTCAAAATGTAAGGAAAAATGTTGTTTCAAAATCCACAGTAACTTGGAGCGTGTCCGGCAAATTTTAGTAAAAGTTATAACCAATACTGTGCTGAAGACCAGCCCAGAATTACCCCAAAACTCAGGCAAGATCTTCCCCAAATGACTGAAGGAAAGCAAAAATAATTTTAAAAATCCTTGATTTTTCAGGACAAAGGACAAACTTCAAAGCTTGTGTCCCCAGAAGCCAAAGTAGCCAACAGCCAAAACATAAGAAATACTCGGCACTGCTTGAAGTGAAATTTCTCTGGGTATCTCCCCAACATGAGGACTCAACTAAGTTTTCATTTAGAAAAGAATTATTCAAGATGAACACTGGGTAGCTGTGATTAATTTTTATAGTTTCTGGATGGATGTTCTGCTAAATATAACTTACCAAAAGGTATAGACTTGTAGCCAAAAAACCTCTTGCAAATGAAGGTACAATTAACTGCTGACATCACCACTGCCTTGAAAACGAACCTGTCTCTCACTTTCAAACATATTAATTATGGCCACAATTACACAGTGACAGCTGGTATTTATATTGAGTTCTGTCAGCTTAGTTCCCACATTTCAGCAAGGTAGGTGTATTCCAAATGGTACCACTCGGAATCAGGTCACCCCTCAACAGTATACAAACAACTTAGGGTTTTATTAATGTACAGAGAGCTACATAAATTAGCTCTGAAGATATTAAAAAAAACATCTGGACATAATTCTGAATAAACAGCTCCAGGAGACCCTGCCTGAGCAGGAGGGTTGGAGCAGATATCTCCAGAGGCCCCTTCCAGCCTCAACCAGTCTGACTCCACATCACTGTGTTTAAAGAGTGCCATGAATAAGCCTGCCAGCACTACAGCAGCAACTCCAAAATATTCCAGGACTCCACTGCCTCTCAGATCTGCAACCTGGAGGCAGCCACCTGATCTCCCTGCTCAACAAAACAGCCTGTGCTGAGTGAGCAGAACATCAGCAACATCTTCTGGAAGAGGGTTGTTGGCATGACCTGACCTGGGAAAGTATCACCTAAGAAACCTGAACAGGGACTAGAAGACAAGGAAAATAAATGAGAAAATGTTTGATTACAAGTAAGACTACAAAGCAAGATTACAAAGTAAGCCAACTGCATCCTGGGATGCATCCAAAGGAGTGGGACCAGCAGGTCAAGGGAGGGGATTCTGCTCCTCTGCCCTGTTCAAGTGAGACCCCATCTGCAGAGCTGCCTCCAGCTCTGGGGATCCCAACACAATGTAAGATGTGGAGTTGCTGGAGCGAGTCCAGAGGAGGCCATGGAGATGCTCCAAGGACTGGAGCCCCTCTGCTCTGGAGACAGGCTGGGAGAGCTGGAGGTGTTCACCTGGAGAAGAGAAGGCTCCAGGGAGACCTCAGAGAACCTTCCAGTGCCTAAAGGGGCTCCAGGAGAGCTGGAGAGGAACTTTGGACAAGGGATGGAGGGACAGGACAAGGGGGAATGGATTCCCACTTCCAGAAGGCAGGGACAGATGGGATATTGGGAAGGAATTCTTGACTCTGAGCGTGGTGAGGCCCTGACACAGGTTCCCCAGAGAAGCTGTGGCTGCCCCATCCCTGGAAATGTCCAAGGCCAGGTTGGTTGAGGCTTGGAGCAACCTGGGCTAGTGGAAAGTGTCCCAGCCCCTGGCAGGGGGTTGGAAAGAGATGATCTTTAAGGTCCCTTCCAGTCAAAACCATTCCGTGATTCAAAAGGCTCACAGCAATTGGCAAGAAGTTGTAGCAGGATATACATCACACACTATCAGAGAGCTCTACCAGCTTCACCTTGTGTCACCTTCACAAGTAAAATGCCTCACTACTTATCCATGAGAATTATTGTCACCAGAGATTGGGTCCTGGAGGACCATCCTATGCCTCCTTCCAAACCTGTGTCCAAGTGCTGCAGTAATTATTCAGCAAGCAGAATTGAGCTTGCCCTGTATCACTCACAGTCCACGTGAACCTGCCACAGTTCCCTAATTCCTGCACTGGGAACTTGCCAGAGCTCCTCCTGCAATTCAATTAAACTCTTAGCAGCAGCAAAGAAAGATATCTCAGTGGTGACAGGAAGAGATAATAACCACGTGTGAAAACTCTGCAGAGAGCAGTTGCACAGGCTGGAGTGGAACAAGGATGGAAGGTTTTAGCACAAAGTTACTGCACAATCTATTTACTGTTGTGGGCAGAGCAGGTACTGAGATAATTTGCAGGCAGCAGAGATGTTTGTAGCCTCATCTGGTATATATGTGGTTTCAGCACATAAGTAAAACAACCAGATAATTGTTTCCTCCCAGAATCTTTATTTCTCTCTTCTCTGCCACAAAACCTGCATTGTGCTTTTTCTTTGTCTTTTGGGTTTTTATCCCCTCATGCCTCTGAAGTGTTTCTGTTCCTGCTCAGCACATTGTAATTTTTCCTTCCTGTGGTACCATGGCTGCGAACTCTGCAAAGTCATTATATCTAGGTGCATTTTTGGGAAGAAACAAGAAATATATGGGCTATCAGACAAAGGCTGGTGACAAATACCAGTCAAAGAGCTCAGAGGAGCAGAGAGAAGAGCCTTTATACCAAGAAAATATTGGACAGAAAAATAAAACAATGGATAATGTCATTGCCATAGAATCCTAAAATGGTTTGGGTGGGAAGGGACCTTAAAGCTCACCCTGTTCCAACCCCCTGCCATGGGCAGGGACACCTTCCACTATTCCAGGTTGCTCCAAGCCCCATCCATCCTTGCCTTGGACACTACCAAGGATCCAGGGGCAGCCACAGCTTCTCTGGGCAACCTGTGTCAGGGCCTCACCACCCTCAGATCCAAGAATTTCTTCCCAATACCCCATCTAACCCTGCACTCAGTTTGATCAGAGGTAAATTTTGATTGGAGTTGTTCATATTACATAATTTTTAAAAGTGATAACATTTGTTACCAAGTATAAATAAAATTCAGATCATAAACGCAGGCAAGTAACGCTTTAAAAAATTCAGAGAGCTGGAAGTGCTCGTCACTGCAGGAGTGTTCAGATAAAGCTGGGTGGATATTCTGTTCCTTCAGTTCATTTATCTGATCAGCACAGTGAGGCTGCAACTGCTGAAAGACAGAACAAAATGCTGGCAGGAGTCTACAAACCCTGAGGAGAAAGGAAGAAAATGCTACTGTGCTTTCCAAAAGGCTGAAAATTCAAGTAAGTGGAGCAGCATAAGAACCTCAGACAATACACATTAAGATATAGGGTTTCCTTACGTCACCACCACAATATAGAGGCCCTGAGTTCTGGTCCCACTAAGTGATGTGACCTGATTAATTATACACCAGCACAGGAAGCTTCTTGGTGAAGGGTGACCAAAAAAAACCCCAAACACAAAAACCCCCAAGACAACAACGACAAAGAACAAACCAAAAACCACCCTACTCAAACAATAAAAAGCCACCATTCCAAACAATAAAACCCTTCTTGGACTAGATATCAACCAAAAAAATGGAAAAAATGCTAGATTTATTTCAGAAGCTCGAAATGGAAGAGAGGAATCTGCAGTGTCTGTCCCACAGTCAGATAAGAAGGATATGGTAGAGCTGAGGTAAAACCTAAATCCCCTTGTGCAGCCACTGCTCTCAGTGAAGTCCATCCTTCCTCTCCTGATATCTTGCAAATCCAGACCTCTTCCTTTACAGTCATTTAGTCAAAAAATCACTCCTTAACCTGATTGCTTCTCTCCTCAAAGGAGCACTTTGAGGATTCAATAATTAGGCTTTGCAGCTTTGTAAGATGGTCTACGCTTATCAAAGCCTATGCTTATCGAAGTTTATGCCATGAACTTTAAAGCACTAATTAAAATGTTATTTTATTTCACGTACTCCCACAGCACAGGATGCAACACTTATCCCACAGCACTGCACAGGAAGCCAAATTTATATCCTCACTTTGTCCTGCTCCACACCAAATGAATAGATAAAGATACGAGTTATTTTAATACAAATTACAACCAGGGGAGGATAATTTGGTGATTTGGTACTTCTAAATCTGCAATACCATCAACAAAAAGATTTAGTGCTCCTTGAAGGAGGAGGCCATACACAGCCATACTTCCAGAGCTTCTTTCCAGGAAGGATAGACATTCCAAGTCAGAGGGAAGGGTGCTGCCCATGCAAGAGCAGCAGATGCTGCATTCCTGCAGCCCCAGTTCATGCAAAACAAAAACCAAAATACCTACAAGATGTTGAGGATTGATTTCTCCTCAGAGAAGGAGGAGAACAAACAGGCCTGTTACATTTTCCCCATCTACTGAAATTCAAATAGGTAAAAGAATATCTAATATTGAAGCAAATCTTGAGCTGCTACAGCATTTTCAACGTTCTCACATTACTGTAACAAAGACACACAGAAACAAGTTCCTCTTGTTTCATTAGTTTCTCATTAGTTTACTTATTCAGTAGTTTTATTTCAGACTTTACAGAGCTGGTGGCAGAGTCAGAATAACCCCCTTAAATGGAAGGAAGCATCAAGTGCAACAGTGCCATCCCAAAAATCGACACCACCACAGCAAAAAAAGACAAATTACCTCAAACTGATGCGCTCAAGTAACTCCAAAAACTTGTTCTAAGTTCCTCAGGACAATGAATGTAAGACACCAAGAGGTACAAGGTTTCTCCTTTACTCTGTTTTCCATAAAAAACCATAAATAATTTAGGAAAGAAACCCTGGCAGTTTTATATTCCATTTTTAAAACCTAAGGAAATTAGAAGACTATATGTGATATTTTCTACCTGTGTATTCTATTTGAGCATAAAATCACTGGTAATATGATGAGGCATTTATCCATCTCCTCAAGAAAGCATCAAACCATGTCCTGCCACACATGCTCAGCCCTGAACATTCAGATTATCTTATTTCAAATTAGCTTGAGGGACACATCAAAGCGAAGAGCATTAGAATTGTTCAGCACAAACAAAGTTATTCTGGTTATTACCAATCAATCACGTTGGATGGCAAGAAATACCCTCTTGTATCTTGTTCTGTTCTCATAATCATATTAGTCTGAGATCAAGATTTTGGTGTTTAATCTCGAATACCCTCAAAACAAGATTGGTGGGCATAAAACCAGTCTTATATACATATATATAAATTTTAAGTTCTGTTCTAAGAATTGATGTGAACTTATTTGACAGGGATGAGAGCTCCCTGAAGGTGCCACATACTCACTGACAGTGCCAGGTACTCACTGACACTCCAAACGCCTTCCAGCGCCGAGGTTTTAAAAGCTGTTCCTGAACTGCATCTATGCCCTTCCACAGAATCCAACAGCTCCAGCCACTGAAATAATCCTTCAGCCTGCAGCAGAATTATTCAACACCATTCTGACAGCCAAATCCCTTTTATAGTCTTACCTCAACAAGCCTTATTATTCTGGAGTTGGAAATTAAGATGAAATAACTTCACATAAACACTCACAGCTACAACATTCCCTCAGAATATTTCTTCCTTTGTCCTTGTGTACTTCTCCCACAGCTGATGGCCATGAGGTCAGTCCCCTATCTTTCTTGATTTGATATAATTAAATATACTTTAATGACTTTAGATCTTCTGTTAACATATTAGATCAACACAGAAAAGAAATATTTCAAACTTAAAGCTCAGCTTTCATTGCCTCTCTTCAGCTCATGCTCTCAGAGTAGCACAGGGTAATTTGTTGGGTGTAATTTCCTTATTTTCATACATTCAGAGTTTTGACTTGATTTCAAACAATTACTACAATCAAATCAAATCTTCTGCCCTTTTAAATTATTTTCACAAGAGATAAAGCTACACTGCAGCAAAGTTAAAAAAGCCATTGGGCTGAACTGGAAAGCACTGGGTCAAATCCTAATTCCACTGGAAGCCAAGTCCGGGAAAAGATTGACACTGAGCCAAATTCCAAGCGACTCTTCTTAAAGCAAATGGATTTGTCTGTGTTAGCTTGTAGGTTTAACAAGTCAAGGAAACAATTAACACATTGAAGCTTCTCCTTGAAGCTTCAATGACCTGCTACTGGAAGCTTCAGATACAGGTTGGCTTGAAAACCAAAACTGTTGACAGTTCTCTCAAAATTGCTATAGAGAGTTAAATAAAAGCTACATTGCACTCAAATACCAAACATGTTCATCCTAATGTCTTCAATATGCCACCAAGAGGGTTTTGGTTTTGTTTTGTGGTTGTGTTGGGGGTTTTTCAAGAAAACAACCCAAGTCTGGGAACTGGTCCCTACTGCTGATACCACTTAGAGGTGGGAAGGAACTACAGATGACTTTCTGTTTGGAGCACAGGTCCAATCCTCAGATAACTCCCAGTGAAAAGCCTTTGCCAAATCCAGAGGAGTTTTCCTGAAGGACAGGCTGCTTAGCAACTATCACCACCAACTTCCAAGTGCTGTCTGCAAGCAGGTCAACAATGCTAAGGGTGCACAGTCTATTAAAAGCTTTCAAATTAATGAAGATTTACGGCTGCAGGTACTTCACAAATGTTTTGGGTTTTAAGGAGAAAAAGTACCAGAGGTTAGCAATCAATAGAGCACAAGCTGAAGGTTTTACTTCAGATCACATGACACGTGAACCAAATTAATTTTTCATATGTTTGCTCTTCCTCTCAAATTAGCAGGTTATTAATGACTTGGTCAAACCAGCAACAAGATCAAAAATGCTTCTTTGATGTTCAGCCAAGGAATATGAGGGGGCCAATGATGATTCCTACTAATGAGGTGGCCACTCAGTTCTCATTTCAAGGGGATATGGCCCATGCTAAAAGAGTAGTTTTCATTTGCCACATAGGCACAGAGTTTATAAAAAAACAGATAATCCTAATTAGCCATGACTATGTTTGCCATAAAAAAGGTAGAATTAAATAGGTGTGACCCAGCTGGTGGGAAGGGAATTGGCTATAAAAGAAACTGTTAACACAAGTCTCACTGTTTATTTTCTTGAGCAATACAAAATGGGCTACAGGTCTTTTTTTTTAAGCACATTGACACAGGCAAGCAGAATTCAAAGTTCTGTTTACTTTTTGTCCACCACAAAAATTAAGGGAGGGTTTCTATCTTGCATTTTCGCTTTTACTCCAGGCAAAGCACATGAATTGTAGCAAACACACTTCCTCAAAAGCACAACTTGGAAGTGCAGCAACCCCCTTCTCTCCTGGTAGAACTCCCACTTCTCCATTTTACACAAGATAAGTATTTTATATGACAAGCATTCACCTCCTTGAGCAAATTAATTCCTCCCTTGTGCAACCAAAGCCTCTGGAGGTGCAGTAACAGAGCCCTGTCCTTGGGACATCAACTCCATGCTTTGTCTGTCCTGACTCCTCCTTGATTTAAGATCCTACCAGGACAAACAGATGACCTTCACACTTCTAACAAAATGATTTCTAGGTACTGCAGCAACTCAGAGCTATTTACTAAAATATATTTTATATCAGAAGGCATTTTTTAGTAAAATAGATGACTGGCAGCTGGATGCAGTCCGGCTTTAATGCACAAGGAATCATAGAATTATTTAGGTTGGAAAAGCCCTCTGAGCTCATCAAGTCCAACCATCCTCCAGTACTGCCAAGGCCACCACTGAGCCATGTCCCCAAGTGCCACATCCACAGGGCTTTTAAATCCCTCCAGGGATGGGGACTCCACCCCTGCCCTGGGCAGCTGTGCCAGGACTGGACAACCCTTCTAGTGAAGAAAATGTTCCCAATATTCAACCTAAACCTCCCCTGGCACAAGTTTATATACTCCATCACATAGGTTTAATACAAATTCCTACAAAATAAACTCTGATAACATACTGAAAAAGCAATGTTTTTAACATCATTTCTTTCACACATTTAAATTACTCCGTCCATTTTAAATGACGCTTATTTTCTCCCTCTCTTCTAACTTATTTAGGATGCTCAGTCACCCGATCAATAAAAACAAGAAATAGCTACTTGAGGGAGCTCTTCAGAAACAACTATAATTTTACAGAACAAGTGAAACAAGAATTGTACACAGAGATGCAAAAGAGCTGTGCAGGAAAATCTCAAGGCACTGTTTTTGCAAATATGAACTTCCTGTGAGCTGGTTTGTGCCCACAAAACACCAGTTTGGATATCCAGAGGGGCAAACTTCCCTTTCTTCTGGATGTCAGCTATCAGTCTTGGGAATATAAACACATTCCCTCCCCCCATGACTTCCTGGAACTGCATTATGAAATGCTGCATAAATGTGTCTGCTGGAAGACAACGCTGAAGGAACATCTAACCCAGAAATTTAATTCTCAGAGTTTTATGTGTTAGAATGAACCCTCACTCCTGCAGGAAGCCATTCCCCCTCAGTGTAAGGAGGTAACACAGTGTGTCCTCCCCACACATCCTAATCTGAATTGTTCCCATCCCAACCAGTCCAAGCCAGCAGGAATTAACACAATGCCAGGAAAGATACAGAGAAGCAAAGGCACGTGCAATGCAATCAGTTTGCACCCAACTTCAAAGACAATAATATTTCTTTCCTTAAAATTGCTTTGCTGTCAAATAGCAAGTGTACCACAGCCTGCAAATGGTTCACTGAGCTCAATATTCAATTTCTGGCTGAGTCCAACAGCTGATACTTCTCAGTAAAATGCACGAACAGCTGGGGACACACAGAAAACATGGACTAAGATGAGGCAGCTCTCCAAGTGGTTCTTGCCTAACATCAGGCAGGATCCTGGGGCATTTTCAAGAAAACGTGGGCATTTTTCCATGACTATATACACCAGTAATTGCCTCTTGCTGTTTTCTTGGGGCGTGGATTTCAGCAGATTAATTCCATATATAGCACCGCCTTCACAGATCTGCCTCGTTTTCTGATGATGCTCATTCTTTCCTGGGGTAGAATTGAAGTGTGCACTCCTGCATGCTCCTGCTACCATATTTTAAAACTCAAAATTTTCCTGGTTACTCCCACCAATCAGCTTCTCCAGTTCCATATACAATAACCCCTATATCATGTCAGCATTTCCTCTCTAGGCACCTTGACTCCCTGCACACTGCTTTGGAAGACATAAGAACTGACTCATTGTGCAAAAATTGTAAGATACTATAACACAGATAAATAGGATTATGATGTTTTCAACTTTTGCCAAACTTTCCTTTAACTGGGATTTTTGCCTGCCATTCCATATATATTACTTGTACAGTTCACTAAAATATGTGATATATATGCTTTGTCATGTCACAAAGAGATACTTTTAATTTATAATTAGTGTAAGTTTTTCACTTAATATACACTTTCCCCAACCAACACACTTCCTTATTTATAATTTTGGCAAAAGAAATCTATTTACACGCATGTTTTGCCACCTCATTATTCAGTCACTTCCACACTAAAATTAGCATTTTCCATTCTTATCAAGGGAGCACGAGGTCTGCAACGCTCCCCACAGCAAGACCTGGTAAGTCAGGACTTATTTTCAGCTTTTAGGCAGCTTTAAGGGAAGTCCTTGAGTCACGCTAAGGAGTCTCCCACACACCCCAGGCAGGTGAAAGGCGGCTTCACCTTGCTCTGTGCAGCCCCAACCTTGTGTAACTGCCCAGGCTGTGCCAAGCAGGAGCTTATCCTGCCTCTCCACATGCTCCTGCCTCCACATCACAAGATTCCAGGCTAGAGGGGAGCAGGGAGCTCGCATGGGTTTGCAAGGACACCCCGCTCTATTTGTTTTTAAATTTAAAATTCCATGTGTTTGTTACCATTCGTCCACTTCACACTTAACCCTTCAAAACAACTAAGGTTGCTTAGTCCTTGAGACTCCAATACTTGTTTTCTGGTAGCATTTTTTCAATATCTAAATCTTTGCCAGAATTGGTCCTAATCTTCATTTCTTCTTTGAAAGGATTAAAAGGTTCTTTGTAAGAAGAAAAAACTTCAGTCTGAAGACAAACTATGGAAAGTTTTAACACACTGGGCTGTTCATTTCAACCCAACCACTCCCTGAATTCCAGCACTCACCTGAAATCAGCAATTTATTATCTGCTTGAATCCTAGAATGGTTTGGGTGGGAGGGGTCCTTAAAGCTCATCCCATTCCACTATCCCAGGGAAGTGGAGACCTTCCACTATCCTAGGTTGCTCCAAGCCCCATCTGCCCACAACCTTCTCCAGAGCTGTCATTTGTCTTGGAAAGAAAATGGGAACTGGAATGGCAGAAGAATCTTATAAAAATATTCCTTTTAAAGTAAAATATACTTGGGCTTCATCCAGTTCCTCCTCAAAGCAGGAATCATCAAGCTCAGCTGCTGCGAGGCTACAAAAATCCTCAAGTCTAAGATAATAACACACCCCTTCTCCATTTCCAGAACTCCTTAAAAACAACCAAATTGAGTTTAAACATCACAACTTCACGAACAAAACCGTTGTCTGTGTGGGTATACAAAAGAAAACTGGTTTAAATCCAGAAACAGATACCTTAAAAGCAAATCTTTAAAAAATATCCTCATTTATTGAATTATCTACTACAAAGCAGTAATTATAAAGACATTACAATAGCTGAAAAGAAAAAAACCAGCCTGGTTTAACACACTTGTCAGCTTCATTTAGCTGCACTCACTCCTTGGAAGAGTTTTTACCCTGTGCCAGTCTTTGGAATCTCTGTTCTGCAAAACAAGAGGGAAAGCAGCTAGAAACCTCCAAGTGCAACAAAAGTACAGTGAAGTCAGCATTTGTTTCATTTTTAAGCATTTTCTCTTAATAAAAAGGCTCAGAGGTGGTTTGTTGGGCAGATTTAATGAATGCTTTGCTTTACAAATATCAAGGCTGATTCATAGGCCTGTGCCAGACTAATACACAACTGATCTCTGAGCTCATATCACTTACACATCAATTACAGTTATGCCTGCAAGATATAATAAAACTTCTTTGTCTGACCTGTCAAAAAAAAAAAATCAAGTCTTTTTATGAGGTTTTGTTTGGGAAATACAAAATTACAGCACAAGCAAATTGATAGTTAAAAAAAAAAAATGGTTGTAAAGGAACCTGGAGTAATTAGAGTCTGTTTGGAGATTTTCCAAAAAAATTAATTCCTATAAACATTCCAGTTGTTGCCCAGGACTTATCTATTCACTTCAATCAAAATGAGTTCACACCCTCTCCCAAGTCCCAGCCACTGAGCAATAATGCTGTGAGTAATCTTTGCAGCACAGAGTAAACCTTGAGTTGATAAAGGAACTTTAGCCTTGACCTTTGCAACAGGGAGAGCAGAGAACAGACAGCTCAGTAAGGGCAAACAAAAGAGGGGACAAGTCATGCTAATGATATTATCCATCCTGGAGGTTCACACATCCTCAAGAGGGGATATTTTCATTTACATCAAAGGTCATCTGGGGAAAATTGTGACAAAACTCGAAGCTCTGCCACAAATAATTTTGTGAAAGCAGCTAAAGAAAAGCCTGACCGTTTCCACACAGTGTAATTTTAATTTTCACTCAGCTCAACCAAACCCACCCCCCAATAGGCCAAGGTTAGTAGCAAAGCCTGGAGGTCATACACAGATTTAAAAATTGATCTTTTGTACGTGATCAGGTTACTGAAACCTGCACAAGCCCATCAAGGATTGCTCAATAAAATAACTGCTGCCTTGCTCTAGCTCAGGAAAGGTCATTTCTTGGTTAAGGAATAACAAGAGAATGCCATATGAAAAGGGACTTCTTTTTTAAGAGTGTTTTACAGCTACTTATTAACCCTCAAGTCTCTAGAGAAATGTGTAAATAACATATTCAGTTCATAGAGAAAATGAGGTCCATCAGTTACCACCTGGATTTTCAGAACATTCCTTAATTTCTAACGTTACTTCTGAAACAGTGGAGACACTTTTCTGAAGACCTGAAAACGTTTCAGTGGTAATTATATTGACACAATTTGCTACCTGCAGCAGTCAGGCCCCAAACACCCCAAGCTGGGGTATTTATTTATACCCACCCATCTCCCAGACTTGGTTTCTCCCAGAAAGGATAAAGTGAGGGGAAAAAAAAAAAGCGTATTTCCAAAAGTCATGGGTTGTTTTTCCAAATGTCACTCCCTGCCAGAGCATGGCTGAGTCATGACAACTGGGGATGTGACAGCACAGAGTTCTGTTTCTAAAATTCTTTTCCCAGTTCCCAAATTGACTTTGGCATCTTAATGAGAAACACAGGAAAGCTCTTAAGGTTTTCAAACCTGCCCTGCCTTGGGAGCACCTAAACAGTGTATTTACAGCATTATTTACTTTTCTTTTCCCTGTGAAGAGCACTCTGTGTTTGCCAGAACTCCTCCAGCTCACTTTGGACACTAGAAAAGCCTGAAATCAAAAGGAATGATTTTGTAACACAAGGAAAAGTAGCTGATGGATCTGGAAAAGGAAGCACAACCTAAAGGGTGAATTCACCACCAAAACTTAGAAAACCTTTAACTAAGTCTAACATTTTCCTTGAGCTGATATTTAAGACTTCTCTGATGGAGCTGCAGAAGCCAAGACAATTCAGCAGCAGCTTCCCAAGGGTATGACGTGCTGGATAGGACTCTGCTCCAAACCCAACCGTGTTTCTGAGATTATATTTTTGAGATATGTCATCTCACTGTTTGCAGGCAAACCTTTAGTGCAGTTCATGGGCCTCCACGTTTCCCTCTGCTATTAAATCACCCCATATAACTTTCCTATGCTTCCTGCCTAGATTAGCAATGGCTATTTGTGAGGATGCAAATGAAGTATTCTTTGCTCTCTCAGGCTGGATTCTCACACTGAGCTCACCACCTTGTCTGGGACCTCAACGCCACTGCCAACCCATCCCTCCCTTGCCAAGGGGCATGATTTGCATGATGTGTTTGCTCTATGAACATTTTTAAACACATGTTAGGGAGTATAAACCATGCATTTGACTGGTTGCCATGTTTTAGAGAAACTATGAGTAACATTTTTAATCCAGCTGTGGCCGACTCAGCTTCTGAGAATCTCAATTTCCTGCCATTTTTAGCTGTTTTAAAGGCTCAAATCAACGCAGGTTTTTGGCAGCTGAACAATACACGTGTTTCTGGAGGAGGTGGATACCGACACAAACAAAAACACCCCCCCCCACACACACAGCCTGTTTAATTTTAAGTAACTTATTAAAGCTCCAGTCCCACTGTCTGTAATAAATCTCTCAGCTAATGACAATAGAAAGTAAATATTTCACCTGATGATCTCTTTGCTTTTCCATTTACTACCATTTGAGCTTGAATTATGAGAGATCAGTTAATGAATACTTCTACTGACGACTGATGTACAGTTCAGCTTCACATGAAAATTTAAACAAAGCTCTTCTATGTGTTTAACTGGGGTTTTTTTCTCCTTTCTGTTACCCTTACTTTTTACTTTTACCCTTACCTCTTCCTTTTTTTCCCCGGAAAACAGATGATTGTAGATATCCAGTAACAGGTTTTGCCTTTTCCTGCACCCCTGTTATTCTGTTTCATGCACATGTTTTTTCATTTCCTCCCTTTGCATCAAGCAATAAATTAAACAGTCACAACCTTAACTCTATCAATTATGACATGACTTTTCAGTTTCACAGTAGTTTAATGGATTTGTTCTGACATGAACTGATCCCTACCCTTACTCACTCTTCCAAGGATTTTTGATGCATGGAATGCCCCACTGTCAAGAAACTCCTGGAGCTAAACCTCTCCAGCATGTTCCCATTCCCCTTCTTACACCATGACCCATTACGAGAAAATAACTGTGAAAATTAATTTCATCCCAAAATTACAAACTGGGGCCCGCTCAAATTATTTTGCAGATTTAAATTTCTCCTGTTTTTCCTAACAGCATTATGAGAAAAAAAGTTAAATAGTTCATGGACCCATTAACCACTAGAACATTGTTGAGAGAAGGAAGCAAATGCAGAAAGCACAAGGTTTTCAAAGCAACTTCCCAGCGTGACAAAATCAGTCTTATTTTATGGATGATGGCAATTACACTGCAGAAAGAATATATATTATTTTTTAAACTGAAAGCTTTCTATCAAGGCCTACATTTCCTAGTTGTTAGGCTCATATTTAATTTACAAAACCCGACCTTCCTAATTCAAAAAATCTTACCTGGCATCTCCTTTTGATAGGTTGGTGTTTACAGGATGAAGAATAACCTTGTTTGCATCCACATCCACCACACATTTTGTATGCAGATCAAGCTCTATAAAGAAATGAGAGAGTGTCAAGTGCTGCTCCTAAAGCACTGGGATTATATACACCATTACTTCCTCCAGACACCAAATTTATTCATGCAGTCTGACAGCCACCCATCAGCTAGAGAATAGAAACAGGACTATTGCCAAATTCCACTTCTAGGCATATTCTGATGGGATGGATCCTGTCCAGCTTTAAAGCAAGCACTCTTTTCAAAACAAGAAAGAGCACTTAGGTTTCACTGAAGGACAATCAGCATATACAAGGGTAGTATGAAATTTCTTCTGGGGGAAAAGAACCATTTAGGCATGGTACCACTTTGACAGCTCTTCTTATTGCTCCCTCAATGCCTCCCAGCTCGCAGGGGAAAGCTGCCCCTGCCATCTGCAGCACATTTTCCCCGGTCACTGTTGTGATACCGCGGCGTGTGGTGCCAGCTGTCAGTCCTGGGGCACCTGCTCCGAGAAATTCAAGTCCCATCAAAAATAATTTAGGTGTGAGCATGTAGAAAAAGGGCTTGTCCTTCCCCCCACGGGCTCCCAGTCAGCTGGAAAGCCCAGCTTTTCCAAAGGACGCTCAGCAATGGGATGTGGACGATGAGTAATAAGGATGTTTGGAGAGTATGAGAATTCTCGGCCGTAGAGGCAGGGAAAGCAAAATAAAAGGTTCAGATAACACTGACAACAGTCCAAAGTATCCACCCAGTGACAAATGCAGTTAGATATGAAATAAAGCACACGCCACTTGCCCACAGACACCCAGGACAGAGGGCCTGGACACCAAAAAGTCAAGCCTTATGACAAAGACCCTGGAAAGTGCATCCAAGTGCTGATTCCAATGAACACACAACGACACTGCTCACACCCTGCCAGGATGACGAGGGGCTACGCTGAACAACCTCCACACAGGGTTCAACACCTCAGCTGAATCACCAAAATGAGCTCGTGTCTAATCATGTTAATTATAATCCTCATCCTCCTTCATCTCTGCTCTTTCCTCCTCTGTGTCACCTGTACTTGCTCTTTCACCTCACAGCACCTTATAAACTCAGACTGAAAATCTCCCAGGCAAAGACTGCAGATCTTCATTATTGCACAGCACCTTTTTTGCTCCTGCTAAATAACATAATCAGAGGGAGTTTCTTCCATGGCAATTTTTTGAAAGAAATGTTACAGCTTTTTGCTGCTTGACACTCAACAAAGAAAGCCAAAGCTCGAGATTACTGGTCGTAGCAGGCGGTCACATGGAACTGAAATCCTTCTGAGCAAAATTGCTCCTCTGTTATTATCCTGTGCTTTTGCAGAAGGAAGAGCCAGACAAGTTCCAGAAGGCAGTGTTTATTTTAATTTCTCTCCACACCCTGAAAGCCAATTTACCCATCATTAATATGCAATACATGCTTGCTTAGATGAAACCATACTCCTCGTACGTCCCATATCCGACAAGGCACTTTATCTCGGGCTGGCTGGTTAGTGATTAACATTCTGTGTTGCACTGACCTGCTTTTCCCAGCTACTGAGGGAGGTTTTTACCTGCCTCATGCAAAGCATAAGGTCTGCACACGCTGCCTGTAAGCAGCATGGTCTCTGTCACGTTTTTAATCCATCTCCTGAGAAGCCCATGGTAGGTTTTGCATCCATGACTGCCCAGTGAACTCACGATCTTACTTACCTGTATTCTTTGGGAAATACCCTTAAGGAAGCACACAGGCAGGGTATGAGACTTCCTTCAAGTCAAATGTCCTCACAGGAAAAGAAGGAAAGATTCAAAGCCAATTTGTCTTGTGCAACACACCTTGTCTGTTTATCACCCTCACACAGGTAACGTTCAAATCCCTCACCTTGGTGTGACAGACAGCACAGCTTGGGAAGATGGGGTGAGCCAAACTAACAGCTATTGCCAAACACAGAGGTCTCAGCCCTTCCTTCCTGTGCCTGTTGCTCAGCAGACTCCTCTGCAAGTCACTTCAAATTGCTTCAACAGCAGAAAACTACCCAACATGAAAATGGATGTATTCAGACCCCGTGGAAAGCTCCATCAGCCCAGTGACAGCTCAGAAGGACAAAGGCCACGCAAACAGTGGGTAAACATGTACAGAAGGAAGAGACCTTGTCCCAGCAGAGTTGAACTGTTCCATCAGTTCATGGTGCCACATGAAATAAACCCCTAAGAAACAGTTATATTGAGCCTCTAAGCTGGGTTGTGCATCCAGACAGCCTTAAGGCTGCTTATCCCAGTTACCCTGGCCAAAGGCTCACATGGCAACTCTCCTTTTAGCCGAGGAAACAGTTTAAATCCTGATTTAATAGCACATCACACACTTTCTACAAATTCTGGCTCTATTACAAACCATGTTCTTTGACAGATTTCTGATTTCTTTAATGCTTCCAGTAAATTGAGAGATGAATCTTACATTAGCCACTGCTGAAACTTATATCATCGTAATTTCCACCTCATTAAGTTTTTAATATCACTTAAGCAGGTTGGCCTTATAGTCAAATTATCTGCCTGCTCTTTTGGATATGATCACACAAGGACTCCACCCTTACTTTTACTAGTTTCAGTGTCTCCCAGGTAAGCTGTGTTCCTGCTGCTCCTGAACAACAAGGAAAATCAGGATGCACCAAGATAAGATGATAACCATGCACATCCAAAAAAACCAATTAATTCATCCTGTAGTAAGGACTCACTTGTTGAAGCATGGTATTATTATTTTTTCCACCTATAATACAGGTGTTTTTTCAGGCAGCACAAAATTTAGGAGAAGTTAAAAGATGACAGAAGTGGCTCACTGTCAAACTTTGGACATTTATCCCAAATCCTGTCTCTCAAACAAAAATAAAATCTCCCCCATTATTATTGCTAACCTGTTCCTACCTTCAGTCATTACCGAGCAAACACAATCAACTCCTCATTTGCTTCAGCAAATCAAGCAACTAATCAGCTAATTGCTCTTTGAAGAATTAAATCTCCAGCTCTCAACATCAAGAAACATTTATTGCAGGGAATGAAAGTCTCTCTTTCACAGCTTTGGAGTAAGAGAGCTGTGACATCCATAATAAAAGGGTAACACGTATCATTTACATTTCACAGCCATGGAAGTGTTAAGCAAAGCTGGGCTGAGTGCAGGAATAATTGTTAAGTCCTGTGTGTCCAAGCTACTCACAGAGAGTCTCTTGGATGAAATTTTATTTTACTTGTAAAACTGGAAGGTGGGGGTTGAAGGAAGCCACTCTCCCTTGATTTTTCAACTCCTCACAAGACTTTTCTAGGATGATAAAAACTGGGATTCGGGCAATGTAGATCTCAGCTGAAACCACCCTTGTGTAAATCCAAAATTACTATTATGCCTTTGGATAAAAGCCTTGTGGGTGTTGCAAAAATAATTCATTCTACCCATATGACTCTGGGCTTTTTCACTGGCCTAAGAAATTCGGTGTGTTTCAAACAGGGTGGAAAAGTCAGCAAGCAAGAGAGCTGGAAAAGCAAAGCCAGGAGCAACCTAACACCACATGGAATGGATTCAGCAGGCACTGGTCCATTCCCACAACAGGTAGGAGTTTAAATTCCCTCTGTAATAGCAGTCACGAGGCTGGTAATCATAAACTCACCCCAGCAGATTTTCCACAACAGGGTTAGGAAACACCAGCAAAGGTGCAACTTTAAAATGAACCAAGCAGGTTTGGGGCAGGGACAAGGAGGGGATGTGAATCCTGGGGGAAGGGAAGAGAAGTGTTTTGGAAAATGTCAGATGTTTTCACCTCTGGGAAATCTCCATCTTTGCTTATGGATCAGGCAGGGAACTGTTTTCAAAGATGAGCTGCCCAGGCTGGATAATGTTATACACAACTCACTCCAGTAAGACACGGATCAAACTCGGCTGCATCACAAAAAAACCACCTGAACCGCCACCTTTTTCAGCCACTACCCTAAAAACCCATCCCATTTTAAGGTTACTGTATTTCAGAACCAAACAAAATGATCCTAACAGACAGCTTTTACAGGGCAGCATGAAATAATCTCAAAATGAAAGATGACACAGTAAATAAGTCAGTTGCAATGGTTTAAACTGGGGTTTGGAACTAAAAGCTTTTAGTACCACAGCCAGGAAAGATGAAAAGTCTGTTACAACTTATGTGACCTTCCATATTTTCCTCTTTATATACCCATTTTTTCACATTTTATATGATGATGGCAGCCTTCCAGAGCCTAAAGGGGTTTCAAGAGAGATGGAGAGGGATTTGGACAAGGGATGGAGGGACAGGACACAGGGAATGGCTTCCCACTGCCAGAGGACAGGGAGAGATGGGATATTGGGAAGGAATTCTTGGCTAGGAGGGTGGGGAGGCCCTGGCACAGGTTGCCCAGAGAAGCTGCAGCTGCCCCATCCCTGGAAGTGTCCAAGGCCAGGTTGGATGGGGCTTGGAGCAACCTGGGCTAGAGGAAGGTGTTCCTGCCCATGGCAGGGAGTGGAACAAGATGACCTTTAAGGTCCCTTCCCACCCAAACCATTCTGGGATTCTATGAAATAAGGGAAAGCACTTCACAATTAATCAAGAGCTTTTATTGCCTTATGAATTTTCCCATTAGATCTCAATTTAACAAGCTGGTTTATGAAGGTTGACAGTTTTTCAGCCCTTTCAAATACCATTTGATCCTAAGGCCCAATGAAACAAAGATCTGAACCTGGTGTTAACAACACAGGTCAAATAAAAGTTGTGACAGATTCCCCCTGGTTCCACTACGAGTTTTAGGGCAGCACTGACACCTCAGGACCCCTTGGAGATGGACATCCAGCTCTGTAGAGTCACTGGGAACCAGCACAACAGCTCTTGTCGAGTTTCACAAAAGCTAGAGAAGCCAACTGAAGTATAAAAAATAAAATGTGAAAGGTTTAAAGTGCATGTACTAAGCTCATAAGCCAAAATTGGCCCCAGATACAAAAGCTCAGAATAATCTCCTGTAAAGACAGACGATAGAAATTTTATATTTTAAATTGCCAGTAGATTTTCAGGAGATTAACATTCCCTTGAAGGTTAGAACTGGAATGTTGTGGCCTGAGCCTTCAAGTTGCACTGAATAAGAAATTACAGTTGGTTCCTTGTACTTTTCTCGGTCTCCAAAAGCAAATGGCAATAACGCTAAGATGTTTAAATAGTAATCTAAAAATATTTGAAAGTTTGTTTATCACACAAATTAAATAAATGTCAACTAAAAAAAAAGAGAAGCTGTTGTTTGGGGGTTTTTTTTCTTTTTTTTTTTTTTTTTTGGGTTTGGGGTTTTTTTTTTTTTTTTTTTTTTTTTTTTGGTTCGGGTTTGGGTTTTTTGTTTTGTTTTTGTTTGAAAAAGACATGTGAAAGCGAGTGCAAAGACAACAAGTCCTCAAGATTCCCTGCCAACATTTGTTTCCTAAGAGTGACTTTTCTCTTTGCCCTTTGCTACGTAGGAGCCAACACAAATAAATGAAAAACTGACTATATGAGTGAGTGTCAAAATAACTTGCATCTACACGACAACGCTAAGAGCTTATATGGAAAAAACAGTGTAAAAGCACTTTTAGGGCATTAATTATACGACATAATGATGATAAATTCTGACAGAAATACAGCAACTTGACTTGTCCCTTACGTCTCCCCTACGCAGGCATCTTTCAAGCTTCTCTGCTGTACGAAAACTGCGCAAATATAAGTAATGAAAATTTCACTTTGCAGCAATTAAAGCCCATTAAATATGTATGAGAGCATCTGGAAGGGGCACACAATGCTTGTCGGTGAGGTGGAAGTCAACTCAAGCTCATGAGCACATGAAATCAAGCTGCCCTCACACGTTAACGCTATGTTGTCCGAACGCTAAAAAATAAGTTCGATCCTCTGCTGCTTCATTCTCTGCAAGAAAAATGCTTCTCAAACAGCTTTAGTAAAGGCCCTCAGTGTATCTTTACATGAACCTTACTCACAGTCAGCTCTGCTGCTGCTCAGCTCTTGGGGACTGAGTGAGTAACTCAGTCTGGTGACTCTCTGGTGCAGCTCAGAGAGCCCAGGAAGTTCAACACACAACTCCAGGCTGCTGCTTTCTTTCAGGCTTTGGAGTTCACAGGGATGAAATGCAAACCCGAAAGCCAAGGCAGAACTATTCAAAGCCTGTCCACCTGATCTTCTGTTGACTTGAGGAGGAGCAAGCTGCTGTGAAACCAGAGCAGCCAGGTAATCTCATCCTGCACTTCAGGTGTAATTAGCACTACAATTGTTTGCCTTTGTGGCTTCCACCTTGGGCTGCCTGGGAGTCTCTGGCTGTGGGGAGGAAGCTTGTAGCACCTTAGGAGTTTTTAAAATACAATTGCCTCACTGAGGAAGACAAGATGAAACATTAACTCTGCATCCTTTACCCTTTTGGCACCGTATCTCGAGGTTAATCCTGCTTGTACCACAAACACTTTTATAGGTTATCAGCAATCACCAGGAAATATTCCAAACTCTGGGCACTCATGTGATAATGGTAAAGTCTTGTGGTTTCCGTGTTGCCATCAGGATACAACAGGTGCCATTCCACTCACTCTGATACCATAATTAATCTTACAAGCTGGCTTGCACAAACTCCAGTTTATAGATAAATTGTTTCTGTTGTCATCTCCAAACAAACAAAAACATAGGAACAACCTCCACCTCCTCACCTCAAACCCAAAAACATTTCAAGTGGCTGGAAATGCAACCTCCTCCAAAGAGTGGGAGAACATAAAATTACCACCTGACACCATGGTCAGAAGCTTGTGCAGACAGAGAAGCAAATTCCTTCCTTACAAGCTCTGGAAACAGAACCTGGATCACCAGAGCATGAGAAAACCCCTGTCTGAACACAGAAACTAGTCTGGATAAATATACATGTTAACATAATAGATACCTGAATGCATATTTGCAGGCAATCCAGACATTTAAACCAGAGCTGTAGGTCTTACACTACAATTCTAGAACAGTTTAATCCTGCCAGGATACAGGCAGTTCGTTTCCTGCCTTTTTTTTTGAACAGAAAAGTATTAACCCAAGTAAGATGTAGCAGCACAACAGCAGCTTGGACTGGCTTAAGGTGCCATCAACCACATCCTTGAGTGTAAATTGCACTCTTTTAAAATGTAACATCTTTTATCAGCACTAATTAATGCTACACTGAATTGATTCAAAGGCACAAGGAAACCCAAGGACTTAAACGTACTTATGTGATGCCTGTACCCCAGCATCCCCTGAAAACAAAGTGTTCAGTAAGAAAAATCTTAATTAAAAAGCCTCCAGCTGTCATTTGCTTTGCTTCATGGTATGGTTTGCACAGCATTTGCCTGAAGTATAATGAATATCTGCTAAGAGAAGCCAAACATCACATGCATAAAAGGAAATCCAGTGCAACTCTGAAATAAAACAGCAAAAGAACTTCCTGATTGTTATCAAGATCCCATCTGAATAAAGCAGTGCACTAGGAAATACTTCAGTGAATTACAGAGCCAAGAAAATAGAAGACTAAGAGTCTTATCTAACAAAACAGTGCTGGATTATTTAATTCATAAAAGCCTGTTAATCGAGATCCCAGTTTGCAAAAGTAGAAAGGATGGAAAAAAAGGAGCCTCTGTTGATAGCCAACAGAGCCTCCAACTTCAGATGTGGTGCTGCAACCACATTGACACAGCAATGGCTTTCCAAAGCAAGGCTTCCATGCAGGTTTTGTAGGATTGGGTCTAATTTGAAGCAAGATAAAAAAAAAAACAAACCAACAAAACCAAACCAGGAAACCCAAGTACAATTACAAATCCCTCCCCTCTCTAAAAATCAGTACTATAAACTTAATTTATAGATACCACACTGAGCATAAGAATGATGCAGGACCCTCAGTATAAACACCCTGAAATGTGAGTGCTATAAATAACCAATTATTTGATAGAGAAATCCCTTCCACATGCATGGAAGGAACTCATTATACTTTTATGAGCTGTAAAAACGAGTAACAGTTAAGCACACCACTTTTATTAACCTAATAAACCCTTGCCTTAAGAAATTCATAATTCAAACACCAAAGACAACCACCACCACCACAAGTAAACACTGAGAATATTTCAAAGCTTAAGTTTCCACAGTCTGACAGGTTTGCAATGTTAAGCCCTTCGGTGCAGGGGGAAGGAAAGAACATTACTCGTGATCCTGAAGAAAACAAATACTTGCTTCAGGTCCAAAGCCCCAGAACTTCATACAAATACTGCTCAGAACAAAGTATGCATGAGAGAGCTTCCAGGAAAGCTGCCTCTGGCCTCAAAGCCTGTTAAAAAAGCAGAGCCACAGAAGCCTCACAAGTGGATGACTCTTCAGAGAATCAGTTGCACAAATTCTTAAATTTCAGATTAAACGGGTAAGAAAAATAGTAGCCTTGATATCAATGTTTATTTGTATAAATTCTAGGAGATCAGAAATACTAATCTAATACTAATACTAATGGAGCTAACTGTTGTTTAGACCCGACTGTGACAATCTGCTGGGAAAAAACTCAATTCCAGGACATTTTGTTTGTTGGAGAGAGAAAAAGACATTGATCTTTTAGGCTAGACTTAAATGGATTTAGGTATCACTGACAAATAACAGGATGATTAATAGCTGCAAACTGCCAAGAAATGTGCCAAGAGTTAAGGGTTCATGTCCTTTTTCCCTCTGATGAGCACCAAGGACTGATACACGAATGTCCCTCATTCCTGGATCAACCTCCTAACAACCAGGGTTCAGCCATCCCCTCCAGCCCATAACATTGTTAAGTTTAGAGAGAATAAAATAGAGCCAGAAGTTGAACTTCAGTGGTCCTTGTGGGTCTCTTTCAATTCAGGATATTCTCTGATTCCATGAAATAGCTCAGATAACAAGATACAATCTTCCCTTCTCCCAGATTCCTTTACTTCCCTTACTTCTTGCCCACATATATTTCCTGCAGAACTGAGTCCCTGGCTGGAATCAGACACATGGACAAACTCAGGACTGAACAGATGTAGGATATACTTGGGAGGGAGAGGTGCATTAGTCATCCCTGGGGATTCACAGCTCCAGTGAACGAGGCCCTGTGCAACCTCATCTCGTTTGACCCGCTCTGAGCAGTGCGTTGGACCAGAGGCCTCCAGAGGTCCCTTCCCATCGGAATTATTGTCTAATCCCGGGGGTAAACCAGTCAGAAGGTGTCTGGGGCACAGCCAAGGAAATGACCTATGACAGGAAAGGGACATGAGCAAGAGGAAAGCCCATGTCTGTCACTGAAACCAGGCACCACCTTCCAGCTGCTCTCCCAGCTTCCACCAACTCTTCCACACTGTCACTCCACGTCCTGCAAGCAATTCTCCACAAGGATGGGTCCCTCCTCAGTTTTGAGAGCTGATACTTGAGGTTTAACAAAATGCAGGTTTTGGTCAAAATATCCCTAACCCACCAGACTGTAAAGACATCAACTCCATCTTTTTTTTCGGGAAGTTGGACTCCAAAGCTCTTGTGAACTCCGTGAAAGTTCCCCTGCTGTCATTTTGCAAGGTATGGAAACTCTGTATTCAATATTTAACCTTTTTTTGCAATTGAAAAGAATTTAAAAGTTACTTTGTTTCAGATCATGTAGAAGATAAAGGGTTTCCCCTCTCCCTCCTGTTTTTTGCTTCAGCTATTACACTGACTTCACTGGATTCCCTTTCCCCAAAAGGAATTATTGGCATACTCCTGTGAGAATGGGGGGAGGAGGGGGAAAGCCACCCTACACGTTTCTTGGATTTTTGCCTTCTTCACCTTCCCATTCCTTGGCTGAAGCTGCCTTTTCATACTCACTTCCTTATCATCCAGAGCAAGTTTTTCTAATTAAGACAAGTAATAAACATTTAAACAGCTGCCCAGACCACGGTCTGATTAACATAACCCTTAGGCAAGTTTCGTGGAGGGGGGGGGAAAAACCACCAACAACCCAGCGACAACAAAAAAAAATATTCTCTTGTCAATTCACGCTTCCTTTTCTCCATTTTCCTTCTTGTTTTTGCCCCTGTGTCACTGTCATCGGGTTAAATCCGTCCCACTCAAGCGCCGAGGGGCAGGAATAGGGGCTGGAGAGCGACGGGATGGATTAACACGGGGCAAAATACAGAAAAAGAGGAATTTTCCCCCCAAAACCCCAAAACAGGAAGAAGGAAGAGCTTTCCCAGCGGGAACCGGGCACAGCCCGGCTGTAAAGCAGGTGCAGGAGGTGTGGAGAAGGGGTGAAGTGGGCAAGGAGAAAAAAAAAAAAAAAAAAAAGCCATAAAACTCGGAAGATTTAAGAAAAGGGACGGCAGGAGAGGGGGGCGAGCGCAGCGCGGCTTCGCTCACGGACCCACCCGTGCCTATACGGAGTGTATTTATTTCTAATGAACAAATAAATACACACGCACACACCCCGATACACCCACCCTCGGGCACACCTGTCCCTATGGACACCTGTCCCTATGGATCGGCACCCCCCGGTCCCGCGCTGCTCTCGGGAAGGGGAAGGGAATGGGGGGTTCGCTGAGGAAGGAGGGTCTCACCTCGCCGGTTCATGGGGCGGACGCGCACCGCCACCTTCACTTTGGAGTCCCCCATCCTGCCGCTCCAGCTTTCCCGGCTCCCTCGTCCCTGCCCGGCTTCCGTCTGCGGAGGGAGAGCCGGGCACGGGGAGGAGCGGCCGCGGAGGGAGGCGCCGCGCCGGGCCAATTCCGCCGGGACTACAACTCCCGGCGTGCACCGCGCCGCGCCACGCCTCCCTGGTCCCGACGGGCCGCCGCGGTGCGCGCTGGGAGATGTAGTTCTCTACCTGTGTCCCCGCCTGGGCGAGAAGCAGACTGGCTGAGACCCAGAATCAGTTAGGTGGGAAAAGCCCTCTGAGGTAATCGAGTCCAGCCTGTGACCGATCACCACCTTGTCAACTACACTGTGGCACTAAATGCCACATCCAGTCATTCCTTGAACAACTCCAGGGATGGGGACTCCACCACCTCCCTGGGCAGCCCCTTCCAGTGTCTGATCAGAGAATCCCAGAATTGGTCAGTTTGGAAGGGGCAAGAGGGGGTCATCTGGTCCAACCTCCCTGCTCAAGCAGGTTCATCCTAGAACACACAGCACAGGATTATGTCCAGATGGTTCTGGAATATCACAGAATCACAGAATGGTTTGGGTTGGAAGGGACATTAAAGTCCATCCAGTTCCAAGCCCCTGCAATGGACAAGGACAACTTCCACTACCCCAGGTTGCTCCAAGCCCCAACCAACCTGGCCTTGAACAATTCCAGGGATCCAGGGGCAGCCACAGCTTCTCTGGGCAACTTCTGCCAGGGCCTCATCAGCCAAGAATTCTTTCCCAGTATTCCATCCAACCCCACCTTTTGTCAGTGTGAAGCCATTCCCCCTTGTCCTGTCCCTTCAGGCCCTTGTCCAAAGTCCCTCTCCAGCTCTCCTGGGGCCCCTTTAGGCACTGGAAGGGGCTCTGAGGTCTCTCTGGAGCCTTCTCCTCTCCAGGTGAACACCCCTGGCTCTCCCAGCCTGTCTCCAGAGCAGAGGGGCTCCAGCCCTTGGAGCATCTCTGTGGCCTCCTCTGGTTTTGCTCCAATAGGGCCATGACCTTCCTGTGCTCAGAACACCAGAGAAGCCTCACAAACCATAACCCAACACACAGATGTGGGTTCAGGTGATGTCTGGGTCTGGTTTCACAGAGCCACCCCTGACTGTTATTGACTTGCCTGGTGCTATTCACTCAGCAAAGACAGCTCACTAAAAAAGCTCAACAGGAATAGTCTGAGACAGTTTGAACAATAAACAATATTACCATTTATCCCCATTAGACGGATCAACTGTTCAACCACAGCCACAGATTGCAAAGACCGAGAACGAAACCGTAATGCAAAGATGCAAAAAAACCCCAAACCCTCATTTAAATGGTCATGGTTGAAAAGCCTTGCAGCTGCTATTTTAGTTCAAAACAAGGATTCTCTCAGTGTTATTTTGAAAGGCCAGATTCCAGCAAGGACAGGAAATAAAACAAATTCAGAATTGTAGCCCTTTGGCCTTTCAATGTCCAACGAGGTTTTGTGACAGAAGTAAAAAAATAACACATTTCCAAGTGGTTTTGAGATAAGATTTCGGCAGGTAGCACTTTTTGCCCAGAGGAACTGCACTCAATATTTATCATTTCATTCCTGCCTGGCCTGTAGAGTATCTTGTCAGGGCAGAGAGAAAACAAATATTAAGCTGGCATTTAAGTCACACTGAGATTAATGTCCATGTTCTTAAGAGCATCTCAAGTGAGCAGGAGGGTTGGGAAGGTGTCTTGAAGTTTAAAAAAAAATTAAATAATAGGTCAGACCAAGCAGGGTGGCAAAAGCTTGAAGCAGAAAATGTATTTTTATCTGCAGCAGGAGAAAGAATCTGCTCTCCAGCCCTACAGCCCCATGCTGTGGAGGGTTTCTTGTTGGGAGTGGGAACATCCCACTTCCAGGCTGCACAGTTGGTCCTTGCACTTGTGAACTTGAGGATCCAATTACAGGATGAAACCCAGCTTTGAACTTCTTGTGGTATTTTCCAGCTGGGGCCTCCACAAACCTCACCAACGTTTTCTGAAACCCAGTAATTCTCAGAGGATTTAAATATAGTCCCCGTTTCACAGCTGGACACCACCAGCAGCAAAGGGAGGGTGGGTCTTTTTTACAGCAGGTTAAGTCACCTGGAATTTGATTTAAAGACCTGGGATGAAACCCATTGCCAGATGTGGGTACAGTTGGGCAGAGCAGGTGTCACCCAAATCCAGTTCTTCCTCCTGCATCTCCTCTCCTGTTTCAGTTATCATTGATTTCATGTAAAATTGAACAGTAAATCTTTTAGGGAATGTATTTTATATAACCTGTTTTTTTTCCAAAGAGCCTGTTTTAAGTGGACAGTAACAAATGCAATTATACAATTCTTACAAGTTTTGCTCCAGTTTTCTACTTGAAATGAAGAATTAATCTTTCTGCCTGGAACGAAGAATTTATTTTAAGATCTGAAAAATCACCCTTTTAGCCTTCCTTCAGTTCTAACAGCCAGAGAGAAACTACATTCACATGTAATCGTTGCTACTTTCTGCAAACTTCTTCAAAGATCGAGACATCCTTAGGGCCCAAGGAACCATCTCAGTTTTGATGCTTTTGATGGGATCTCTGGGAAGATGTGCAGGAGCAATAAATTCTGCTGGCTCTCTGCAGTCCTACCTCTGGACTTCTCCTCTATTCAAGGCCCTGCTTCCTGCAATGAATTACAGCAATGCAGCTTCTCTTGCACTGGCACAAGGTACCTCAGTGTAATTACCCCACTGTGAATTCCCCGACAAGCCCTTTCCCTGGCTCAGGGTTTCACAGTCTGTGGGAAGCATCTCCCTGGAGGGGCACAGCTTGGAGGGAGGATATTGTTTCCATTCACAGCACTGGAACATGCTAATTATGCTGGGAGGAAAGGGAGGGGGGGGTGGCAGCTTTCACTTGGGAGGGACAGGCTGGGCAAATAGTTTGTGAAACGCCAACTTAACCCCATCTTGTAGGGAATTGTCTCCGGCTCTTTTCCCCCTTCCTAGTTACTGTAATGAGGGGCTGACTTCCCAGATTAGCTCTGGCTATTTAAATGCTAATTTAATTAACAAAACATCCTTGGGGGGGAGGCACTGCTTGTCCCTCCCATTCATTTATCGAGTTCCTGAATGCAACACTGTTTTCATCAGGTTGATGCCACAGTTATTGCTGTACCCACCTGGTCGCAGCAGCGATTAAACGGGGATGTGGAGGAGAGAAAAACAGGTCCTGCATCTCATTATTTTTTTTTAAGAAACTGATTTTGAATGATTTTGTTTAGAAATAACCAAGCCGAAGTGATTTCACGTGTCCTGTGATGCCCGGGATGTGTGGATCACCAGCCTGCCGTGGAGGGAGTTGACTTCTGTTTTTATCTAGATGAAGATATGAATGTTTTAGCTCTCACATCATCCAGACAGAATTGTATCTCAGGACAAGCCTGAAAACAGACAGTCTTTTGAATGTCTCTTCTTCCAAACAACAAATCAAGTGTGTTCTAAACCCATTTTTCCATTTGTTTGACTGTGCATCGGAAGAGATGCATCAATTATGAATTTGCTGCAGACCTACTTTCTGCCCATGAATCATTCAGGCCTTGCAAAACTAAAAGAGTATCTTACAATTATTTAGTTAGTTGTATCCAAACTGTTTAAGTCTTTTGCAAGAAACTGAACATCACTGGGACAGCCCCACTCACAAACTGGGAAGGATTCAGGGCATCCAGGAGCTCTTTGGCACCTTCAGTGCTCAGATCCTTGATACGAAAATGTTTGGTGAAGCATTTAAAAAAGAAAACCTGTTGCTGCTGTGCATTTTTCAGAGATTTTTGTTTTGTCCAATCCCTAGGGTAATGAGGTTTATTCTGATATGTGAATTTTGTCTTCAGTTTTATCTTGCTTTTCAGTCTAAAGATACAAATATATAAATGTATTTCTATATACAGAAATTTGTAGGCACTTATAGACCAAAAGAAAAGACAAGTTTGTCATAAAGTTATTTCAACTGTAATTGAGGAAGAAAGCACTGAGGGAAATCAGTATTAAGAACAGGCCAAAAAAAATCTGGATAAAGCAGCAAATCAATTTCTCCAAATCAGTCGTGTCAAAATTCTGCTTGTTATTAAAAATTTATTTATTTATTTATTCGTTTATTTTTAAAGGAATTGCTTAAATTTCTCACACAACACTTTGTGCAAATGTGCAGGTTTGGGAAACTCACATTAATGTTTGCAAAGCACTTTCTGTGCTTTATTATTTTAGTGGGAACTTTGTAAAATTGAAGGATTGATTGTTTCCAAGGTAATTAATAACTGTGAAATTTCCTGATCCTGAGATGGATTTTTGAAGGAATTTGTACGCAACCTCCTGCCCTCACTGTGAACAGGTAAATAAATGAAGCCTTGACATCTTCTTGTTGTAGATTATAACAGAGTAAAGCCTAAACCAAACTTTTTCTAGACATCTCCCACCTTTTTAAAATCATTCCAAAGTTCAAAGTCCTGGTCATTAATTTCATAGGACATGATGCTCTTTCCTGTAGTACCCAGAGGGGATCCCAGATGGATAACCAGGCTCTGAGTTCTCCACAAATCCCACGTGCCCTGTTTGTAGCAGTGAAATTCCTTATAGCTGTAGGATTTCAGTACAAATTCCTACCTCTGGCTGCAACACAGGGCCAGGTAATATTAGCAATTTATGTGCTGTCAGAATGAGGCCCCTGATGAGAATTTTCTCATCTTATTGACTAAAAATCTGTATTATTCTTATCATCTGTTCAGTTTGCTGATACAGAGAAAGCAACTGGTTTTACCCATTCATGTTGCATTTTATTGGTGTGGTTTTTTTCCTCAGATAAGCATTCAACACTGGATTTCATTTGTATGAAAATAAAATAGATTTTCTGTCTTTTGGAACAAATGGAAAATCTCTAGAGAACCTGAAAAACACACCTTCAGCAGGAGAGTATGTTTAGCAGTTGCAGGACAAGTTTGTTATCTTAAAAAAGCAAAAACCCCCAACACAATGGCAATCACTGATACTCTGAAAAATGCATATTTAGAGAGTTGTGTAATGTTTGCAGCATTTATCACCTCACTTTATCTCCTGGTGCTTCTGAGACTCACGATCTGCCTTGACTTCAAAGCCTGGAATGTGTTACAGCTTCACCTGCTGAATCATGTTCTTCCTGTTCTTCTACAAAAACCACATTTTTGGGCTTTTTCACCCATCCACACTTTCTGTCTTCAGCTCCCCTCTCTCCAGAAGATTCAAGACATGTCCTAGTGATCCAGAAACCGGCCAAGCTCCTAATCCAAACCCAGACCTAAATTTTCTACTGGCATTTACACTGATGCTAATAAAACTAATTTAATATGTTTTACCTGTGTTTAGCAAATAACACCTCAGGCTAAAATGCCAGTTCCAGGTCCCCCCGGATTTAATGAGTTGGTGATTTGACGTGGAAACCTGGGAAATTGTGATAAACAGGGATGATGCTGTCACCACTGGGAGCTGCAGGATTATTGATGAAATGGGGATTTTATCACTGACCAAAAATTCCTTTCTGTCTCCACAGGCAAGAGTGACACCCGGTGGCTATGGAGCAAAATAAAATCAGCTCTAATTATCATGGTCCCTTTTTCCTCTCCTTATTTCCTACTTTTCTCCTGCTGCTTTTAGAGGTGGAACTGGGCACCGGGATGTACTTCTGCCTCCTGCATGAGCACTCATTGCCTGGTGGCATCAGTTCCCCTGGATCAGCTCCTTTGGGGTGCAACTGGGAGAGCAAAGGGATGCTCTCAACTTTCCCATGGCTCCCAAAACACTGGAGACACAAATGGGCTACTGACACCCTGAATTTGGGCAAAGGATTCCCACTGATCCTGTCACAACCCTCACTTGGCCCTTCCCAGGGTTTGTCTGGGCTCAGGGCTTGTGGTTGTTAGGACAGGAGATGGGATTTCTTTTAAACATATTTTATCTAAAATGGCAAGAAACTCATTAGCACAGGTTATCAGAGAGAGGGGAATACCTGGGAACTCCTTTTTGCTTTGTGCCTACTAGGTATTGTTTATCATACACTAAAAATTATGGGACAAAAGGAACAAAACAGCATTTTTGGCAACTTTGTGGATGTAACCCAAGTACCTTCAGCTCAGTGGTTATTGAAGTGTGCTATGAATGGTTAAATATCTCAAGGGAAGTGCTAAAAAAAGAAATAAATTAGTAATCTTTGGTGAAAAAAATTTACTTTATTTAGGCTTTAATTTGGACTTGCTAAAAATGAAAATGGAAATGCCCAGGTGATTACATCACTCACTGAGCTGTGGCTTTAATAAATGTCAAGTGTTGGCAGAGCCCTGCTAAGAGCTGGTGTCATGGGCCTCACTGAACAAACAAACCGGTTTGGCTTCTAAATCAAAGTCCCTGTGGTATTTCTGTGTGGGTGAGCCTTGATATTCTGTGTTCCCTAAGGTACCTATCCACATCTCAATGTGCAAATAGAGGGAGCTCCTGTGTCTAAGCATTCCAGTTCAGTTTACTGGGAAAATGAAGCTCAGCTCTAATACTTGGACCTTGCTGCTGACTCTGCTTACAGTCATCTGCTTCACTGGTGCTGCTGGTACCTGGATTTAGGAGCTTGGTGCTGTTGTTTATAATGGAAAACATGGAGCAGGGGAGGACTGCTGGAGAGACAGGTCAATGTGCTCTGGGCCCTCACACATAGATGGCTGCAAACCTAAGAAACCACAAAAATCCTTTCTTTTAAAATTTGAGAGCCTCTCTCCTGAAATTCTCTCTTGAATGCAATAGGAAGGAGCATCATTTTTGTGTCAACAAGTTTTTAGAGTTTTCAGCAGGCAAAGAACCACATTATTACAAACAAAGAGCACAAAGCAGAGGATGTCTCACAGCACAAGGCCATCCCACCAGAGAAACAAGGAGCAGTGTGTAGCTGCCAGAAGGACCAAACCACCTCTTCTGCCACCCCTCAGCTCCAAGGTCCATCTCTTTGCAGAGACACCCCCCTGGCACAGAGTTGCACTGCATAGATGTTGTCTCTCAAGAGGCTCTTAGAATTGCAGAATCATTTAGGTTAGAAAAGACCTTTAAGGTCATTGAGTCCAGCCATTCCCAGCACTGCCAAGGCCACCACTGAGCCATGTCCCCAAGTGCCACATCCACATGGCTTTTAAATCCCTTCAGGGATGAGGACTCCACCACTGCCCTGGGTAGCTATGCCAGGGCTGGATAACCCTTTCCATGCAGGAATTGTTCCCAATATCCAACCTGAACCTCCCCTGGCACAACTTGAGGCCGTTTCCTCTCATCCTGTCCCTTGTTCCCTGGGAGCAGAACCCGATCCCCCCCTGGCTCCCTACTCCTGTCAGGGAGTTGCAGAGAGTGAGAAGGTCCCCCCTGAGCCTCCTTTTCTCCAGGCTGAGCCCCTCCAACTCCCTCAGCTGCTCCTGCTGCTCCAGCCCCTTCCCCAGCTCCATTCCCTTCCCTGGACACGCTCCAACCCCTCCATGTCTCTCTTGTCTGAGGGGCCCAGAACTGCCTCCAGGATTTGAGGTGCCTCAAACATCCAAACATCCTTCTGCCACTGTCAAACATCTTCACAGCTACAACACTGCTCCTAATATTTGGCAAATATTGGATCCAAAAAATTGCATCTGGAGAAAGTGGTTCCAGAATGAAAATGTCCCCCAAGTTCTTCTGTGACAGGCTGCCCTTTGGCTTTTGCTTCTTTCTCCATCTCCATTTTCCCTTCACAAATCATTGGTACTGGTGAAGATGCAGCAAAATGGGAGTTTTCAGAATTTTCAGCTCAGAAATCCCCAGAAATCCTTGCTCAGACTCAATGCAGAACCTCAGCTCTCTGGGTTTCTCTGTTTCTTTCTCTCCCTTGTGAAATTAAAATAATGAAAAGCCAAATAAAGGCATCAAAATGTAAAGCATCAGGAAGAATCAACCAAGCTAACAAGTCCTAAGGCTGATACAGATGTCTCACGACAGTTGTGTTTGGGGACTCCCATGGAAATGATGTGCCCAGGGCTTTGCCAGATGCAGCCAACCTTCACTGCCTCCAATTATCTGAGACATCTCATGTAACATTAAACATCTCACTGTACGTGCTCCGAGTGCTAAATCACTGCTAATCTGTGGTCAAAGAATGAATTACCAGCATTAAAAAATGAGGAAAAGCTGTGGTGCAAACCAAGAGGCGAGTGGGATCTTTTCCTGCTGCCTTCCATGGGAGGTCTTCTACTTCCAGCTTTGCACATCCCTTTCTTGACCACTTTTTGGCCATTCTGATGTGTGGGAAGTGACTAGTTCATGGGTTATGCTGGGGCAGCATTTGGGTTAAAATAGACTCCTACAAGTTGAATATTCACATGAATTAGCTAAACAAATTACCCTGCACAAGGAGTACACTTTAATTTACAGAAGAACCAGAAATACTGGAGTGGTGGATTCTAGGCTTGCCAGGGCACTCCCAGATTTATCCCATATCAGGATTTGCCTTTAATGATATGTCCTAGAGCCAGGAGAGACCACTGAGGTCTCTGTCCCCTTCTTTCCTTAAATCTTCAGTTATTTCCTTAAATTTTCAATTTTTTTCGTAATCAGAGTTTCTGGTGCTTTATCTCCACTTTCAGTCAGTTTGGGGATTTTTTCTTCCAGTCTTCATATCATTCTGCCCTCATGATCCAAATAATTTATAAATAGATGAGATTGTTTGCTTCCCACTCCATCGGTTTTTTTCCTCTTTAATTACAGGAATGCTCTGAAGCTTGCTGAAGGCTTGGGTGGGAAATGGAGAGTACCTTTCAAACCTACTTCAGCTCTTAAAAATACCGTATCCAATCACGGAAAGGGTTGTCAAGCCCTGGAACAGGCTGCCCGGGGAAGTGGTTGTGTCACCATCCCTGGAAGTGCTCAAAAAACATGTGGATATAGCATTCAAGGACATGGTTTAGTGGTGAACGTGGTGCTGGGCTGATGGTTGGACTTGATGATCTCAGAGGTCTCTTCCAACCTTAACAATTCTGTGATCCTGTGACATTGGTTATCTCCCCTCCTTGCAGCTGGAAAAGAGAAGGAGAGAAGTGCCTGGAAGACAATTTTTCATTTCTTAAGCAGGTGCCAAAGATCCAGGGGATGAACCCTTTGCTGGTGCTGGTCTCTCTCTGGGGGAGAACTGCCTAGTGAAGACTTAGAGGACTTAAATTATAATCTGGTAATAATTTGGAATTTGGACTCCTGCTGCAAACAACGTGGTGGCCCTTTCTCCACGTGTGGGTTGCAGATCCACAATGTTTGCTGTTGCAGAAATCAGTGGAGCTGCTTTTCCCCTGCCCTGCCAGCACCAATAGAATTATCAAAGTGTGTGGCTCTGGGAACAGGTCGATCCAGCCTCTCAGAGATGCTCAACACGCTTCCTGGTGTATTTTACAGGAGCTTGGCACTTCAGAAAGTCATCCTGGCCCTTCTTTACAAAGGCTTGTAGTGACAGGACAAGGGGGAGTGGCTTCCTACTGCCAGAAGGCAGGGTTAGATGGGATATTGGGAAGGAATTCTTCCCTGTGAGGGTGGGGAGGCCCTGGCACAGGTTGTCCAGAGAAGCTGTGGCTGCCCCATCCCTGGAGGTGTTCCAGACCACTTTGCATGGGGTTTGGAGCAACCTGGGATAGTGGAAGGTGCCCCTGCCCATGGCAGGGGGTTGGAATAAGATGAGCTTTAATGTCTCTTCCAACCCAAACCATTCCATCTATCTACAGCTCTTTTCAATGCACTGATGTTCTCGGGCAGAAGGGGGAGCCCATACATTATTTTTAGTGTGTAGTCATCTCAAAATAGTGACACAAACCCATCAGAGCAGTAGGGTTTCCAACGGGAGAACTGCTTGGCTGATTTTACAGCCACACACGACCAGGGGAAGTCGGCTCTCAGGGCCCCGACTGCCGTTATCTCTTCCTCTGCAACAATGAGAAATCAGGGAAGATTTGAATTCTAAACAACCTCGTCTTGTGTCATCACGTTAGTTCAACTGCTAGAAAACAGAATTTAATTAAGAACTTGTTAAACAAACAAAAATACAGAGGGAAAACAGAGCCTTTAGAACTGGAGTAAGTCACAGCCGCATGACATTTATTTTTTGCTAATTTACTTACACACCCACTGGGAAACCAAATAAGTCATCTGTACAGCACTGCTGTGGTTATTTGTACAGAAACAGTGTGTCAGATGCTTCCTAAGGATGAATGTTAAACTGTTAAACAAGCTTTGGGCTTCTGTTGGGCATTTCTATCCAGATGAGCTGCTAAATAAAGGCACCATGGAGGGTTTTTCATCCCTGCCCAAACCCCCTCCAAATCCTTTCTCAGCACAGAAACTCCCAGGCATGTCTTTAGTCACAGACCCTTCTCCAGCCTATAACCAATATTTTGGTCCATGGATGTGCATCCAAGGAAACCTGTGAGTCTATTTTAGCTCTGAGAATCTCCACAGTTCATCCCCTGGGATGGTTTTCTTGTTAATTTTCTCCAGTAAAAGGTCTGATTACTCTTTCTGATGAGTTCGAAAGCAAGCAGGTTCTGTTGGCTCACGGCTTTAACATCATCTGTGTTATCCTTCACAGAATCCCAGAATAATTTAGGTTGGAAAAGATCTCCAAGGGCATCAAGTCCAACCTGTGCCCGATCCCCACCTTGTCACCCAACCCAGAGCACTGAGTGCCACGTCCAGTCCTTCCTTGGACACCTCCAGGGATGGGGACTCCACCACCTCCCTGGGCAGCTCCTCCCAATGCCTGACCACCCTTTCCATGAAGAAATCCTTCCTGAAAAGATATTCTTCCTGAAAGACAGAATTAGTGGCATTACCAACCTGCTGGTGGCCACTGATAATTTTGAGAATGACGCAAGGAAAGATTTTGGCCCTAAAACTTGTGACCACATGAAGTCACATTAATATAAACTCAGGCTACACTTAACCCACAGCATATGTACAAGTACCTTTTTTTTCCAACCCGGTTAATTGATTTTGTGCTGGATTTTATATCCACCATGGGGTTTTACTGACTTAGATTTATTGATCAGAACTGTGGTTTTGCCCCATTTTTCTGGCTGTGCAAATAAACCTGCAGAGATGCAGCTGGACCATTAAATCATTTATTTTGCTCGTGTAGCTCCTTGTGCTCATGGTATGGCTACAAAACACCCCATATGTATTGAGGTGGACTGGAAGTGCTCACACAATCTGCTTGATGATTCTCAATTTCTATGAGCTCTGAAGGAGATGAACTTCATTACCAGCTTCATCTTGTGCAGGTTTTCAGTCTCAAACAGCGCCCAGGTCTCATCTGGCCTTGCCAAAGACAACATGAAGGATCTTTTGGGAATGATGCTGTGATCCCTGTAAGGAAGGAGCCTGAGAGTTTTCTCCTGCCTGATATCCTCACCCGAGAAGAATGATGGAGCCAAGAGAGAACCACCAGGACCATCCCCATGGACTGCTCTGAACACTTTGTGCAGCTCAGAGTGCTCTGTATGATGGCTCTGCCCCCTTCAATGGATAATCAAGGAAGAATTCACAGCAGCATGGACAAAGCCAAAATCCCCAGAAGGGGAATGTCCAAGCAATAATCTCATCTTTTCCAGAAGGAAAATGGTGCTGCTGAAACAGATGATGAGCCAAAGTGTTGTCATTAGTTAAAAAAAAAAAAAATAAAATCTGAGGAATTAGATTTGTTTCACAACTTCCATTTAAATGAAGAAGAGAAAGTTGGAGCAAGGCCAGAGGAGGCCACAAAGATGCTCCAAAGGCTGGAGCCCCTCTGCTCTGGAGCCAGGCTGGGAGAGCTGGAGGTGTTTATCTGGAGAAGAGAAGGCTCCAGGGAGATCTTAGAGCCCCTTCCAGAGCCTAAAGGGGCTCCAGGAGAGCTGGAGAGGGACTTGGGACAAGGGATGGAGGGACAGGACAAGGGGGAATGGCTTCCCAGTGCCAGAGGGCAGGGTTAGAAGGGATATTGGGAAGAAGTTCTTGGCTGTGAGGGCGATGAGACCCTGGCACAGGTTGCTCAGAGAAGCTGTGACTGCCCCATCCCTGGAAGTGTCCAAGGCCACGTTGGGCTTGGATCAACCTGGTCTAGTTTAAGATGTTCCTGCCCATGGCAGGGTGTTGGAATGGGATGATCTTTAAGGTCCCTTCCAACCTAAACCATTCCACGATCCTCTGATTCTCAGTTGTGCTGCAGAACTGCAATGAGAACATATCCCTGGAAGGAGTGAAACTCCGAAAAGATATAAATTCTGTGCCAGAAATTTGGTTCTTGGTAAGAAATTTGAGACTGTGAAATTAATGTGCAGGTTTGAAGGGTTAAAGGAATCCGTGGTTGTAGCGGGAGCTGGAGCTGAAAGTCTCAGCTGAAGGCTTTTAGGAGATCCCTTAAAACTAGAAGTGACAATTTGGAGAATACAGAATATAATCAGCCCAAGAATAGAAATTTGAATCTTAATATAGAATTATAGGATCATAGAATGGTTTGGGTTAGTAGGGACCTTAAAGATGATCTATTTACATTATTAAATATGACTTGGATACTGGGGTATAAATTAATTTTCACTTGAATCTGCAGCTTAAGCTTTGCCAAGAAAAACCTCATCCCACTGAGCAGGGACAGTTTTCGGCTTATATGGTGGAGAGATCCTTCCTAGTTCTGGTGTTTCTGCAACTGATGTAAAGATAAACTCAAAAAGATAAACTGGAAATTGTTTCAGGAAATGGTGTATCTGTTCAAAGGATGAAAATCTGTCAGAGTCTGTTGCACTGATGGGGATGATGTTCAGAGAACAGGATTTCAGAGATGGAAAGTGAAAAATATAAATGAAAAGCAGTCCTACATGGAATTATAGAAATGGCAAAGGAAAGGCAACATTTTAAAAAGAAAAATGCCACAAATAAAAATTTAGGACATAAAAGTTTAGCATAGAGGAGCTCCATTGAACAGCAAGAGTGTGGTCCTGAAAAAAGTATTCCTCTTAGTGGTTTGATGGAAAGGAAAACAGATTTTCTCATAAAACTTAATGTAATAGAGCAATTCAAATGCACAGGGATATTATCCTGCAGCTTAAAATCATTCCCATCCAAACCCTGTCCCTGAACAAAGGCACAAGATGGTAGTGTTGGTGTGATACTTAAATAACATAATGTTGAATTACTTACAATGTTGCACTGTGAACAACTGGGTGTTTGTAGGTATTTTAATGCAAAATAAATATTATCTCTTAAAAAAAATTGCTTTCACCACAATAATCTGGTGGCAGGAGGGTGAAGGACAGAAAAACAGTCTAATGACAGCATTTAGCAGAGCAGGGTATCGAATGATTGACATTGAATCTGCAAAACACTGGGTAGGTAAGTGATGGAGAGCAGGGTGTTACTGTGCTATTAAAGAGCTTCCTCCTTTCAGGAGAAATATGAAAAATTGTAGCATGGGAAAAAAACAGACAGAAGAGAAGAGGTTTATGTGTAAAGGTAAATATATTTAAGAAATCTGTAGGCTTTTGGCCTGAAGTGGCATATATTTGCTTATGCTGTTAGAAAATGCTCTGGATTAGAAACACAGATGCTGGGGATTCACATAAACAAAATTAAAAAGTTTACTCTGAGGGGACTACATGGTTTAAAGCCTTTGCAACCTCAGAATAATGTATCTATGGCATTGAAATGTAGATAAATAGAGAAGCAGCCCATAGGGAAGTTGCTCCTCACTCCAGCGAGGAACTAGACAAGGGTAGATCTCTACATCCCGAGAATGACTGTTCTGTAGGAGGCTCAAAGTCCATCCAGCCCAGGATCCTGTCTCCAAGGTTGGTGGAAAAATGGTGTCTAGGGACAAGCAGAAGAACAGGGAGAGTGTTTATGATCCTGCTTCCCAGTCTGGAGATGGGATTTCCATGTACAGACTTCAAGGAGTTGGGAAAGTGGGAGGTACCTTCTGCATGGAGGGAAAAAAGAGGAGGATTTTTCAATATTCAAGCAAAAAAACTGGAAAAACTCAGGCTGTGGAGCACTTGGACAATATTCCCAGCCAAGCATTTTCTTGGACGTGGAGATGTCATGTTTCGAACTGTGTGGGCTGTATTGAGATTTTTCCCTGCCTGTGTCCTTGCAAGAGGTCACAGCAGCAGAGCTCTCCAGGAATAACAAGGAAATTCGGATTTGCTTGTCAAAACTATAATCTAGCCCAACAAAACTGTACAGACTATTTTTTAAGAGTGGCTGTAAGTGATTTAGAAGATTCCCTCTCCAGATATGTTCATTTATCCAGGTGCTGCTCTGGTAGTGGAGTTGCCAGCAGTACTTCCCAACTATGGCTCTCCAGCTGGAGCTGGGCTTCCCTGTCCCACTGCTCCTGGGGATGTCCCAGGACCTAGTTTCTTGGCTGACCTTGGGTTGCACCCTCATGGCCTGTGTGTCCAGAGCTGGTGTGTTTGGGACCAGCTGGGCTTGGACTACTGCCCCATGGGATAATCAAGGAATGTAGCTGAGCTCCCACAGTGGAGCATCACTGGATGCAGGTGCCAAAGCAGAGCAGGGTGTTTCCTTGTGGTTTCTTGGGCATCAGGGCATCCTACAAGACTGGGTGTGCTGTCACATCACTGAAAAAATTTCTTCACTGACAGAGTGGTCAGGCTTTGGAACAGGCTGCCCAGGAAGTGGTGGAATCACCATCCCTGGAAGTGTTCAAAGTGCACGTGGATGTGGCACTTGGGGATACGGTTTAGCAGTGGACTGGGCAGTGGTGAGTTGAGTTGGACTGGATGATCTTAGAGGGTTTTTCCAACCTTAAAAATTCCACAATTCTATGATAAGTGTCACAAATCTTTTGGGAGCAAGGTCTGGATGCTCTGGGGTAACTCAATGTATGGCCCCACAAACAACCGTAGCAGCGTCCCTTCCATTCTCCAGCTCCCACGTTCCCTCTCCAGTGCTGAGAAGTTGCTAAGCAACCTCAATCCATGTAGCAACCAGCAGCAGCACCACCACCACGAGGGTACCATGGTGTGGATGCTTGGGTACCATTTTGTCCTGCAGCAATTATTCCACCTGGGAAAGTCCCATCCTTCCCTTCCCAGCCCAGAGCAACCCCAGGACTGCCACAGCTTTGCAGACACATGTGGGCAGACAAAGAGATGGGAGATGGACAGCCCTGGTCTCTGTATGGAACACCTCTGGCTCATAGGGAGGCATTTAGGGATGGATGGATTTTCATTGGCATGAGCAAAATGGAGCACTTGTAGGTCCAGCTCTTTGCTGGCACTCAGGTGTTATGTGATCACAGAATCACAGAACAGTTTGGGTTGAAAATGATCTTTAAAATTCGTCTACTCCAACCCCCTGCAATGGGCAGGGACATCTTCAAGAAGATCAGGTTGCTCAAAGTTTTATCCAACCTGGCCCTGAATGTTTGGGGCATCTATGGCCTCTCTGGGAATCCTGTGTCTGTGCCTCACCACCCTCATCATAAAAAATGTCTTCCTTATATTGAGTTTAAATCAACCTCTTTTAGTTTAAAACCATCACTCCTGTCCTATGGCAACAAACCCTAACAAAATTTTGTCCCTATCTCACTTATAAGCCCACTTAGAAGTGATGGAAATTGCATGGGGCAGGTCAGTCAGGGGACAGGATGGGTGCAGGACACCAGAGAGACCTCAGGAGTGACTAATTGAGATGTTGGATGTGTCCATCAGCCATCCCTGCAACTTTAGCATCCTGAACATGTGGCTTCCCTTTCAACTCTCCACTGACGAGATTTTTTTTCCCATAAAAAGTAAAAAACTTGACTACAGGGGTGTAACCACAGATATTTATGGCAGCTTACTTTAAAAACAGCAAATTGTCACTGTGTTTCTCTGACTGGAAAAAAATTTGGCCATTTTTTCTCCTTGTGCTGCCTCCTTCCAGCTGTGCAGCTGTGCTGTGAGAAGGGTATCACTTCCACATGAATATTTAACAAATGGATGGATTGCTCTGAGACAGCACAATGGGGAACCACACACAGGCATTTTGGTGTGGATTCCTCTGTGCATCACTTGCTTCCATCCTTCTCCAAGCCTTTCTTCTCACAGAGTTTTGAGTTGCTCCTTCTTCCCAAAGGCTGCGGGGATTTTCCGAGTCCCACTCTTGGACTGAGCTTGTGGCTGTACAGCCCTGAACCCCCCTCTAGTGGCTGCTGCTCTGGAATGCTGGGGGATGCACTGCACATTCCAGCTAATCTCTGCTCAGGAATGGTCAGAAGAGCCAAAATCAGATCCTCTGCCAGAGGTTGGTGGTTCTTTCAGCCCCACACAGCACCCCCCCCACCTTGTGCCGTGCCCTGGCTGCATTGTGTGGGATTTGGCCACATCAATGAGATTCCTGCTGTTCCTTGACTGAGATGAGCTATTTGCAATGCAGGATTTGTCCTCCTGATCCGCAGGGAGGGGTGTGAATGGGAAGAGCTGTGTCAGGCTTCCTGTCTGGGGCTTGCAGTGCTTCTGGTCAAGGGCGCTCCTCCTTCACGTGGGCTTTGCCCTGAGAACGATTTGGATTTATCCAGACCAGACATGCCAGGGGAAAAGCTGGCTTCACTTGAAATCTCATTACAGTTCCTCTGTGTTTCATCATCCTGCAGACACTCTGCTGCAGCATCACTCCTTGCAGCAGGAGGAATTGCAGTGAAATCCTCCATGGCTGGTGGGGAGGGAAAGGTACTGCAGGACTCCCAGTGAGTTCCCTACTTCTCCATCACCGTGGAGCTCAACCAACAGGGCTGTAGAGCCATTCTCAGGGTTAAATCACCAAATCTGGTACCAGCAGTTTATGGGTGGGGGTTTCTGTTGGAAAAAAACAGAGGTGGGTTTTTCTCTCCAAATGGGAGAAGTTATGGAGGTGTTGGAAGACACAGATCCTGCAGGGGTGCAGGGTAGCATCTCCTCCTGCTTGGGTACCCCCAGAACAGCACATCTGACACTCCCTGTTATGACTATACCAGTCTGGGTCCCCCAGAAGTGGGTACAGTATTGCTCGCTCACAGAGTCACAGATCCAGACCTGTCAAAGCAGGAACGGCTTGGAAACCCCAGGATGACCATTGAAATGCAAACATCTCTAAACCTTCTGTCCATGGTTTTAACAAAACCCTGCAATGAGGCAATCAGTCTTGGTATCTATCCCCAGAACTCCTCTCCCAAAAAGCAGCACATGTGGCCATGCTGATAAATGCCCGCATGAATGATTTCTGCCCGCTGAAAACTTTGGTTATGGCTATTTTTTTACGATCATCGATCTTCCCTGGGTTATTTTTATTCCAATCTCAGTCTCAGGGCTGTTCCTTTTGCTAAATAAAGGACAACCATTTGTAACTACTGACCAAATTTTTCAGCACTCCTTGAGATATTTTGCAGCTTGACTGTTAAAATAAACTTGAAAATTTCCCAGTTGTTGCTTGCTGACTCCCAGGCACCGGCACAGAGCTGTGCTCAGGTGTCTGTTGCTGCAGGGACCAAAAAGATTTGAAAAAAAGTCACCTCTCTCCTCTCCTAACAAGGTAATTTCATCCAAATTGTCCCTTGGAAACAGTCCCATGCCTGTGCTGACCCTGTTGTCCCTGCACGGGAACTGCTTTTTATTGTCTGTACAAGAAGGAGTTTGGATTTCCCTTCTGCTGCTGCTTGTGGAGCCACTCTTGCATCTCCCAACCTTTCCCTGCTGTGCTGCTGACTGGAAACTTTAAAAGAGAAAACCAGAGAATCCCTTGAATCCAGGAGCTGGGGTTTATGATGGTACCTGCACAGAGTGAGCCCGTCCTTGCAGAGCCTCTGGAGACACCTCTGAAGCTGGACATGCCCTGAAACTCCCGTGTCCTGGGCTCATCCCCAGAGGAGGCCCTGGAGATGCTCCAAGGGCTGGAGCCCCTCTGCTCTGGAGACAGGCTGGGAGAGCTGGGGGTGTTCACCTGGAGAAGAAAAGGCTCCAGGGAGATCTTAGAGCCCCTTCCAGTGCCTAAAGGGGCTCCAGGAGAGATGGAGAGGGACTTTGGATAAGGGCCTGGAAGGACAGGACAAGGGGGAATGGCTTCCCAGTGCCAGAGGGTAGGGAGAGATGGGATATTGGGAAGCAATTGTTGGCTAGGAGGATGGGGAGGCCCTGGCACATAGTGCCAAAAGAAGCTGTGGCTACCCCTGGAAGTGTCCAACGCCAGGTTAGTTGGGCTTGGAGCAAGCTGGGCTAGTGGAAGGTGCCCCTGCCCATGGCAGGGGTTGGAACTGGATGGGCTTTAAGGTCCCTTCCAACCAAACCATTCCATGATTCTATGCTATATATGGTGGAGTATATTATAGGAGGTGTTATATCTGCTCCAGACTGGAGTGAGCTGAGGCTCAGGGTGTTTGGGGTGTGATACAAAACATGACCATATTCAGATTAGCTGTGGAAACCTCTATCTCAACATTGAAATATGTTAATAGCAGCACATTTGCCACCAAGGAACCCCTCTGCCTTACTTTGTGCTCCCCATCTCCAGTGATGTTGGTACCACCCAGCATCAACAGCAGGTCAGTCATTTCCCTACACCAGGGCCAGGTATTTATTTATAGGCTGCAGATCTGGGCAGTAATTAGGCTGTAGAATAATTTCAAGTTGCACTGGGACTGCTGAGCATTGCTGAGGGGAGCAGGAGTTCCCTTTGGAAGGGAACCAAGCCCCCTTCTAGATGTGTCACTCCTCAGATGGAGCAGAAGACCCCAGGTTGATATGTCTGGTGACAATCCCTCCCCACTTGTCCCTCTTGAAGGTCACTGGGGACACACAATGGGTAGAGAACAGCTTCTTTTATGCCATGTGAGATATTTATATAGCTAAAGGCTGCTGGTCACTGGGAAGCTGCCCAAGGCTTTAATGGTTTAATTGCTGTTTCCTGTACGTTCCCCTCTCTGTTGTTCATCACAGATGACAATTGTGGTTTCATGTCCGTGAGTCTGGGCTGGGTCTCCCTGGGAATCTCATCTCCTTGTGCAATTACTGCTCCTGGATGTCTCTACCGGTCTGGGTATGTCCTTGAAGTCTCCCCCCAATTAAGATCATCCATAAAGACTTTATTTCATAGTGGGAACTCCTACCAGATGATGTTGGTTCCTTTTTTTACCCTGAGGGACAAGTGAGGCCGATTTGGGCATCCCCAAACTAATCTATAAAACCTCTGTGCAGGATGGGGTAAGACCAGGATGGACAGGAAACACAACAAAAATCAAGGGAGGACTGGAAAACAAGCACATTTTGGGTACTCTGGTACTCTCTGGTGGTGCCACAGAGCTGCATTAGTGTAAAACAAGGCACAATTAGATCTTTTAAGCCTTGTGTGTGCTGGCAGATAAATACACCATTTGGTCCACCCTGATATTGATCCTGAAACAAAACCATGCAACCCTCCGCTCCCAGTTCCATTATCTCCAACCCCAAACGCCCAGAAATCACAGCAAGAAACCCCCAGATCACAAAATTGGTTCCAATTTCTTGATTGTGTTTTTAGTCCTCTTTCTACTGCGCTTCGAATTTGCCTTCTGGTTTTTTAGCTGCTCAAGTAAACTCAGCTCATGCCTCAGACATTTTGAAGATTGGGGTTTTTAAAAAATGGGTTTTGCCCATTTGGGCCTGGGACTGTAAGAAAAACAACACGTATGTATATGTTTTCCTACAGATATTTGTGCCTTCATAAAATGAGATGCATGGTAGAATTACATGAGCTGGTGACACAAGGATCTCTTTTGAAAGGGTGACAAACTACCTACGCCCAACGCTCCGGGGTTTGTCTGCTTGGGATTGAGATGAGAAGGCAAATGTTGGCTGGGCTCAATCAGGCCCTGTCAGCCCTGATCCTTCATGTCACCAGCCTATGGGTTTCACATATGCACCTCCATTCCATGCCTTGAAACACTAAGATATCTCCCTGACTTTGGACTGGGCTACAGCCAAGGACTGAATGTTTGCTCTAAATCACCAAGGTCTTCTCTGCCATGCTTGAAAACCTGATCCTGGGCTGAAGTAGTGCCAGGAGGAATTTTATCGGTGATAGGAGGGAGAACCTGGCAAAGATTGCTATAAATCTTTCAGGGCATCAAAAAAAAAAAAAAAAAAATGAAAAAAAAGAGAAGGACTGTTCTCCCATGGGCATTTCAACAAAGCGAGTTGCCCCGGGATTGAGCGAATGCCCACCGTGTGCCCCCGCACGCGCCTCTGGTTAATTCATCTCTTGGCACCTTCTCCTCTCTCCAAAGCTGCCATTGGCACTGGCACTCAGCAAATCTGCTGGAAAAAACTGCTGGAGAAGTGTGTGAGAGCGTTTGTGCATGTGGGGACAGTGCCACCTCTGCCGTGGGCACTGCCAACCCTGCGGGGAGCCGCTCAACAGGCTGATCTTTGGGGAAAGGTCACAGCACCAGGATCACTGCCAGGTAATCCCAGCCCAGGGAGCTGCTCTCCTGCCTGCCCTGGCATCACAGGAAGGCTCTGAGCCTTCATATTTAATACAAGAGGAGTGCCTGGATGATCTTTTTATCAGTGGTGCTCTCAGACTTCATTTTATTTTAATTGTTGAGCAGTAACGGCTTTGAAATTAGGGGTTTGGCCCCCCAGGTTGGAAGGAGATGTCTGTAGGATCAAAATCTGGAGCTAGAGCTTTGCTGGAGCCTATTCCTGATCCTGGGGATCAGGTCTCACTGGGGACCCCTGGTCCATGGATCATGGAATCACAGAATGGTTTGGGTCAAAAGGGACCTTTAAAGGTCATCTAATCCAACCCCCTGTGGTGAGCAGGGACATCTTCTAGTAGAGCTTGGCTGCTGGTCTGGAATACACTGCTCAGCCAGGCAGGGAATGATGATGGAATGGTGGATTCGAGCTCCTTTTTTAGCTGAGTTCCCCCCAACTTCCCTTTCCTTGAAACTAAGGAAGATAATTTTTGCTCAAACTCTGATTTTATGCCATTAGGTTTTGCTCTAGAAGAATGAGAATATGGAGATCTGAATGATACACTCAGTTTTGCTGATTTTGGTCTTGCTAATTTTAAGAGAAATCCTTGAATCCAATACAGTGCACCTGGATTTTAACCCCTGCCTCATGGAAGGCTGACGGGTTGGAATAGGCTGCAAGACAGCTCTTATTATACAGAGATTTTCAACGTCATGCAAATGAGGCAAAAAAAGCAAGAGACAGAAATTAGGAGTTAATGTTAAGGGCATTTCAGCTGTAACCTGTCTTTTCCATTGGCTCCCAGTGATGGCAGTGGTACACAAAGAGCCTTTGGGATTTTAATCCTGATTTACAGGTCAGCTGGATTCATGGACTAATGTCAGGTTGGAACAAGAACTTTGGATGTCACTTGGTCCAGCCCCAACTGGTCCTTAGCTATTTTTTTAAAGCAATTTAGTTTTTTTTCCAAGAATGATGGGAAATGCTGGGCTCTAACCCATGCCCTTGTTCCTAGGTGGGATCAAGTATTTTCTGCTGTCATTCCTGACACACTTTTTTTCCCCTCGATATTAAAATCCCCTGGAGCAGGGACTCCATCCTGGCTGCAGGGAACCCATCCCCGTGATGAACTAAGCTCAAAAGGAGAAACTTTCCTGGTAGCAGGATAAGAAAAAGTCACAATATCAAATGAATCAAACAACATCTATTTTACTGACTGTATCAGCAACTGACCCTGGTTTTGTCTGGGATATTAGGATCATTAACTCTGGGATAACGAGGGCAGCGTTAAGAGGATGCTGCACTGGGGAGTGATAAGGAGAGAGGATGGAGAGGTAAATTCAGGTACAGAGTTAATCCCTGCTATATGGCCCATTCCCACTGCCCATCACATCCCATCACATCACCCCACATTAAGCAACCCCGGGGCATTTGCCCGCTCTCCAGGAAAATCTGACCAGATAAATTCCTTGCTATCCAGCAGAGCTCAAAGCAGTGGGGGAAAGGAGGAGAAAAAGCAATATACCAGGCCACAATATAGTGCTATCTATAAATATTTCACCAGGAAAGGTATGCAACTGGTATTTTGAACAAATCCCCAGCCACAGTTTTAATAAAATGCCTTTAGCATGCCACTCTGCCGTGTTTAAATCTAATTCCAGTTGTCAGTCAAATCGCTGTGTGTTATTAACCTATGGGCATAATTGCCTATTCCAAGTCTGCAGCTCTAAGAGGCTTTATGTATGATTGTAATAAATGAAATAACTTTTATGATTCCGACTCATCGCCGAACACATTGACATTGAAAATTACACGTGCACAGGCATTACTTTTGTCTTTCCCTGCGTGAGATATTTATCGGAGCGGCTGCGGCTGCGGAGGAAGACCCGTGTTTCAGCAGGGAAATGACTGAGCTCCGCATTAGCTCATCTCCACAGCTGCTGCCACACGGAAATACTCGGGTTGAAAGGCAAAAAATCTCCATGAAAATGAACCAGCGTTCATAAAATTGCCACCGCGCGTATCCGAGACGGAGAATTCCTCGTACCCGGCAGTGGCCGGGGCGATTTGTATCAAATTTAGGCACCGATGGATGTTGGTTCTCCATCCCCAACCTCCTCCCTCTCACCCATCATGTCGTATTTTGTGCCTCTAGGAGGAACTGATCCAGCAGGGGTGATTGGCTTGTTGGTTTAGCTTTCATTTCTCACCACTGAGGCAGAGCGAACATGGAATTCAAAGGGCAGAGACAGCATTTTCCAGATTTTTGTGCTGCCAGAAACCACAGCAGAAGTGAAGGGTCAGTGACTACCCCAAAAGTGATCCCCAAAAGTATCACCTCAGCCTCTCTTGAGTGACTTTACAAGAGGTTGTGGCCCCATGAGCAGTGATTTATTGTTCAATCTGGAGAGGAGAAGGTTCTAGGGAGACCTTGGAGCTCCTTCCAGTGCCTAAAGGGGCTCCAGAAGAGATGGAGAGGGACTTTGGACAAGGGTCTGGAAGGATAGGACAAGGGGAAATGGCTTCCCACAGTCAGAGGGCAGGGTTAGATGGGATATTGGGAAGGAATTGTTGGCTGTGAGGGTGGGGAGGGCTGGCACAGGTTTCCCGGAGAAATTGTGGCTACCCCATCCCTGGAAGTGTTCAAGGTCAGGTTGGATGGTGCCTGGAGCAACCTGGTCTAGTGGAAAGTTTCCCTGTCCTGAGATGATCTTTAATAGTCCCTTCTAACCCAAACCATGGGATTTTGGGGTTGTATGATTTTATAATCTTGGCCTGCTGAACTGTTTCCTGAGTTGGCAGAGAGATGGAAGTGTCCAGGGAGTGGTTTGTTTTGGAGACAATGGGCATCACACAATGGGATTCTCAAGTATGAAAGGATCTTTGGACAGCTGAGATTTGACAGGGTGAATCCCATCTCTGCAACTTCTCTACCTCCCAAACCTAAAGGCTGCTGAAAAGTGATTGGGGCACTTGGAAAACACTTGCTGAGGACTGGACTCTGCTTACAATACTGCTTACAATACTTAAATCCTCTAGCCAGGCTGCTCAGGCCTTGCCTTGGGTTTGGGGACACATTGTGCTGCTAGTCACCTCCAGTGACCAACCACTGGGGCATTTTATCCTCTTATTATCCTGTATTTTCACTTAAACAATCCCAAAATACTCTGAGAGGGACTCAGTGCAACTTTCTCACTTGAACACACAGTGCAGGGCAGGAAGGGTCTGGGCTTCTGCTAACGTGATTTTTAGTGCTAAGACAGTTTCAAGTCCTAAAATGAGGATGTTTACACTGAACAGTAGGATGGACATTTTATGGATGAGGGTTCCTGGGGCCAGCATAGGTGTATTATTGCATCACAGTCTGTAGGTTCACGAGTGAGTGCTACCACTCAATCTCTCCTGGCATTGGTAATGATCAAAGAACTGTGATTTCACCGGGCATTATGTCACCCTTGGATGAGGGTCCAGGTAGTGTCTGAATGCTCCATGTCTCCTAAGATTCTCTTATTAAACTGTAATCCCGTCCCTAGAATGGTACACCCCATCCCTGGGAGTGTCCAAGGACGGGTTGGACGAGACTTGGAGCAACCTGGGAAGGTGTCCCTTCCCATGGGAGGGGGTTGGAACTGGATGAGATTTAAGGCCCTTCAAACCCAAAACATTCTGGGATTGTATAAGTCTAAGAATCCATCTGACCTTGTTGAGGAGGTCGGGATCTGCTCCTCCGACTGCAGTGCAATGGGAGCCATGGGAAGCCCTCTCCTTTCTTATCCTTTGGAACACAGGACCTCTTGCTTCAAATCAGCCCCATTCCCACCTCAGGACTCAACCCTAGCTCCCTTTTCCCAATGTGCAGTGGGTTTTGGCTCTGGGCAAAGCACACAGGGAGCATTGCAGGTCCTGGGATCCCACAGAATAACCACCATCCCATAATCACAGAGACTGGGGACTGAACACACACACAACTGTGCAAGTACCATGGAAACGGTGTATCCTCCACCACCAACAACCAGCAGGGAATGCTGGACACGCCTTCCAGCCCCGAGGTGGCAGGATTTGCCTCTCTCTCAGCCTCTGCTCCGGGCAAAGCTCATGGGCTTTGCTCCTTTGGTTTCTCCTCTCCCGGTCACGCTGTGCATCCCGGCAGCGCTGATCCTCTGGAGCCCCACGGCCTTTTCAGCGCAGCTCCTGATGGGAATTATTCTATTGACTGCTCAATTCTGGGCATTTTGGATGATGGGAAAAATACGTTTTGAGGGGCTACTTTGAGTTGTCTTAAGAGGGGAAACAAGGTGGCTCCTCAGGGTGTCCCCACTCCTCAGGGAGCCACGTTCGGCTTCCCTGTTTGACCCCTTAATTTCCAACAGTGATGTCACTGAAATGCCTGTTCGTGGTCTCGCTGCCGGGCTAAATTTAGAGTGTTTGAGATGATTTGTGACTCTGTTGCTGGGGGGAGGCGGGGCAGGGGGGGGATGTCGGGGAATGACATGTGAATCCTGTGTCATCGAGGCTTGTTTGGGCTTTGAAGACGGTGGAGTGGTGTGTGGAGATGACGGTGCTGTCCAGGAAGAGCAGAGAGGAAAAAGAATATGGGACTCTCTGCCCTTTTTGTAGTCTAAACAATTTAATCGAGCTCGTTGCTTAGCTGAGACGTTAAGAAAGGATTTTCCCCTCGAAACCTGATTAGATTTCCCAATAAAACGCCCACTTTGGCTGCTGCTGCTGGGGGATATGTTGGTTTGCGGTTCAAGGAGGCACATGGCATAAAAATAAATGGAAAAAAGGAGCTGGATGTTGTGGGGATGTGGAGGAAAAGACCTTTCTGCTGGGAGACCATCATCCTTCATGGCAGAGTGAAGAGCAGAGCTGGACGGGGCTGACACTCAGCGGAGAGCTGAGAAATGAGGGAAATAGAGGAATTTCCCACATCTACCATTCCTCCTCCCCGCTGGAGCCAGAGCATCTCAGAGCCCAGGCAGTGCTGCAGTGGCGAGCGAGTCGGTCAGGGGTGGGCGTGGGCAGGAGAAATAAAAATGGCATAAAATCGTGGATGGAAGGATCTGCACGTCCCGCTTCCCCCCTCCATCCACCCCTTCCCTCTCCCCACATCATGGGGTACCTGAGGGTCCCTGTCCCCAGCCCTGCCAGCCCCTTGCAGTGCACGACCTTGAGGCCAGACGCCTGAAGGTTATTTGGGGGCATCCCTATGTTAATCAAACCTCCTCACAAGCTGCTTAATTCCCCCCTATAATCCAACTGGGGATGGAGCCTGGCAGGTTTCGAGCCGTTATGTTTACATCGGACTGCGGGTGGAGGGAGGAAGGAGGGGACAGGGAGGGAGGGGGGAGCTGACGTGCCTGGAATAAAAAATCGTGCCACCTCCTCCTCCAGCCCTCAGTGAAAAAATCAAACGCATCTGTCCACCCCCCCCCCCTCCCTCCACACCATTTCCATTTCCCTTCCCAAAGTGTCCACCCAGAAGAGGAGGGGCCGTGCTGCAGCATCTCTCGAGGGGGCAAAGGTCTTCGAGAAACCCCCAGCCTGATTTATTCAGGGCATAGCAATATTTCTTGGGATTAGTATTAATAAGAGCCTCCTGCCCCCTCCTCTCCATCCCCCTGGGCCAAGCCCGAGGGAGGCAGCCGGGCCCTGGAGGGGTCCCAGGCCTCCGGCCTTCGGATGCCTGGTGATGGTGTCTCCTCATCCCGGCCATTTTCACAAGACATGAACAGGTTGTTTATTTATTTGCGGTTATTTAGGTCTTGCTTTTCTCTCCTGTGCTGCAGCTTTGGAGGAAAATCCATTCTGCTGGAGAGGGCCGGGTGCTGCCGGGGCCGGCGGTGCAGCAGGAGGATGCTCGCGCATAGTGCGGCGGGGCAGGGATCTGCCTGTGATCCCAGACAGAAGGCACCCCAAAGCTCTTTCTTTTTTCCCCTTTCACTCATTAAACAGGAGCCCTCTGGCAATTCGGACTCTCCTGGAGGTCCAGGATGTGGAGGCGCCTGCCCAGGGTCGAACAGGCGACCGTGGTGCTGCCGAATTGAAAGGCTGAGGTTTTTTATTTTGGGGCGGATTTTAATATTCATCCCCCACCTGGTGCTGAGTGCGGGTCCTTCAGGGGGGTCCTGCCTCCGCTGCCGGAAAGAGACGGGCGAGAAACCTCCGCGAACAAAGGAGAGGATGCGGGAACCCGCGAGGAAAGAGCTTTATTGGCACGGCACGGCACGACCCGACGGGCTCCTTGCGGCATCCGCACCCGGCGGGAGGAGAGCCCAGGGAGGGCTGTCCCGAAATACCTGCAGCACCCCGCGGGGGGGAGCAAAGAGGCGTCCCAGGGACCCCGAGCAGCTGTCAGTGTTCCCAAGGGCACCATTCCGTAGGTGAGGGTCCGTGCGTGGAGCTGCAAAGAGAGATGGACCCCCCGCGCCGTCACCGAGGGCCCCCCAAACCCGGAACAGCTCCGAGGGGTGGGGGATTGTCCCCTCTGTAAGGCCCGTCCTCCCCCAGTGCGAGGCACCTGCTGGGAGCGCTGGGATGGGCCGGGATGAAGGGATGCGGATGCGGGGCGGGTTGGCCTCCAGCTGCAGAGAGAAGGGAAGGAAGGAGAGGGACGGGAGAAGGGCAGGGAGGTGAAGGGCCCCAGTGGGGAGCAGGGCAGAGGGGTGGCGATGGCTAAAAAGGTGGAGAAAAAAAAATGAAATAAAAATAAAAGCGTGAAAAAGGAGGGGGGGAAATAAACCAGTGGGGTATGAGGAGTGAGGGGGGAGCAGCCCCTGCGCTGCAGGAGGCTCTGGGGGGCACCTGCTCCGTGTTAGGCCGCGGGGTCACAGCATCCCTCCGGGGTCACAGCATCCCTCCGTCCCCCTCCCTCCCGCCGCCTCCCGTTTCTTGAATTTTATTTTATTTTCTGAATAATTCAGGTGCTGTTTCACCCCCCTTCATCCCCCCCTTCCCCTCGGCTCCTCGCACACACACGCCTCTCGCCGGGGCTGTGTAAGGAGTATAATGAGGCAGCCGATGGGTAATTGGGATCTTTTGTAGGAAGGATGTATGGCCGGGGCAGCTGCTGGGGGGTGGGGGGGCAGCTGGGGGGGGGGACAGCATTACCATACAAAGGGAACAAATGACATGTTTATCCCTGCAAGAGATTTACGCCCGGCCTCGCCCTGCAGACACAGCGCTCCCCCCCTTCTTCTCCCCGGCACTTTTGATTTAAATTATAAGGATTAAAAGGAGAGGGAGGGTGGAGGGGAAAGACACACAAACAGCCACCGGAAAAAAATAATATATCATAATAAAGCTTTAAAAAATAAAGAAAAAAAGCGGCTTTGCCTCAGCCTCCTCCCCCTCCTTCCCCCGCCGGGGGAGCAGCGTGAGCCCCGGTGACCCCAAGACCTGCCATTGCTTTTAGCAGGGGAAAAAACCCCATCGCTCTGCGGAGAAAAGGCGAAAGAAAAGGCAAAGCACAAAGCGGCGGCAGCGGAGCAGCCCCGGGGGCAGCAGCCGCTACCCCCCCCGGGGGCAGCAGCCGCGTCCCCCCGAGGCCCACCCGCGGGGCACCCCCGGGTGACAGCTCCAGATTCCGCACCCCGGGCGCCTGTAAGACCAAGGACCCCCTTTCCTTCATGCCGGGGACCCCCGCAAAAGCTGCCCTGTCCCCTTATCCCATCCCATCGCATCCCATCCCATCCCATCCATCCCTCTCCGCCCCCTCCCCGCGCTGCGGTGCCACCTGCGCCGGAGCGCAGCGCTGCCTGCGCGCCCCGCGGCCGAGCTCAGGGGGGTATTTGGGGGGGGGCTTAGGGGGTCTGGGGGGGCGTGGGGGGTTCCGCGGGTGCGGGGGAGCCGCGGAGCCGCCTCCGGCCTCGATGCTGGTCAGCCTCGTTCTTGGCATTCACCGCGTGCCTTAATTGTATGGACATTTAAATCAAGGTCCGCTGTGAACACGGAGAGAGGGGCCTTTCCTCGGGAGCAAGAAAATGCATAGAAGAAGAAGGGGAAATGGGAAAAGAAAAGGAAAAAAAGGGGAGGGGGGGAAAGAGGGGAGGGGGGAGAGGGACCCCGCGGAGCCCAGCCTTTGTTCTCCGCGCCCCGCGGAGGCTCCGGCGCGCCCTTCCCCATGGGCGGGGGGGGGGGGGGGGGGGAAAAAACCCCACCCCCCCCCCCCCTTCGGAAAAAAAACCCCAGTGAAATCAAAGACCCCCCGGGCTGGGGGGTGGGGGGGGGCGGCGGGGGGGCCCCGTTACCTGCCCTCCGTCTCTGCCCGCCGCTGCCCGCTCTCTGCCGCCTGCCCCGAGCCCCGCCGCGCTGCTATAAACGGGGGGGTCTGGAGGAGCGCAATAAACCTTCCCCCGTTCGCCTGCTGCAGTCAATCCTTTCGCTCAGATCCCAAGTGGTGCAAAAAAAAGAGGAGAGGGGCCCATCTGGCTTCTCATCAGCTTTGTCAAGTCTTGCATACGCTAAAATGCTAATGACCTAGATAGCTCATGCAAAATGCAGCAGAGAGAGAGAGAGAGAGGGAGGGAGCAGCGAGGGAGGGAGGAGGGAGGAGGGAGGAGGGAGGGGGAAAGGCAGAGGGAGGGGGAGAGCCCGGGTGCATCACCCCCCCTTCCCATCACCCCCCCCAGCCCTTGCTGCCCAATGCACCTTGGTAGGTACGAGCAGGGCTTTGATTTGAAAGGTCACCCGGGTACGATGGGGGGGGGGGCGGGCAGAGCCCATGGATAAACTGCCCTGGCTTCATCCTTCATCCTTCGTCCCCCCCGCCCCAGCCCTCCAGGGGGGGAAGAAAGGGCGCGGGGGGGGAGGGTGAGGGGCGACCTCAGCCCCCACTGCATCCCCCCTTCCCCTTAGGGTGCTGAGGGGTGTCTTGTCTATCCACCCCCTCCCGCCACCCCGGCCCGACCCCAACCCCAACCCCCCCCCCCCAAGAAGAGCAGCGAAGGAAATACCCCCTGCGGCAGCCCCGCCGTCGTCCCTCCGTCCTGCAGCCGGTGTGGAGCGCGTAATCCCGCGGAGGATGCTCAGGGAGGCGGGATGTGGGATGCGGCCCCCCCGCGCTATGCGGAGGGAGGTGGAAATTATATATATATATATATAGATAGATAGATATAGATATATATAAAAAATATATATAGAAAAGAAAAGGGAAGGGAGGAGGAGGAGGGGGCTGGAGCCAGGCCGGCGGGTTGGAGAGGAGCAGGCGGCCGGAGGGTGCGGAGGGAGCGCGGAGCAGCCGGGCGGGCGCTGCGCGGAGCGCGGAGCTGTCAGCGGCGCCTTCTCATTTATCATTAGCCAGCCCTAATCTTGCTCGCTGTCCTCCTTCGGTGATGTTGATCCACTTTCCCTCCCTCCTCCCCCAGCTCCCCCCCCCCCCCCCCCCCCACCCCCCCCCCCCCCAAAACGATTTATTCAGCCAAAAAAAAAAAAAAAAATCCCAGCTGCTGACTCCGTGCGCCGCAAACAAGGCGGCTGCAGCCCTCGCCCCCAGCCCCGCTCCCGCAGAGATGCTCCGGGTGTTGTCCGCAGAAATGCTGCCTTTTAAAACAAGCAGCGACCCGCGGGGAAAGAGCCTCCAGCCCTGCCCAGCTCCCCCCGCACCCTCCACCCGCTTTGGGGGGGATGCCGGGGGGGAACCCCCTGCTCTGACTCCCCCAAACCCCACTGCAGAGAAAGGATGCTGCAGAGCTGGGTGCAGCTTTGCAGGGAGAGAGAGAGAGAGAAAAAAAAAAGATATTAAAAAAAAAAAATTAAAGCACCAGTTTTGGATGAGGCTTCGCTCTCTCCCCCCTCCCCACCCCCAGCACTGCTGGTTTCATGGCTACGCTACTGTAATTATGAATTCTTCTTCTTGCACTCGCGTGTGTGCAGGGGCTGGGGGTGGCAGTGGCTGTGGCTGCGGGCTGACATCACTGCAGTGGCGTGGGGCTGACAGCTCCCAGCGCTGCGCAGCCTGCAGTGCCTCCTCGGCTTTTTTTGCAGCCTCTCCGCTGACAATCGTGGGGGGAAAGGGGTGGCGAATAATAATAATAAAAAAAAGCCCCAAACCAACCCCAACCGGCAACCCCACCCCGTCTCACCGGGTTCAAGGTGAATTTCAAGGAGAGGAGCGCGCTTTTTGTTTACGGTGAGGTCCTGCCGGTGAGGAGCGCACGCCGTGGCTACCTATACATCTTACAGCCGGGGATATCTGTGTGTTCCCGGCATCAGCGCCCTGTCAGACCCTGTAACCTTGTCAGGGCGCTGCGCAGCCTAACCCAGGCTAAACCCCCGGCTCAAGCAGGCTCTGAAGGCAGGAAATCCTTTATTACTCGCCGGGTGATTTCGTGTCAAGGGCATGTGCCCGCTCCTGGGATCTCTCCGCACAAGCCGCAGCTCCGGTGCCGCTGAGCTCATTCCAGCGACGCACCCGCGCCGCAGCGCACGGATATTCCTTCCCATTGCACGGAGACAAATACAACCTTCTTTTTTTTTTTTTTTTTTTTTTTTCCTCCCCAGTCGAGGCCTAGAAGTTGTTGAGAAAAACCTGCATGGAAGCAGGAGCAGGCGGCTCCTACCCCGAGAGTGTGTCTGTGTGTTCAGGGCTGGGTGGGAGCATCCGGCTCTGAAAATAAGCACAAGAGCACATTGGGCCCCCCCAGATGTGGTTGGGAGCCTTGGCCCTTTCTCCTTAGTGTTTCCCATTTTGTTTCCCATTGCTATTAATGACATTTCATCTGATGCACCAAATCAGAGGAGTTTTCAAAAAAATTCTGGAAATTAGATGTCAAAAACAATCCGTGAGAGCACAACAATCTCCCCGCCTGCCCTTTATAATATCACCCCCCTTCCAAGGGTGACACAATATTACCTTAAAAAAACCCACCCAACCCTATTTACTCCTCATATACCTCCTCTGAACTGTTTGCAATGCAAATAAGGAATCGTAAGGAGCAGATTTGAAGGTCTGGCTGACAGAAGCCAACAGCCAGAGCATCCCTCTGAGACCACCACGCTTCCAACCGCAGCTGGAGCCACGGGCCACGGGAGCCTCCGTCCCTGCCCGGCAGGCAGCTGCCCGATGGGGACCAGGGATGGGGTCACAGCGGCACATAATTCATCTCCTCCTTGGTTCCCTGCCTTGGAGATTTATGGAGAGCTGAGCTGTGTTATTTAGAAATAAATAGATGCGTTTCATGGGAGGTTGGAGGTGAAAAGTCGTCATTTCAATACCCCTCCAAAATTGCTTTCTCTATATTTTTTTATAAGTAACAGAGTTTTATCTCTCTGTAAAACCTTCCTTTGAAGGATCCCAAAGTGCTTTGGGAATGTGTATAATCACCAATCCCAGTGGCAATTTGAAGGAAGGAAATGCAATGCCCTCTTTAAGCGGGGAAACTGAGGATCAGGGGCCTTGGGGACATTTTGCCGCTCATCCTTCCTGGCTTCAAATGGAAGTGGGATGCCTGAGCTGAGCCATGGAGATGGACCCATGGATGGAAGCCATGAGGGATGCAGACCCAGGACAAGGATTGCACAGCCTGGAGCCCTCAGCACTGGGCAAAATGGCTTTGCCAAATGGACACGGGGATTTTCTCCCTGAATTTCAGCTCACACGGAGCTGGATGCCGTGTTATAAACCTGCACTGGATTAAAGCTCAAAGGGATCTTCCAGGGTCTTTTCCAGCTCACCCTCCTGCCCATCACGTTGGCCAGGGATATTTAAAGCCCACTCTGACCCGCTCAAAAATACATTACGCTCCCTTAAAAACATAAATCCTTGGACTTAACTGATGATCCATCCCCTCCCTCTGCACTATTAGCACATTAAGAAATTAAACGATAAAACTCCCAAAGATCCGATTGACCGGGATCGCGCCGCTCCATATGGCACGGCATATGTGTCCGGCCCTCCTGCGCATCCCAGCCGGGATCGCCTGGATTCTCACTCAGGCAGGCTGGGATGGGAAAAGGGTTTCCAGGCAAATTCGGATGGATTTAGACTTACTTTTTTTTTTTTTTCTTTTTCCTTCACGACATTTCACTTCCCTGCTCCACCCCCAGCGCCAGAGGAAAAGCTGTGGAGGTGATGTATGTCCCTAAATAAGGATGCAGAGCTTGGCTCTGCTGGAGGAGGTCAGGTGAGGCTATTTAACACTTTGCAGGTTCCTCCAGGATGTTGGGCTTTAGAAAACAACTCCAAACCCCAAAGGTACCTCCCCACAATCAGCTGGAGCCGATGGCAGAGGTGACACCGAGGGAATGGGTCCCTGCAGGTGGGTGCTGAGCACCCGACTTGGGGGGGAAAAAATTCCCTTTCCTGCGCTCCCCGCTCCCTGATAAATCCCATTGCAGCAAACAAAGGGCTCTGGGCCTCGCTGGGAGTTTTCCCTGAGCCACAACACAGGGTTTCTAAAAGCCTTTACAAGCTTTTTCAACGCTTTGGTGGAATCTAAACCTCTTTTTTTGAATTTCTCTCAAGGGTTCACCTGAATTTTTAAGTGCTGGGAGATGAGATGGGAACTTGGTTCATCCCTGTGCCCAGCACTGCAGGATGGACAGACACAGCCTGTACCACAAAACTTTAACTCTAAACATGACCTAAACCAGCTTAGCAGGGATCTACATGAAGGAAGGGATTAACCCTCCTCGCCCCCCAACCAGGAGCAACAAATCCCATTAACACCCCATCCCTGGGAGGGGAAACTCTGCATCCACTGGTCCCCGAAATAGGGACCCGTTGCATTTATTGAGTTATTTATTTCAAATAAAGATCCCATCCTGTGGCAATGTCTCCTGGAGAAGCTCTGTAGTGAGAATTAGGGATTTTTTTAGTGGGAAGCATCGGCGTCGCTGCGAACCAGCCCGGCCGTGTTATCCTGGAGCGACGCCTGTGTCAGCTGCTCACCTCCTAAACAGTTAATTCCTGGAGACTGCAACAAGGTTAAACATCGGGATCAGATGCAGTCAACTATAGCTCCCCTTCCTGCAGGATTTCTCGGGGTTATCAGGAGCAAAATTCAGCAAGAGGGGGATGAAAAATCTCCCTCTGCTTGAAAATCCCGGCTCGCTCCCAAGTCATTTGCTTTAGAGCAGGAGAATTACTCACTGAGGTGATAGGTAGGAACCGTGCAAAATATAGTGGGGGGAGAAAGAAGCTGTTCGAGACAACAGCAGGAGAAGAACTCCGTTATCTATGGAAACAGTCTGGAGACTCATTTATCCAGCGTATAAATAGAGCGGGAGAGGCTTTCGCGATGGAGACGCTCCGATGGGGAAGCGAGTGTTGATTTTACCCTCCCTTTCGCGTTCGGCTTGATATGAATATTTCCCATTGATGTGGCAGCTCTGTGGAGTGAGACATCGCACCGAATTCCGTAGGAAATGGGCCCAAACTTTCTCCCCTTGACGCTGTGCAGACACGGGATGTGATTCCAGCAGTCTCCCCCCTTCCCATTCATCTCAACCAACGTCCTACCTCCCCTCAGAGCTGCCCACTGTGAGCCCCCAGATATTATTGCTTTGTTTGCTACTGGGTTGTATGGAGGATGAAAGACCAGATCCCTATTCCAAGGACTTTTTTTTTTCCCTTCCACTGTTTAAATACTATTATTTCATCTACTGGCTGCAGAAGAAAAAAAGAATCCAACAAACAAAACACCCCAAATCTCTTGTACTCCGTGATTTATTTCTGAATTTTCCTTGAGGGGGGGAAAATTCTCTGAAGGTCTCTAAGCTTCAGGTTTAAAATAATGCATTAAATTTGAGGAAATTCTATTGGAATGAGCACAAGGAAAAGAAGAAAAATGCAGTGTTGGGCTGAAGCCTTGTTAAACATTTTGAGGAACACAACACATATTTTAGAGAATAAAATGTGGGAGTAGAAAGGAGATTACATGGCTTGTCTCAACTATACCTGGAATGTCAGACTTTGGGAGCCACAAACCCCATTGTGTCATTTGTCCCCTTCATGTTTTGTGCCTCTATCAATTTTATGACTATTTGCAAAACTGATTAAACCCCAAAACCCTCCCTGCCTTGCTGGAATTCGCCCTTTATTTTCTAAGCTGCCACAGCAGCAACGGCCTTGAATTCCCGCTGCTCCCGTTTTCCGCAGACATCTCCCGGTGTATGTGTTATCCCGGCTCCCATTGTTCCATAGGTCAGCCCTGATTCAGGTAAAAGCCCTTTTCCAGTCCCTTTTGTGCCGTATCCCACACTATCAATGTCTGCCTAGTGTGTGTTTCCCATACGCAGATTCCACTGCCATGGAGCAGCAGATGGCTCAGGTAGCGGATTTAAAAGCTGTCCCAACCCACCCCCAGGCCTGACCTATATCCAGGATGAACGGATGCATGCCAGGAATACCTTTGCTTTCCCCTATGTCCATCACATATCTCCAGGATTTTTTTTTTTTTCCCCCCTCCCCATCATCTGTCCAAAAAAAAAAAAAAAAATTAAAAAAAAAAAGAAGGGAAAGGATAAAAAAAAAAAAAGGAAAAAAAAAAGCATTACCTTCCTGCCTGATATTTACACAAGTAAATATTTTTTATGTATATACAGCCAGTATGAAATGATTTTTAATGAATTATCTGTGAGTGAAAACAGTTCTGTAAATCAGCAGGGCTGCAGGCAATTTTTACCATATGTCGGCTCGCATTTGTGTCACGGAATTTGTTGTGGCGAGGACGGAATATCTGCTCTTCTTGCCTTGCTGATGTGCTAGAACTGGGATCTACATAACTCAAAGCATTTAAGCAGGAATATTGTCTGGTTTTATTGGACTATTATTAATGCAAAGGCGGCTGCTCCCTATACTGAACGCCCAGGCAGCGAGAGCTGCTCGGTTGCAGGGAGAAGCCTGAATTACATCAAAAATCCCTTTTTTCCCCCATAAAGCTTCCTTGAAACCTTTCTCTGGGAGGTTTCTTACAGTTAATCAGCAACTTGCACAGCAAAAAGGGGATATCTGTAAAATATAAGCCGTGCTCTGCACACATCCATCCTCCCTTCCCCCTCCGTAAAATAACATCTGAATTCCTAATGGCAATAAGGATGAATTACTTAATGTATGGAGGGGGGGGATCAGGCTAAAAACACATCCCAGAATAATGCTGGGCTTTAATATCACTGTATTTACCCCTAAAGCAAGGGGGTAAAACAGAAATCAGAGCCTGAAATGAGGAACTGCCACCGTAACACCCTGCAAAATGCAGGTTGAAACTTCTGCCTGATCCAGGGTAGGAATAAATGGCTCCTAAATTCAGGTGCAGAACCAAGATAAAAAGTAAGGGGGGGGGGTTGGACACAAAATCAAACCAAAATTGGTATAGAAATCAGTTATTCCTGCTTTATTCCTGAATTCTGGGGATTTTGTTCCGGAGCTGGTAACACCAAGGAGATGTTTCAATTCTATTTTATAAAACAGTGTCGCAGTAAAAATCCAAAGTCAGGTTCTCCATCGTTTCTCCATCTCAGGGCTGAATGGGAGGGCAGGGGGATTGTCAGCCAGGTTGCTCTGATGCTGGGAGGGAGGGAAGGCCTTTGGAAAGAGTGGTCCTGGATCTGCACCCCAAACAAAGAGAGGTCTCCCCTATTTGTATCCAGGTCCTGTCCCTCGAGCGATTCGCTGCCTTCCGTGGGAACAAAATGATTCCCTTTGCCCACGGGGATGTTTCTGGAGCAGAGAAAGAGAGAGAGGTTGAATTTTTTTTTTTTCCCCAAGAGAATAAAAATAATAAATAACAAAATATTTAAAAATCCCAATTTTTTTTCTTTCTGCCCCCGTCCTCACCCCCTCCCCTCTCCCTCTCTCCCAGGCCAGGACGCAGCCGCAGGGCAGAGGCCTCTAATGACGTAATGCTTAGATGGAAAATGTCATAACCATTTGTCACCAAACGCCCCACGTCCCCAGGATGAAGCAAACAGTATGAGACTGACAGGGCTGATGAAAAACAGCACTTAAGCTAATTTTTTTTCCCCGCTAAACTCTGTTGTGCACTATGCAAATCTGATTGCGAAAAGTGGGACATTATCAACACTTTACCGCTAGTTAACTTTGGGAGCTGCTACTCAGAGCAATCAACATAAACTTAGCATACAGTAACTTAAATAACAAAAATGTTTCCCTGCTCCGGCGGCGCTGGCATTTGGTTCCAGCCATGTGATGGATTGTGCCGTGCCTGGGAACAAATTAAAAATACAGCGCTTCAGATCACTTGTGGCAGCAGCACAGAGGAACTGGGTTTAAACCGGAATAACAATAATAGCAATTAGATCCCAATCTGCCCTGAATCATCTCGCCCTGATAGCAGTTATTGATTATTAATGGGGTCATATTTGCAGAGACCTCATCCCTCATCCTGCACCAGAAAGAACTGACTCGCTCCCAAAAAATCCAGCAGCTCTTAAATTTATCAAGCTTCTCAACAGCCTTTTTTTTCCCCCTGAAGGTCCAATTCCTACCGCCATGAGGGAATCGCAGCTTCCCATTCCTTTTTCCCCTGGAAAATAAATTTCTCTTTATCCCTCTGAGCTGTGCATGAAAACCCTAAAGGTCATCCTCCCAAAGAAAGGAAGGATAACCCACAATTTGTTATTTTTAAAAGCTCTCAGCGGTGGGGAGAGAGAGATGAACCGATTTAGAGGAGAGGACGGGACACGCATCTCCCTCGTTAAGCATTCGCCCCGTTCCCCCGCAGCAACGGGGAATGATAATAATACCTTAATATCTCCCAGCGGGGCTCAAAGGAGCTGGAAAAATAGGATTTAGAGGTGTGAGCCGGGAAGAGAAACAACAAAAAAAACCACCCCACCACATCCCTCGCTAGAGCTGAAAAGTTGAAGCTGAATTTTTTGTCGTGGTGTTATTGATTGGAATGTTAACAAACCCGGAGCGTGGGGAGCAGGGGGAGGTTGGAGCACAGCCAGCTGCTGCTGCTGGCCCAGACCTGGAAGGATGCCTGCTCAGATACAGCAACAGCCACTTCCCCGGCCTAGGTCTTCCCAGGGTTTCTTCAAAAATGTTAATTAAGACTCGCACACTGAGTAAATTACAGGGAATTAGCTCTATTTTGCATATGCAGAATAAACGTGTGGGGAGAAGCACCTGGATGAGGGTGGCCCAGGGAGTCCATCAAGGATTGAGTTCTGTCTTCACGGTCTGAGCTCTCCTCTTTGGTCTGAGCCTCATCTGGTCCCCTTAGTTGATCATATCCAGTTCATTAATGAAACACAAAAACTCATAGGAATTATTATATACTGTCAGAAAAAAAAAAAGGGCTACTTTTCCAAAATTTGGGAGACGTGTCAACACACAGAGTCGTGGCAGAGGTTAGAAGCAAGCAGAGCACCAATCTACCATGGGAGGTCTGGCCAAGGAAATAGTTGTACCCAAGGAAAACTCCTCCTCCTTGTCTTGAGGGATGGCTGGTTGCAGAGATGCACCAAAGTGCAGGGATTTGCTCCTTTTGGAGATTAGGGAAGGCATTTTATTGGTGAAGAAACCAAGAAGGATTCTGCTGGATTTGGGGGTCAGCTCTGAGTTGACACCAACTCCATGGAGCATGGGCAAGCCTTGCTGCTGACAGCTTCCCTCCAGGGAGCAGAGAAAACCCTGGCTAGACCCTTCTTCATGACCTAATTTATTAAAAAAAGGTAAAATGTGCTTTGATTCTTTGATAGAGCTGAAGAACAAGGCTTATACATCACCCAGGTCTTCCTGCTCATGGTGGAGTGGGATTCACCTCTCCAAACCCCAGGAATTTGCTGCCCAGTGTCAAGATCTTCTCCAAGGTGTCTCTGAAGCCAGAAGTAAATTGAGGGCACCAAAGAAAGGCTGAGACTTACATGTGCATCCCCTGGTCAAAGCTCCTCCAGCACAAAGACATGGCCTCATAGCCAAGGAAACAGGCTCTGGAACTGGTTTATTTATTCCTGTAATTTATACACCCCTGTAAGTGTCCAAGGCCAGGTTGGACAGGGCTTGGAGAAACCTGGTCTAGTGGAAGGTGTCCCTGCCCATGGCAGTGGATTGGAACCAGATGAGTTTTAAGGTCCCTTCCCACCCAGACCATTCCATGATTAATAAATGCATAGTTAAATTCTGCAATTTATCCCAAAGGATCTGCAAATCTGCTCTGGTACTGACCAGGGTGAATGAGAGATGGAAAGCAGAGTGGTCCAGCTTTTTTGGGTCAGGGATGGGGCATTTTTGGTTCATCAGCTGTGCTGCCTCACCTTGATGCTTTACTCTGTTTCAGCTCCTTATGCTGTGCTGGGAGGACATCAACAAAGTGGTCACTGAACCCGGGGTCTTGCAACCCCCAAGGTACCCCCAGGGCAGCTCCTTCCACCTTCCCCCATGTCCAAGTGAGACCACTCACCATCTCTTTGGAGGTCCAGCCTTCAAAGGGATGTAAAGGGATGCCTGATCCTGGGACAGAGGAGAATGGGCAATGAGATGCTGGAAAACAGTGCCATGGAAAGGGCCCTGAGGGTCCTGGTCGGTGGCCAGTTGGCCATGAGTCAACAGTGCCCTGGCAGCCAGGAGGCCAACTGTGTCCTGGGGGGGATCAGGCCCAGCATTGCCAGCCGGGCCAGGAAGGGGATTGTCCCACTCTTCTCTGACCTGGGGCAGCCTCACCTGGGATATTGGGGCAGTTTGGGGCACCATAATGTAAGAAAGATATGAAGCCATTAGAGAGCATTCAAAGGAGGGCAACAGAGATGGTGAAGGGTTTCAAGAGACCATACAAGGAGTGTTTTAGGGCACTTGGTCTGTTCAGCTGGAGAAGAAGAGAATGAGGTCAGATCTCTTCATGGTCTGCAGATCCCTCACAAGGGGCAGAGGAGGGGCAGCTCTGATCTCTGCTCTGGGTGACCAGGGACAAGACCCAGGGAGCAGCTGGAGCTGTGCCAGGGGATGGATAAGTTAGGTATCAGGAAAAAGTTCTTCCCCCAGAGGGTGGTTGGGCACTGAACAGGCTCCCCAGGGCAGTGGTCACGGCCCCAAGGCTGCCAGAGTTCCAGGAATGTTTAGACAACGCTCTCAGGGACAGGGTGGGATTGTTGGGGTGTCTGTGCAGGGCCAGGGGTTGGACAGGATGATCCTGGTGGATCCCTTCCCACTCAGGATATTCTGTGATTCTATGATTCTATGACCCTGGGAAGTAACTGGAGACCACCTCCCTGTGGCAGGAATCTTCTCCTGTTGCCGTGGCTGCTCCGGAGGGGAGCTGAGGTGAACCAGCACACAGAGCTCTCCTCGTTCTCACCCAGCACAGAGGCACTTTACCACTGCATTTCTGAGGTTGTAACAAGCCCTGTTTCAGTCCCCAGCTGCCTCTCACGGCCATCAGCAAGTCCTGGAGTGAGAGCATAAATGCACTCGTTCCGCCTCCCTAAGTGCAAGGGAACTGTCTCAACAAAGAGGATGAAATATTTCTCGTGGCTTTCTGTAAATGGAGGGAGAGAGAGCGAGGAGGTGGCAGCTACCCTAACCACTTCACCCGGGGTTCGAAGCCTACAAGAGCTTTGTGGGAATGCTGGGAGAAGGCTTTTCTGCCGTGGATGAACCCGCTGCCTTATCATCTCTGCCCAGATTCCCTTCCCTGCTCTTCCAGTTCTCGGTTTCATAATAAATAGAAGTGTTTGGATGATCCTCTGAGGCACATGGTGTCACTCTTGGGGATGGTCCAGTACAGGGCCAGAAGCTGGACTCAGTGATCCTTGTGGGTCCCTTCCAACTCTGCATATTCTGTGAAGGATGAGCAAGAACAGTTCCCCAGGGCCTCTTGCTCTGCTCTTCATCGTACCCCTGAAATCCATGTCACTCTCTGCAGTGGACTTCTGCATTGCCAGGAGCAACTGGATGCAGGAGACCACCACCACCACTAACCCCAAAAATCAAGAACTGTGCTATTGGGGTTGCCTTGGGCCTCATTTTCAATAAGGCAGAGATTTGGACACTATGGGGCTGTGTCCTCCACCAAGTCCACCCCAAAGAACCTCTTTCAAAGTCCCTTCCTGCACTTGAAATGGAGGCCAAGAAAACGTCCCAGTTGCTGTCACATCATCTCAAATCACGGCTGGGTTTTTTGTCACTTTAAATGACCAGGATCTTCTCTCATCCTGTGTTTTATACACAGTCAGCAAGAGCCAATCTCCTTCATAACAGGGCAGGAGTACATCCAATTAAACTGGCAAACAATATTACATTTTCCTATTACTTCGTGTAGAACATCCTTTCTGGTAAAGAGAAGCCCAGAGGTTATAGAAATTTTAAGGATTTCTTTTTCAGCCTCTTGCACAGCTGAATCTGTGATCTCAATTTGAATTAGCTGGTACCTGCTGTTGGGGCTGTTTGTTGTTAGATGTCACCAGAGATGGTGATGCCAGAGAGACTGGAACACAATAGACTCAAAAGGACCTGAGGTCAAGGGCAATGAAGTTTAAAATACAATCTCTTCTTGCTCGCAGATATTTTTGCACATATATATATATACATATATATATATATATATATATATATATATCCTGAACAGAAAATTCAGGAGAATAATGCTTTCAAGCACAGTCTGAATGGAGTCACAGGGAAAAATTCTTTTGTAATGAATTCGTTTAAACAACTCAGGTGATATTGTTGATTTGCTGCTCCCCGGATTGTAATTTATTAGAAATTGCTTCTGATGTTTACAGGATGCATAAAGAGCAGCTCAATGTAAATAAGGTGCTGCTGGATGGTTAAGTGTCCCTTCTGGTGAATTAAATAACCTAGTGAAAAGACTTCTTGCTTATATTTATTCCACTTCAATGTCATCTTGGTTCAGTTAACTGGAGGAGAAAAACCAGATTTTCCCATTTTTGAAAAAGCCATACTTAGATATGGTTTGGAAACCCCCAAATTGCTCTGGCTGTTCTGCTGTCCTACTCACCCCCTCAGCCTGATCACCCCAGGGACATTTTTGGGGGGCAAGGTGCCTCTGTTGAAGCAGGAATGGTCTCTCCCCTCCTATGACACTGAGCCAGCACCAAAATGCTGAGCCCAGCAGACAAAAACCTGCTGCTGCCAAAGCAGGGGGGATGTAGCACAAGGTCTGCACAAGACAGTTCCTAAGAATATTCCAGAGTCACCTTTTTGGTGGAGTGATTTGCTTCATTTGAGGCTTTCTTTCCATGTAGAAATAAATCTGAAAATCGATATATACAACTGTCTCCAATTGATCAGGCAAATCTTGCATAGCCAAGGCCAATCAGAAGGAGTTATAATGCATGGATTCCTTAAAGCACCTGGAAATTAATGCCAGGATCTATCCCAGAGCTAGGATTTTTTTCAGAGTGCTTAAAGGGGGTTATGCAGACATAATTTAGCTGGATCAAACAGCCTAATCTGAGATTTACATGGTTGGCAGTGCTTACTTCTCCAGTAGTCAATCCAGGAAGGAGCTCTGGGGTGTGCAGCCTTGGTGGGAAGTGCATCAATTCTTCCCAACAGGTTTATTCCTCCACCAGTTGTATGTTGAGCGTGGTTTTGCTTTACACCCTCACAGACAAACCCAACAGAGCAGGTTTGTTTGTTTAACTGATTTATAGTCAAACTTTAAATACCAGCACTTGCTTCTACTATTAACCACCCCTCCTCTTCATGCAGGAACACCTTGCAAGCCCCCAACCAGCTTTTATTCCACAGCATCCCATGTTTTCTCCCAGCAATGGTGCCAGGCTCCTTGGACAAGCTCTGGTCTTGTTGCACGTGGTGATCACCCTCCTCTTGGCTCAGCACAAGCTCTACACCCCTTACTCTCTTCAAAATATAGATATTTTGATTCATTTCCCAGCATCACCCCAATATTACTGGAAGCCCTTTAGCAAACATGAAACCACCACTCCTTCAGCTCAGCGTGTGATTAACTTTTTCCTGGTGCTTTACTTGCCCTGAAGGATTTGGGCAGATATGGAAGCTGAATTTGCTGAGGCTGCTCTTGGAGTCATAGAATGATAGAATGGTTTGAGCTGGAAGGGATGTTCAAGACCATCTTGTTCCAACTCCCTGTCATGGGCAGAGACACCTTCCACTATCCCAGGTTGCTCCAAGCCCCATGCAACCTGGCCTTGGACACTTGCAGGGATGGGGAAGCCATGGTTTCTTTTTCCACAGCCACGTCCTGTGTCTCGTGGTGCTTCTGTCAGTGGGAAGAAGATGGAGCTGCTGGCAACAACCACAACAAAAAAATTTAAAAAATTAGCTACAGATGGGGGTGATGTAAGCTTGGTCTAAAAGAGGGGAGATTCAGACTAGAGGTAAAGAAGAAATTTTTTATGATGAGGGCGGTGAGGCCCTGGCACAGGTTGCCCAGAGAAGCTGTGGCTGCCCCTGGATCCCTGGAAGTGTTCAAGGCCAGGTTGGACAGGGCTGGTGGGACAATGGAAGGTGTCCCTGCCCATAGCAAGAGGGTTGGAATTATATGGTCTTTAAGGTCCCTCCCAATCCAAGCCATTCTGTGATTCTGTGAAAACAAAATCTCTTCTCTTTCTTCCTCTTCCATCCTCTGTGACCATATGCTGCGTTTGGTTGTCAGAATTCAATCCCCAGTGCTGGTTCCTGAAGCAGAAGAGACTGTAGCTTATTCTTCCTCCTGTATCCAGGCAAAGAGATGCTTGTCACACAAGCTGACTTAGAATTAGACTTAATCATATTCTCATTTTTTTATGAGTAGAAGCATAACATTCCTGAGGTTTGAATTTGCAAAATGCTGGTTGCTTGGTCCTGATCTGTGATCAGAAACCATGCAGGGTAACTTGTAGCATAACTGGGGGACGTTTGCAATGTGCATATAAATTCTGGAAAATAGAAGATGTGCTGTTAACATGAAGGAGTTTGTTCCAGTGCTGGGTCAAAACATAGAATCACAGAACCACAGAATCACAGAACTGGGTTGGAAGGGACCTCAAAGATCATCCAACCCCTGTCATGGGCAGGGACACCTTGAGCAGGAGTTCTGTCCAACCAAGGAAGGACCGTGTCCATCAAAGGTGCTGTGCTTGTGGAAGAAGGAATGTCCAAGTCAGTCATGTGAACTGTGAAGAAAGAGGGAAGATGGTGTTTGCCTCTGTTGATGCTGCTGACAAACACAGCCTCCTTCTTCTGAAATTAGGGCTCTGTTGTGACTTTGTAAGTGATTTGCTGTGACACGGAAAGTGGTGCCATCCCAACAGGGTCATAGAATGATAGAATGATTTGGGGGGGAAGAGACCTGAAAGCTCATCTCATTCCAACCCCCTGCCATGGGCAGGGGTGCCACCCACTAGAACAGGTTGCTCAGGATGGGGAGATGCACTTGGACCTTGCTGTCTCTCCAGGTTCTCATCTTCTGTCCTGCTACTGGAGCCGTGTTGAATGACAAGAGGCATCATCTTTTTGCAGTTCAAATGCTCTTAGATTTGGCTCTTCTGGATTCTGGTGGCCCAGGAGAGAAGAAAGCAGAGATGAGATTAGAGAGGGAAGGAGCTCATTAGTGGACAGAGTGCTCCTGCTCTCTCCTTTCTTCTAATGTCTGATGACGCCACAAATAGGAGAAAAACAATTCCGAAATCAGCTCTGGGAGTTGGACTGGGATCCTGCCATCCCACAGCTGAGCTGTGGCACTGTGGAGCACAGACCTGCAAATGAAGACCCCCCTGCTATGCTGAGCTGGTTCAACCGAGCTGAAAGTGCCAGCAGGCAGCACGGAAAGTTTAATATTTATAACCTGATTTGACCACTAATATATTCAGCCTATTTTTAAGCTGCCTGGCTCTGCGTGGAGAGATAGCTCATGTATGGAAAGTTCCTGGTTCCTGGAGGCACGTGAAGAGATTTGCAGGTGATGGTCACACTTGAAGGGCAAACTTTCCCTCTTTGCTTTGGCTTTCCAGCAGTGGGAGAGGAATGGTGCCGGGTTACGGATATGGGATGCCTGGGAATGGCACAGGCTCTGACAGGGCAGGGCTGGATGAAGTCACATCAGGTGTGTTCACCCAAGTTTGCTCTGGTTTGTGTTATCTTGGAAAAACTTTGGTGTTGCTTTAGGAAGAAATTCTCCTGGAAGAAACTCCCAACAATAGGTCAGTTTATTTACATGAAGGAGGATTCAGATAATGAGAAAACACCACTGTGAGCCCAAATAAGCATCAAACCAAGTATTTGAAGCAGGAAATCATCCTTCTGCAAACCAACTAGTTAAAATTCAGGTTCTGGTGAGAGACCAGAAGGTAAATCTGTAGTGAGAGGAGCTGAAACCTGTCTTGTCTGGATTATGTGATTAGAAGTTTTACTATTTTCAGTATCACTAATCTGAAAAAGTAAGCAATGTCAGCAGAAAATCATCCAACATGGGAGGAAAATTTGAGTGAGTATTTTGGGGGTTATTTCTACATTGGAAATCAGTTGTTGGCTGAAAAACACACAGGGAAATTCAAGCAGTTGATGTTTTACTTCTGTTGCAGTCAGAACCGGGAGGAACCTGTGGCTTTTTGGGAGGGAATTTGCAGGGGACATGACAGCATTTCCTTTCACTTGAATCCTTTTGTCTTCAAATATGTATTTTTTTTTTTTAATGAAATTTTGGGGCTTGAGAATTATTCATCATCAAGTGTGTCAAAGAGAAGTGGCTGGTTTAGAGGAGGCCAAACTTCATGTCCTCAAACCAGCCTAAGTGAGATTTGTGCCTACACAGACCTTCACAAGTACCTGTGTGTTATTTAATAAGTGAATAAATGATCCCAAACTTCTCAGACAGTGAACAGAACAGTGAGAGGTGCCCAAATCTGGGTTTAAGCCAGAAACTGTGGGCCAGATCTCCTGGTTTTCTGTCTCATGACTCATCCCAGACAGCCTGCAGGAAAAGGTGAGATTTGGAGGTTGCTTTTCAGATGAGAATCACCTCATTTTCACCTCCATGCAACCTGCACCACCACAGATGTGAGCTTTGGCCAGACCCCTTTGATTTCTGGGGGAAGGCTGATGCAATGGCAATTGGGCTAAGCCAAAAATTTTTGTTTAACCCAAAAGTATTAGTAGTTGAAGACGGATTTTGAGATCAGTGATTTTTATTTATAATTAATTCTTTCCTACCTCAACAACAGTGTAAACCAGGCTTAAAATGACTGTGCAGTATCAAATCCTTCCCTGATTTGCCCAGTGGTTCAGAGGTCTCTAAAGACAAACCCTGTGGGTGACTGTGCTGGGAAAGGGCTGAAGAAGAGCTGTGGATTTAGGAAATAATATTTCAATGCACCATCCCAAGTGAGCACAGCCGGAGCTGCCGAGAGGTTGGTGATTTCCTCAGCAAACCTCAGGAACAGGTGAAACACTTGGAGCATCATTCAGCCAAACTTTTAAAATAGAAATCTCCATAATAGGATTAAAAGGTGCCAACCAACAGGGGAAAGGCTTGGAGAGATTAGGAGGAGTATTGGGAGGAAGGATTAGCGGGACATCCAACAAAAACGGAAGCCAGGAGAGCACTTGGAGCTAAGGATGAGCAGTGCCACGTGCCACACATGCCTGGGGTTAGTCAGGCAGCCCGGACTCACCCTCCTCATCCTCAAGAACAATCCCTGTGCTGTGTCTCATTTCCCATCCTCACCTGGACACCAGCTCGTGCCCTACACTGATCCAACAAGGTCCAGAGCTCCTGAGGACTGAAGGCTGTCGGAACAGTGGATGGATATATGAAGAAAAATATAGGATTTAAGGCCACTTCTCTTCCCTTTTGCAGCCTGGGAGCCATGGAGGGAGGGTTCTCTCAACTACTCTTAGTTTTCTCATCCCAAAATGCCTAGATTGGTGTAACAGCAAGTTCAAGCACCAAAAATAGCCATGAGAGTGTGGACCTAAATTCAGTCTTTTGTTCTCCTTGAGAAATGAATCTGTCAATGTATTTCTTCGCCATGCAATGGTCTCAATAAACTGGGTGGGAAATACTTTTTCCCCAGCCCCCCTCAGGATATAGAGGTGCACATAGTGGGATGACCTAAAATGTGTAAATTTACATCCTCTCCTGATCATGTTTTAGCCACAAACACTGGACTAGAGTAAGAAATGTGTGTCCTACCTGACTTTTCCGTGGAAAATACTTGTTTCGGTAGAAATTTATTCTTCAGTGAAGAGACTGGGGAAAAAGAGAGAGGGAACCTGCATTTGAAAAACCTCCTAAATCAATCTTTTTTTTTTTTTTTTTTGGTAGAAAAAGCCTAGAATACTGGTTGACAAATTATATAGAATTATACATATATTTTTTTGTTTCTTTCCTTTTACAATGCCTTTGCAAATATGCCTTCAAGCATTTCTGACAGGCTCTGAAAATAAGCATAGTCAAACAAAGCCTAAGTCAGCCATCCATAGAGACATGGATATGTCAGGATTGCTCTGTCTAGACCCAAATTTCACATGTTTTAGCTAATACCATTCAGATTCCTATGCTGACTCATTAATATAATACATGAGTTTCAGTCTGCTTCTGAACGGGAGCTGCTCCATCACTTCTGGGGATAAAAGGAAGAGCTCTACAGGTGAACATTGACATCCTTCTGAGGAATGTATTCAAAAAATGTAATTTTGAGGGAAGAGGAAGAGAGCTCCAAGAGGAGAGCACCAGCTTTTGGAAACTCCTGATCTGCTGACTCACAGAATCACAAACTCACAGAATCAGTGAGGTTGGAAAAGACCTCTGAGATCATCAAGGCCAACTTTTGACTCCCACCTCTGGATGTCCTGTACCTATCTGATACAGGGGATTTCTTACCTCCCCAGAGGACATCCCAGCAACACTCTCTATCCTCATGACATGTAAAAAAGGATTTCTGCACTGTATGGGTCTCCAGCTGCTGGGTTGGGTTGAGGGCCAGTGCCAGCCTCCACATCCTTCAATCCTGTGCTGAATTTCAGAGGGTGATGTCCCCAAGTGCTTGTCATCTATGGCTGAATTTCCTTGCAGATGATCAGGCAGGGACATTCTGTAACACATAATAAGATCTTGAAGAAGGCTGAAAGGCAGCCACGTTTTCACTGACCCTCATTTAAATTTAAACCTGGCGTAGTGGAAGCTGTCCCTGCCCATGGCAGGGGGGTTGGAATGAGATGAGCTTTAAGGTCCTTTCCAACCCAAACCATTCCATGATTCTGTGATTACTGCACACTCCATTAGCAAACAGCTCCAGCTGATGCTTCTCTTGTTTTACCCAACACTGAGTTTTGGCCAGAGAGGTGGCAAGTAGCCAACCCTGGACAGGTTGATGACTCTGGTGAAGCCCTGACAGACCAAGATCCTCCCACTGCTGATGAAGTGGGTGATCCCACATAGCTGCACTGAGATCTTTATGGATCCTGTTAAAACTGGCTATTCCACGGTCTCCTTGGCAAATCTAGGCTGGGGACAAGAGATATCACATAACCCTTCACCTCTCAAGGAGCTGCATTTCCTGGTTGGCTGAGTGTGGGTGCAGCTGGTGAGCCCTCGTGGTGTGCTGTGGGTTATTTTTGGAGGAAAAAACATGGAAAAATGCTGAAGACTCTTGTATGGATCACTGCTGCTGTCCCTTGGTCTCAACAAATTCTGATTTGCATCCACAAGTGCTGTCCCATACTCAGAAAGCACAAAGATGTTTTCCACTGTGTCTGTTTTGCTTAAAATCCCACAGAGGTGGTTTATAGTGGATCATATGAGGTTCAGGGTCCTCACCCCCATCTTAAAGGCTTGTTAATTGTTGTTCTTCTCTCCATTCTACTCTGCTCTCCTAAAACCCCACCTGGAGTGCTGAGTTCAGCTCTGGGGTCCTCAGCACAGAAAAGACACAGATCTGTTGGAGTGAGTTAAGAGGAGGCCATGGAGATGCTCCAAGGGCTGGAGCCACTCTGCTCTGGAGCCAGGCTGGGAGAGCTGGGGGTGTTCACCTGGAGAAGAGAAGGTTCTAGGGAGACCTGAGAACCCCTCCCAGTGCCTAAAGGGGCTCCAGGAGAGTTGCAGAGGGACTTGGGACAAGGGCCTAGAGAGACAGGACAAAGTGGAATGGCTTCCCACTGCCAGAGGGCAGGGACAGATGGGATATTGGGAAGAAATTGTTGGCTGTGAGGGTGGGGAGGCCCCGGCACAGGTTGTCCAGAGAGGTGGTAGATGCTCCATCCCTGGAAACATTTAAGGTGATGTTGGACGGGGCTTGGAGCAACCTGGTCTAGTTTAAGATGTCCCTGCCCATGGCAGGGAGTTGGAAGGGACCTTTAAAAGTCCCTTTCAACCCAAACTGTTCTGTGATTCTCCAATGCGCTTTCCATGTCACTGCAGGCTCTCTGTATGGCTATGGAATCATGGAATCATGGAATCATGGAATCATAGAATGGTTTGGGTCAGAAGGGACCTTAAAGATCATCTTTGTTTCAACGTCCTGCCATGGACAGGGACACCTTCCACTGTCCCAGCTTGCTCCAAGCCCTGTCCAACCTGGCCTTGGACACTTCCAGGGATGGGGCAGCCACAGCTTCTCTTGGTAACCTGTGCCAGGGCCTCACCATCCTCACAGGGAAGAATTTTTTCCTAATATCTAAATCTAAAATCTCTGCCCTTTCCATCTAAAGTCATTTCCCCTTGTCCTGTCTTATACTTCAAACACATCCCAAATATCAGTACAGCAAATCAGAAGAGAACAGGAGCTGAGAAGTTGCACATCTACCAATGACTTTAAAAACCTTCTTAAAGGACTGCATTAGATTTTTTTTTTAAAGGATGGAGCCCCTCCTTTGGGACCTGCTCTTGGTATAAACTTTCTGCTGGTACAATCCAACATCTAAAAGAAGTCTGAAATAAATCTGAAGTTGATGCAATCCTTTCAAGCTCATTCTTACAAAACTCCAAGTACCATCCCCACCTGGAATTATTGCGTTGTTTTATTCCACCTCTGGGTGCAGCAGAGGATCTTACTGACCTTTCTTATAGGGCTGAACACTGTGTTCCCATCTAAACAATGTTCCTGTTGTGAACCTTGAAGGTGTTTCTGACACTTCACTTTTCCCTAATGAGAAACACGGGCTACAAGATCGTCCTGAACATTCTCTTCATATTAAGAAAAATATTTCTTCAATAAATTCCCTGAAAATGTGGCAAAGTAATCTCACCTGTTTACTGAAGTGTGTATCATGTTATCCACACCAACATTAATGTATAACTTACATGGGGGCAACCTGGATCCAGCCCACTCCTACCAGTTTGATGCCAGGGGCAGCAAGGGATGCCTGGAGAGGGATCACAGGTCAGCAGGAGAACACCTGAAGAGCAACACAAAGGAATTCCAGCCACTACAGGCAGGAAATCAGCTTCTCTGGGGGCCCAACTTCAGTGCTATGGGGAATAAAAAAGAGGAGTTAGAGATGTGCACACACCTGAAGGTCTAAAATCTTACTGGCATCATGGATGGGGTGGGATGGCTCCTGTGACTGGAGTGATGGAATGGAGGGATACAGGTTCTTTAGGAAGGGCAGGTAGGGGAGACAAGCAGGTGGTGTTGTTCCTCTCTATCAAAGAGTTCTGCTTGGAGATGGATGAGGAGCCAACGGAGAGCACAGGATTCAGGACTAAAGGAAGGGCAGGGACAGGTGACATAGTGGGGAGATGCCACAGGTTGTCTAAACAGGAAGATCGAGGGGATGAGCCCCTTCATAGACAAAAACAGCCTCATATTCACAAACCCTGGTCCTCATGGGAGGCTTTAACCACCCCAACATCTGTTGGGTGGACAACACAGCTGGGTACAGGCAATCCAGGGGGTTTCTGTAATGTGTTGATGACAATTTTCTTCTCCAAGTGACAGAGGAGCCAAGGAGGAGAAGTGCCTTGTTCTCACCAACACAGAGGGGCTGGTGGGGAATGTGAAGTTCAAGGGTAGCCTGGGCTGCAGTGACCATGAAATAGTGGAGTTCCAGATCCTCAGGGCAGCAGGGAGGGCACACAGCAAGCTCATGACCCTGGACTTTAGGAGAGAAAACTTTGTCCTCTTCAGGGATCTGCTTGGTAGAGTCACATGGGATAATGCTCTGGAGGGAAGAGGGACCCAGGAAAGCTGGTTGATATTCAAAGATCACCTTCTCCAAGTTCTGTTTCCACTGTCTTCCTCCTCATTGAAAGCAAGACCCAAACTTCCCATCCTTGGGCACCAACATTCATCTCACAGTAGGGTCTGTCAGAAAGAGTGCATTTAAAGTCTTTTGGAGCCCAACAGTCACTGACAGCAGGACCCTGGAATGGTTTTCACCTGGGATAAGTAGTGCTGAGCTAAGGGGCTCTGAAGATGTCCCTGCTCATGGCAGAGGGTTTGGACTGGAAGACCTTTAAAAGTCCCTTCCAACCCAAACCATTCTGTGATTCGATGACTCCATGGAATAGTCCCCAAACCTGGATTAGCACAGATTGTTCTTGACAGTTTCTCTGGGTGAAACAACCCTGTTTAGGGGCAGTTTGGGTGTGGCCACATCACCTCAGCCATGCTGAGGCCAGAGAACAGACCCTGGCACTGTTTATTTTACCAGGACAAATGTCCTGGCATCCCAGCCTGTCTTTAGAGCAGCCATCTTCCAGTGGTAGTGTGGATTTATTTTATCATGGGCTTGATCTGTGTTTTCCAAAGCTGTGCTGTGAGAAAGTTGCAGTTGGAGTCTTGAAATTTAATTTAGTGGTTGCCTGGTTGTCGGGCAGCTTTTCTGCCCATCGTATGCCAGACGTAATCATATTCCATCAGAGGCAAAATGAGCCAGGATGTCCTTCACTGCTAAGTACAGCACAGGTTTATTGCCTGCTGGGTTTCCTTGGGTTTGGGTCTGTTGTTTTGCTGGGTTTTTTTTTTGTTTGTTTGTTTTGTTTTTGTTTTTGCTTTTTTTTTTTTCCCATGACACATGTACATATTTGTTATTGTGACTCTTGTCTGTGGACCTTGGAATGTTAACTAAGAACAGTAAATGAGGAAAGCAAAAAGGAATGGTGAATATATCAAGGTGGAAAGGCCAAGCACTGGTTTAGGTAACAAAAATAACAGACCAACTCAGCCCTGTGGTTGTCATATTGCAAATAATATAGATTGTGCCAGGACTGGGAGAGGGACAGAGCAGAGCAAGGGAATGGATGGGAGCTCATGTTAGAACTGAGACTGGAGCAGAAACCCAAGGATTTAGTGTCTGAGTGCAGGATCTTCACTTTGCCTGCACTCCTGAGATAAGATCAGCTCCAGGGGATGTGGCAGCCTCGGTAGAAGTGGGACACGGTCACCTCCTCTGGCAGTGCTGGCACATCCATAGCCAGGCTCCCTGCCCAGTTGGATCAGCTCAGGGCAGTGGTGAATCTCTCTGCACCCATTTCTGCTGAAATCCCCATAGAAACCCCAAACAGCCAGAAAGTGAAGTTATCTGGGCTAAGGTTCATTTTCCAAACCTTCATGGAATGTTTGAAGCACGGGGAAAACCCACATATTTAGGCCGTTTCTGCTTTTATTATGTAGCTGTAAATTCAAACACATAAATCTGAAGGATTAAAAGGAGCAATCACAGATCCTGACACATTCAACACAAATGCCTTTAAGAGAAAGCCATCTGAAATTAAAAATTAATTCATGGCTATCCCTATCACAGCTTAAATTTATTAATAACCACTGAAATTATGAAGTGACAACCCTATCACAGCTTAAATTTATTAATAACCACTGAAATTATGAAGTGACAACTAACAGCAGCATTTAAACTGTGCCTATTTGTGAGCTGCTGCTGGAGAGCCTGACCCAGGTATGGGGGAAAAGCTGATTCAGGTTTTGACAAAAAAAATTACTATTCTGTGGATGCAAACAGCATATTTTGTCTGGTCACTGATGTCAGCACTGGAACACCACATGGGGATGCTCCCAGCTGGAAAGTTTGTGGAAGATGCCCAGATCCCTTGGAGAAACTCAGCTGCGGTCCCCTGGCAGCCGCCTGTGCCTGCCAGTGGTCCTCAGTTGACATTATCTCCTGGCTTCACCTCTCAATGCTTCTCTGTCCTCTTTTGCTCCCTGTTGGAAACCCTTTCCCTCTGGCAGATTGGTGGTGTTATGGGGGGTGTCCCCAGTGGCTGTGCTGCCATCTGTCCCCCCTCCCGCTGGCACAATCCAGACGCACCATCACTTCGAGATGGCTTCCCTGAGCGCTTCCAGAGGTCAGGTTCTCCCTCTAATGATTGCTGAGTGGAACAAATATCTCTTGGTGAGATGCAAGCACCTCAAAACTATGTCCAAGCACGGGATAGACGAGCATCCTGCCTAGTGAAGACACAGCAGAGGTATTATAAAAATAACTTATTCCAAGACAATCCACTCCCAGGAGGGAGTAGAAGTCCTGGTTGCTCTTCTGGCTTCATCTTTTATCCATCCCTGTGGCTTTTCCCTCCCCTGCCTGCTGCTAATCAGCATTCCTTGCAAAGAGCAGCTGCTAATCTGCGGCAGGAGTTGGTGTGTGCGGCGCGCGGGGAGGTGGTCGGGCGATGAAGCGACTCCCTCCCGGTAGCTCCTGCTCCAGCATCACCAAAACACCCCTTTCCTAAAACCATTGTGGGTAAAACAGACTCAACCTGGTGCACTGAGCCCCGAAAGAAAAGCTGTTTTGTAGCACTTGATTTCAGGGAGGAAAAGAAACGTATTTGTCTGTGTGTGTGTTTGTGTGTGTGCCCGTGTGTATATATAAATACATATATATATTTTCCCCTCTGAAACAACTCGCTTCCCTTTGGGAATAAAAAGGGGATCTTTAAAAATGCAAAAAATTTCCTTCCAGACAGTTTGTCATGTCTTACTAGAAACAGCAGACCCTATTAGCAATTTAAATGATGTCTCCTATTAGCATAATTTTTAATGAAGCAGAGCACGTGTTCCACAGTTGTGTTTCCAATGCTTTGGGGAGGAGGCACTTGGACACTCAATGAATGTCGTAGGAATTGGCTTTGAGAAGGTAAGAGTGATGCTGCACATGTGATTTCTGGTCCGGACATATTTTAGATTGTTTTCTGCAGGTGGGTTTGCCTTGAAGTAATTTTCCTGGAATTCCAGAACGGTTGGGGTTGGAAGACACCTTAGAGCTCAACTCATCCCAATCCCAGCACCTTCCACTATCCCAGGTTGCTCCAGGCCCCATCTAACCTAGCCTGGAACATTTCCAGAGATTGAATAGCCATAGCTTCTCTGGGCAACCTTTTCCACCACCCTCATAGTGTAGATTTGCTTCCGATTGTCTCATATTTTCTCCAAATTCTATGTATAATTCAGTGGAGAAACTTCACTGACAAAAGAGACCATGGGAATAAACCACCATTGCAGTGGAATATTTTTAGGATTCAGAAAAGGTTTCGAAGTGCCCATTGTAAAATGTGCAGAAAGAAATGGTGGGTTTCATTTATTTTTTATTTATTCTCCCAAAATCCTGGGAGTAGAAGGACTTTTCTTCTCCATTGCCATTCCTACAGTCTTCGATAGCTTTTAATCGCGATCCAGAATCTTTCTCAGGCTGTTGCCCTCCAAGTCAGGCTATGATTGCAACTCTAAGTCCTCCTTATCCATCTGGAAGTCCCAAAGGCTTTAACAAACCCAGAGTGACTGATGGTAATAAATGCTAAATAAACCCACTTTGCCATCCCAGATGTGTTATTATTATTCCAAATTTTCATTTGCTTTACAGCACCCCCCTGGCAGCGTGCGGGAAGGGAACGCCGACGGGTTTTCAACTTGATCAAACATCAGCTAAAACAGGGCCGGGGTTGGGTTTTACTGCTGAAAATTGACATGACGAAATAGTAACCGAAATTTTTCCATCTTTTTTTCTCCGTTTTCCCCCTGTTTTTCCCACTTCTCCCTGCAATGTTGGGCCGTCGCACTATGCCAGGTCCTCGCGCATGAGCCATTTGCGACGTTAGAAGGGAAATTGTGCGTGGGTGTGAAATCTTGTGTGCACACATGTTCCACATTTTGTTTGCTTAAAAGCCCGTGCAAAGCTTTGATTTTTTTTTTTTTTGTTTCCTTTCCTTTTCCTAATGGGAAAATACTCCTGGGACCTGAAGTTACACAGACAATAACACACGACAGAAACCGGTAACTGATCCTTCCGGGAATGGCAGGAATGCCCTTGTGCTGGGCCACCCTTTGGGAAAGCAGAAGGTCACTTGGACCAACCTCTCCCCCTGCTCCAGCCTCCCCGTCTCGTGTGCGGATGGTCTGCCACGACACGGAAACATCCTCATTAGGATAATAGGCAGATTTCCAGGATCCACTTCTGATTCCCTCGTTCTGGAACGGTCCCAAATATCACAGATGTTTTGACGGCTCTCCCAGAGGGCAGCAGCAGCTCGTCCTCCACTTTCGGCACGCTGAGCCCGGGCATGCCAGGAGCAGCTGATGCCCTGCTCTGTGCTGGGCATGGAAGCTACCCCAGCTCTCCCAGTGAACACAACACCTTCAGTCCAGCAGAGTGAGGTCTCCCAAACTGGGGCAGGGCCCAGCTGGGCTTTTCGAAGCCCTGTGGATTCCTGGACCCTCAGTCTCCGGCCTGTGCACGTTGCAAGAGCTTCTGGGGAAAAATATGTCTTTTTAGGGCATCCTGCAGGAGGTGCTGCTTCTGGAGTGGGACTTTGCTTTAAGAAAGATGCAGAGGAGACGAGAAGGATTGAATGCAGGTTGATGCCTCTTTTCCACAGGAAAGCAAAGCACTGAATTCCTATAAGGTCAGTTTGAGCATTAGGGAAAAGCAGGGAATGAACCTTCAGCATCGAGATTCTTTTCCACATCAGGGAGACCTTCCTTAGTCTCCCCCAGCCGCCAGCAAACATAGCCCTGATTTCCATGCCTTGTCCCATCCTGAGAGCAGGAGGATGGGACAGTGAGTCCAGAGAGAAGAAACCACATTTTGATTTGCTGGGTAACCTCAGGAAATTATTTCCCTCCTGCTTTCCCTCCTGTCCTCCCCACCTGCCTCAGGAGAGGCTGTGAAGCTCATTTCACTCAGGATTGCAAAATGTTTGGGAAAGTTCAAGTGAAAGGCAGCACAGAGCTGTTATTGTTGCTGATGTTTTATTTTCCTCTGCCAGTCAATTAAGGGGGCAAACGTGACAATCAGAAGTTATTAATTGCTTTATATAACAACCTCTTGCAGGATATATCTTCCTTGGGAAGAAAACAAGAGCTCCGTGTTTATGAGAAGACTGGAAATACCAGAAAGTAAAAGAGAAGCATCTTTTTTCCCCACATTCATTGGAAAGAAGTTCAAAAAAATCTGGGGCCTCAGCTTTGCTGCACTTAGTTGAATGTGTCCTACTCAATAAGATGCCTGTGGGTTTTGTGGCATGGCAACAAACCAAAATTCAAGATAAAATTAGCAGATAACTGGGAGAATAACCATCCTTAGTGTCATCAAGGCCAGACTGGATGGGGCTTGGAGCAACTTGGGATAGAGGAAGGTGTCCCTGCCCACGGTAGGAAGTTGGAATTAAGGGAGCTTTAAGGTCTCTTCCAACCCAAACCACTCTATGATTCCATGATTAGTGCTTGTACACCTCATACCTTTGCTGTGTCTTTATTCAAAGCCTTTTATGATTATTAATCCAATAAAATGCATTGAAAGACTCTGTGCATTAAGTTAGGGAGATCAGGGTTGTATCTTTGATGCCGGTTCACAGGCCAAAGGACCATCCATCCCTGAGGCAGTCACCAGAGTGATCCTGCTGGTGTTTCTCGGAGGTGTCATTCGTGGTCCTCAGGTTGTCCTCTCACCCACACTCTCACAGCTCCTGGACCTCAAGCTCATCCTGCATTTATGGAGTGAGAAAGTGATTCAGCAAGTGGTGTGTGATACACCAGGGCAGGCACATGGTGGGACGCTTGGGGCTGTCCTGGGCAGGGCCAGGAGTTGGACTTGATGATCCTTGTGGGCTCCTTCCAACTCAGGAGGAATTCCGTGATTCCATGATCATGGAGATAGGCATAAAGATTCACTGTTACCTCAGGGCTAAAATACAGCTCTCTCCCTACCTTCTCCAGATGGATTTTTCTTTAGAAAGAAAGCCTATGGCCACTCATGGTGGGGAGGTATCCATGAACAGCCATGAGATGGGATCCCACGTGCCCATGATGAAGACCCCCTTCCTTAGGGCACCAAACTGAATTCAAGTCTCAGACAGAAATTCCAGGACAGACTATAATTATTCAAGTTAGAGTTTCACCAGAGCATTGGAGTTAATTCTGATAAGAAAAAGATGTGCTGGCACCATAAATGATTACAATGGTTACAAGCCAAGCTTGACACCTCCTCTGGAGGCTGTTGCCATCAGCAGCACAGACCTACCCAGGGCCATTCTAGCACAGACAGGAAAAGTCACCTGCAATGTTTGGAGTCAGCTGGAGGCTGCAGATCTCAATGTTGTGCAGCCAGGATTTTTGGGAATGTCTATAGAATAAGGAATGTCCGCCCAATACAGACCAACCAAGTGACAGAACTGCCTCTTCCTTCTCGAAGACCAGTTGTCCTGAAAGGATGTGGATCCAGCCAACACGTTCTCCGTATAAAAGGAATTTAGGAAGTGTGTTCTGTCTAAAAGGGGTCTTTAAACTGGAAAACATCTTTGATACTCACACTGCTACCTCTATAACAGTTCTTACTGAAACCAATGATAGGAGTTTTCCTTTTCCCCCCAGAGAGATCAAATCAAGTCTGTCACAAAATTTCATTTATTTTATTGTCCTCATTTATCCGCCAGGTGGAGGTCAAGAGGAAATATTCTATTTTCTTTTGGATTTTAATTTAGGAATATCTGAGTTATCTTATCTGATTGAAGTTGACCTCTGCTTAATATTTCAGAGGAAGGATCAAAGCAGCCATTAGTAAGTGAGGACAAAATTCCTTGCTTGTCAGTAAAGTTTCTGTAAACCTTTTAATCAAAACCTTTGTTTTTGCAGCTGAATGATTACTTGGGTGGGGGCTGTAACTAAGACAGTGGTGTAAGAATATATTTGTCCTACTGTTAGGATTCCCTGGTGCTCTCCACTTTCTCCAAGTGGTTGCTTGTTCCTGCTGCATTTTGCCGTCATCTGGAACACAAACTGATGGTAATTGGCCTTTTAATAACACCAGCTCATTGTCCAGCATGACCAAGTGCCAGGACTGATTTGGGCTTTATTATCATGCAGTCTTCCAGAAAATTAATTGCTATCTCTGTTAGTGACAACCCAGACTCTTTAAGATGAGTAGCTCCTCCTGGTTTGAATAGTAAACCTGTTGAAGGAGTGGTTGCCTTTTGCTTTTTTTTTTTCCTTAAACAAGATTTAATTTGCACTAATTAATGCAAATGAGAGTTTAACTTCAGAGGCTGAAACTTGGGTTTTGATATGAGTTTTCCTTCCTTCCTCCCTTGCTCCCTCCTTTCCTTCCTTCCTTCCTTCCTTCCATCCATCCATCGCTTCCGTCTTGTTCATCTAAAAGCAACAAGACTCCCAGTGATGGGGGGACTCCAGGGAGCAAAGAAAAGGTTTCATTCCAACTCCTGCCAATTTTTGGATCTCTCACCCAGCAGGCAGCTCCTGCATGTAGGTTTTTCCACCGGGCAGTTTGTTAAATGCACATAAAATGCCTTTTGCAAATGTGCTGCAGAGTAAATGTTTTTTCCTGCTCATTTGTCGCTGGGCTAATGTTGTGAAGCAGCAGAACAGGCCATTTGCAAGTGTAATGCTGAGCAGCCAAGCACAAGCATGTTTCCATCTAATGGAGGCTGCAGGGCCCGAGGACTGGCAGTTCACACTTGAGGTATAGCCCTTAAAGCTTATTAAATTGATCAGTCTTTGGAGTTTAAGATCTTTCCTACAGCGTCATATTTATGGGCGCTCACACCAACCAGTTGCTCTGCTGGGATTAGTTGGCCTGTCTTTGTGGGGTCTTAAATTTTGAGCCAATTGTCATCTTCACAAAGTCTTCTGAAAGGATCTTTGCAATCACAGAATCACAGAATGGTTTGGGTTGGCAGGGACCTTAAAGCTCACCTTATTCCACTCCCCCTGCCATGGGCAGGGATGCCACTCAGTAGATCAGCTTGCTCAAGGTGTCATCCAATAAATCCAATAAAGAAACCAATTTTGTTACAAACTCCTGTTGTTGACCTCTCTTGCACAGCCACAAAGAGGGAGGGACTGGGTCAGGACATTTCCACTGGCTGTGAATCCAAGAACTTTAAACCTCCAAGCCAAAGCTTCAGATTCAGAGCCAAGTCGATGGGAACAAAACTTTGCACTGAGAAATCCTAACGGAACAAAATGTGATAAAAAAGATGGTGAAGAAGCAATTCCTTCACAGATAAGTACCCACAGTCCCAGACTGCCAGGGCAAAAGCACTGTGCCAATAATCCACTTTCTGAAAGACTTTCCTAACTTTAAATGAATCCCAGTTGGAGATCCATCCAAACCTGAGAGCTTCATGCGATATGGAGTGTTGGTGTCTCTCCTTGGATGACAGAAGCTTGCCCTGACTTACAGCTGGCAGTGAGCACCACGATGGTGGTGCTCCAGAACATTTGGCCCGTTTCTTGCCATGAGAGGACAACAGGTCTTAAAGTTTGATCTACATTTGCTTTTCTTGGTGATACGATATAATAATGCCCTTAATGCCTTTAAAAAGACATCCTTGTATTCTCTAGACTTCCATTGGAGCACATTAAGCTTTTTAAGAACCACAGTTACACTTTGTCTCCTTTCTCAGCAAAGGGAAGTTATTTCACTTTATTTTTCTTGTTTCACTCTGCTGTGGCCCAGGAAGAGGAAATTCACTGGGCTCTTACAATGTTTGCAAGGGGTTACCCTGGCACTGTGGAGTTTGGAGAAGTGATGGGAGGATTCAGCAGCCACACCTGAAGTCGTTCATGGAGGGGACAGTGCATGGATTTACTGTCCTATGCAAACTGCTTGGCAGGAGCACAACTTCTCCCCCACAGGGATGGTGGGAGGTGCATCATCTTCCTCTCTGCAGAAATTAATGTGACCATATGGAAGTAGGCTGCAGATCTTGACTGTCTAACACACTTCACTTTCCAAAATCATGCTCCCAACACAACAGCATCCATAGGCTGCTCCAAACCCAAGGCTCGTGGCAAAAAGACAATTTTGCACCTCTGCATCAGCCAAGGTACCCTTGGGTGTGAAAGACAAAGGTCTCAAGCAGTTTATAACCGCTAATGTTCCGGCCCTGAAATAATCATGGGAGACATTTGGTTTTCTGTTTATTCCTCCTGCCTTGAAGTGAATCAACTTCTGAGCTCTCACCATGTGACGGTGGCAGTGGCTCATGTGTTTTCTGTGCCAGGAGAGTATCCAGGCAACTAGACCAGATATCAAAATCTTGCCAGATCCTTCCCACCCTGTATTTTGTCTGTTTTACAGCCCTTATTACCACTGAATTCGGGACCCGTTGATCTCTAATGAATTAATCTCACAGCTGCCTTTTGCAGACAGAGAGACGCCTCCGTTCTGCAGGTGGGTTCTGGAGACACGGAGTATGTTGGAAAGTCAGCTGAAGTAGGGATTGAAGTGGGATATTCCAGGTCATTAACTACTACCAGAGACCCTTGCTTAAAGGTGGGAATAGTTCTGAGTTTGAGAGGTTAAAGCTAAAGAAGGAAAATTACCAATAAGGTTTTGTCTTACTGAACCGTAGGAAGAGGACTGAGGAAGTCTTTGGTCCAACCTCCTCTTCAAAGCAGGGTCAGTCCTGGGTTTAGACCAGGTTGCTCATCCACTTGGGTCTTGAACACATCCAGGGACTGAGACTGCACAACTGGAACCATCCCTGGAAGTATTCAAGAGTCATGTGGATGTGGCACTTGGGGATGTGGTTTAGTGGTGGGCTTGGAAGTGCTGGGTTAACAGTTGGACTCAATCTTGGAGGTCTTTTCCAACCTAAATGATTCTATGATTCTACTCTGACGACCTCTCCAAGAAGATTCTTAGACTGTCCATAACTTCTCTGCACTTGTCAACCATCCCTGGGCAGGAAAACCAGATCAATTCACCTGTCATTGTAATTCCTCCTCTGTGAGTGAGACACAAAAGCCGAATCCTGCTGATTAACTTTCAGTGCTGATCGGTTTTGTTCCTGCTTTTTGTTCAGCACTTCATTGTCAAGAGGAGAAATTGAGGAAGACAGGTATCATTTCTTGAATGACCAAACAGCCAGAACCAAGATGGAATACCTGACTTTTCTTTCCTGCATTACAGTTAGGAATGTGGAAGTCAGTCATGGACATTGTCATGGCACAACAGTGGCTGCATACTGCACTAAATTACACTTTAACTAAGTGTGGAATTTTGAAACCTGAGAATTATCTGTTATGTTGCAGAGACTCACCACCCTGCTAGGAAAATAATAAAGTTTCTTCTCTTATAAGTTAAAAAAAGTGATGCTGATGACCCAACAATCTCAAAATGATCTGGAAGGGGTACAGGAAAATCATATACATTTTTAACTCCTTGTCATTTTACTTTAATTTCTTTAGCAATTCTTAAATGTGCTTGTTCCAAAGCCTGTGTCCTAATTAAAAAGCCCAGTGCCCTGAAATAAAAGAAGGCACACATAAGTGTCCCAAATGAAGGAAAAGAAATGAATAAAGGGCCTGTTACATTTTCTCCATAATGCCCATGAATGAGGAAGCATCCCCCTCTTCCTTTCTGACCTATGGATATCATTAATATGGACTGTTCCAGCACAATGAACTGGAAAGAATGGTAATATTTTTAATTTCCTCTCTCTGGGAGAAATAGATGCTTTACCACAGTGATGTTCACATGGGTAATACACTGACATGGAACAGGCCATTATCTCAGATTTTGTGGGGAAGGCAGAATACAGTCTGATTATTTTGGGAAACAATGTTCATGCTGGAAATTCTAATCAGTCTTCCAGAGACAACTCATGGAGGCTCTTCCTGAGTGACCTAGAGTGGAAAACAACTCAAAATTCTTATAGGTAGCTTGGCCACCCTTAGGTATAAAGTCAGGGTCTTGGCTAACAAATCCCCATTTGGTAGCAAAATTATGATTTTGCAGTAAGTTACAGGTGTAATTCAGCCTTCATGAGTTTGGGAGGAGAGTACACAGAAAGTCCTGTGTACTTTCTGCAGCTGCAGGAGTAAAGACAAAGGAAAAGGGAGAAAAAACATAGACTTGAGGTTTTTTTGCTACCAAACAAAACATAAAATGATGTGGCATGAGAAGATCATGCACTTGTGTAAGGCTATTCTGGAGCGCAGGTTGTTCCCCAGGAAAAGGACTGGAAGAAATAGGCTTTATTTGGGTCCGAAGATTTAGTCTAGATATTAGGAAACCTGTTCCATTCCGGGAGTGGAAGAAAACTTTTTCTAACATCTTGGAAAAAAAAACAATCACAGAATCACAGAATTTGCAGAGTTGGAAGGGACCTACAAGCATCATCCAGTCCAACTCTTAGCCCTACACAGGACCATCCCCAAGAGTCACATCCATGTGCCCCAGTGTATCATCCAAATGCTCCTTGAGCTCTGTCAGCCTTGGTCCTGTGACCATTTCTCTGGAGAGCCTTTCCAGTGCCCAGCTACCTTCTGGGTGAAGCACCTTTTCCTAATATCCAAACTAAACCTCCCCTGACACAACCTCAGGCTGTTGCATTGGTATGGCTCTGACCCCTTCAACAGGAGCAGTTTTGGATGGGATGGGGAACTTCCCAGATCTAACACAATTCACATCACGTTTCCTACATGTCCTGGCTGTAGGGGATCAGGGGAACTCCCCAGATCTAACACAACTCACGTCATGTTTCATCCATGTCCTGGCTGTAGGGGATCACTGTCCCATGTTTTTGAATTAGTGTGTGGAAAGGTCTCTGAGAGCCCTAGTTGGGATGAGTCAAATATCTGTTGAGCCCATTTCTTTCCACCTTGGTGCAAGGGGAGGCTGGGCAGTTGCTGGGAAACTTTTGGACACCCATCCATCCCTCCATGCTTCTGTCTCCCAGCCCTTGGAGCAGCACTGAGCATTCCCCCTCGCCGCACAAAGCTCGGGAGATGGAACACGCGCACGCAGGAGGGGGCACGGCTGCAGCATAAATGATCAAAGGGCAGAGCAGGCTGATGTGCATAAAGACTCTGTGATACAGCAGAAGAGATCCCCTCCAGCCCTCACTGATGCTAATGCATATATTTACCTCCTGATTGACTTCATAATTAATTGACTACATGGGGCAGATCCTTCTCTGGCTCAGGAGCATAGTGACACGGGTGTAAAATGGAGCCACGCAAGGCATGAACGAGGCCTTTTGTCTTCATTTTCTCTGCAAGTGCATAGAAGCCATAAGGAGCCTGTAAGGATAGAAATGAGGGCAAAAATGTATTTCTTTCCATCCCTAAACTGCAGCAGGAGAAATCAGCACAGAGAAGGGCTTAGGCAGCAGTTAAAAAGAAGAAGAGATTGTATTTTCGTATCTAAGGTGGATAGATTTTTTAAAAATACAGCAGAAAAGTAGGGGAAATTAATACTTCCATCCCAACCAGAAGAAGGAGAAGGAGCATTTGTTATGCAAATCTTTTCATTATTACAAATCCCGAGTGCTGATAAGAGATAAGCGTTGTTGTAGCTTTATTTCAAGTAGCTCCTGCACAGACGCGGGGACGTGATTGTGTTGCCGCGAGAGAAAGAAACAAACACGCACATTTCCCCCTGTTACATTTATTTCTGTTACTGGAACACGAATTCTGGAGCCCGCCTGAAAAGGCATTTGGTCCATTGAGGCTTGTTCATTTTACTGCTTTGTTTTCTGCTAAGGTGACATCTGCTCCTGAATGACCTTCGCATCTTTTCTCTCCGCAGCCTGGCCCGGGTGGCCGCTCCTTTTATGCGCATACATTAACGTTCGGGTGAATCGCAGCTTCATGAGGTCTGTTCTTTATCCTTTTCATTTTCCCTAATCCCGGAGTCTGCGGGGAACAAAGGGCTGGATCCTCGGCGGTGTAAACGGCCAGACCCCACCGTAGGGATTTACATCCGCTACGGCGTGACACCGGTTATCTCCAAAACCCATTCGCTGCTTTACCATCCCCGCCATCAAATTCCTTGTCCTTGTTATCGTTTATTGCTTTTTTTCCCCCCTGTTTTTTTTCTGTCTAGGAGGCAGCTGGAAAATCTGTGTGCGGCAGCAACAGCTCCCACCCCAGGTACCCCAGTCCTGGTCGGACATGATCCCGCTGCTGGAGGTTGTTTATAAGCCCCATGAATGGCACTTTCTGCTTTCATCCCCACCGCTGCGCTCCATATTTCTGTAGCCCCTGTCCAGGATCTCTCCCCATCCACTGCTATCTTCTTTGGAAATCAATGAGGTTTGCTCAGCCCTCCATTTAGCTGAGCCTCATCTCTCTGTCTGCCTCGCTATTAAATTACTTTTCCACGTGACAACAGAGCTTCCAAAGTTTGCAGCATATTTTCAGTCTCACATGCAGCTCTTTGAGCCATTTTCCCCCCTCTCCCATTGTTTTCCCGCTCTCTCCCCATCCAGAGGCTCAATGCTGCAACAGGAATATTCCATTTGCCCCATCTCCCCTTGTCTGGCACCTTTGCTTTTTTTGTATCACCACCAAACAAAATCAATTTTAGAACTGATTTCTCTGCCCTGGCACGGCAATGACATGCCGACAGTTTCTGCTACAAATTCTCCTTGCTGTCCATAATAAGTTACTTAACCATTCCATTATTTCATGCCGGCTCCCGGTGGGTTTTAGCTGCACAAGGCGTCTTTCTGATGAAATTGGCACCGGCTTTTAAAAAATCCAAATCAATTATATCTCCTGGGCCTCGCTCAAGACTTTAAAAGAGGTTAGTTAGGCAGGATCTTCATTTTGCACATCTGGGTGCAAAATGCACAGGCATTTTTTCTGGTTTTACACTGTTTTTCTGTATTAAATTGTTTATCATTGGGAGAGTCAGGAGCTCACTCCGGGAGGAAATTTGGCTGATTTTTATGGCAGGGCTCCAATGGCTTTAATGAAGGCAATGTTGATCACTCAAACAACAGGATCAGCAATATGGCACGGCTGCGATAGCCCTTTTTTTCAGTCCTGGATATAAAGTACCAGATAACACTGTGGTGTCAGGGCAGCTCCCAACGGAGCGGAGGAACCATGATCTGGGTGTCAGATCTGGTTTCTTCTCCCATCTCCAATAGGAGTTGGAATTAGGTGATCCTTAAGGTCCTTTCCAACCCAAGCCTGGGTCTTCTCCCTAGCAAGACTATCCCTGGAGCTAATCCAATTCTTTTTCCATCCAGAGGGTTATTGAAATCCAATATTACCTATCCTGGCAAGTTTTCTGGTGACAATTGGAAACAATCCCAATGAACTTTTTAAACACCACTTTCACTACATTCCTCAATCTTCTCAAGCAAGTCTTACTTGATCTATTTTCTAAATGAATACTGAAATGTTCATTTAGGGAAAATAAACTGGCTCCCTCACTTCTTCGAGGTCATGTCGTTATGCAAAAACCCACATGTGCACAACTTCCCACCTTTTTAAAAAATCAAACCTAAATTTGACTTGTTCTAAGTACCTAATGGGAGCTGCAATTTCTTGCTAATTATATAATTACTCCAGATTGTTATGTAGCACTGGCAATCAAACACTCAAAATACTTTTAGCTTGAAGAAAGTAATTACGTAATTCCAGTGAATCCGTGCAAGAGAAGCTGCATTAGTTGCTGCTCCCTTTTCCCTATGACTTCGTGTTCACGTGGAAGATGCAACAGTGAATTCCTGAGCTGCAGCAGCACAACAGAGCTCAGCCAATCTTGGCACATCACTTTATAGCACCTATAAGGTGCTATAAAGGCCAAGCTGGGTTTGAAGTAAGGGCTTAATGCAAAAAAAATACCTTATTTATATAAACAAAGTGATATGGCTGTGTGTATACAGATATATATGTATATATATGTATTATATTCTGGTTTTAGAAGCCTTTTTCTTTTTAGAGTCTAACAGGGCCATTCCCAAGGGAGCATCTCAGGAGACCTCCCTGTTACACTGCCTGATATGGTCCCAGTCCTGGGACTTTCAGTGGATATTTTCACAGGAAGTGTTTGCTCAGACCCCAAATGGAGTGTATTTCATGGCATGTGACAGTTCAGGTGTAGCCTGACTGCTGTTCACCTCTTCCTTCTGTGCACCTGGAGCAGGGTCCCACAGCTACAGATGTCTGAGCAACACAGGAAGAAAAATTCCCTTGTCTCCAACACCTCAGGGTAATGTCTCTTGACACCAAACGCTTTTAATTCAGGTGACAGTTCTGTCTCTGGGGTCTCCACAGTCCCTGCTCTCTATGACAAGGTGCTCAAAAGATGCTTTAGTCTTCAATCCTATCAATTCCTCCCTTTTCACTGCAACCCTCATGGAGAACGAAGCTGTGTTTGAGTAAGAGCTGGAATTGTTGGTTGTGAGGGTGGTGAGGCCCTTGCACAGGTTGCCCAGAGAAGCTGTGGCTGCCCCATCCCTGGAAGTGTCCAAGGCCAGCTTGGACAGGGCTTGGAGCAAGCTGGGATAGTGGAAGGTGTCCCTGCCCATCGCAGGAGGGTTGGAACAAGATGAGCCTTAAGTTCCCTTCTAACCCAAACCATTGTGGGATTCTATGTGAATCTACTGCCTCTCTCCTCTGGGAAATGAAACTCAGGCAATGCCTTTCTAGGTCTGGAGACTGGGGCAGTGACCCAACCTTTGCAGGGAAAAATCTCATCTCACCCTTGAAGCCTTGATGTGATGCTCTCCCATATGTATTATAGGGACCACAAAAAGGTTTTGATGAGGTAACTGGAGATCTCCATCCCAAACTTACTTCACTGATGGAAGTGTTTGTCTTGGCTTGACTCCAGCAGACTTTTGCTAGTCCCTGGATTTTACAAGTGCACATATAGATAGATACACACCACTGTAGAGTATATATAAATCTTAATACCACTGATAATTTCAGGGCTCTGTCTTGATGACCTGATGAAAATAACCCCCTGACTGAAGTAGACAGGGCTTTTACTTGCATGAAAACCAAGAAGTTTAGCCCTCACTTTGCTGGAAAGCATTTCCATCTAACCCAGTGAGTGCAAATCGACCTGGAAAAAATATCTCTGTCACAGAGATGATCAGAGATGATGTGTTTTGACTTGGCAGAGAAAAACCCCACACATACATACATATATATATATATATATATATATATATAACTTCTTTCATTTTCCTTGCCCCTCCTAACCTGGGGGCAGTCCTCTGTTTAGTCATTCCTGGGGCTGAAACCAGCATGGAATGCTAAATGGATTAATTAGTACTACATCACTCTAAATTTAGACAACTTCCTTTCAGAATTAGATTTCTTCAGGTTTATGCCATTACATTTCTTAAATGTACATTCTCAATCACATTAGCAATTATGAATACATTACATTTATTTTCTTTTTTGAAATATTTTACTGTTGTACCTTTAGGATATGAAACACTCACAACGTCCTACCCAGGCAGAAAGGTGAAGTCACTACCGCCCATGATTTCATTGCAAATCTCATGATTTTAAAGATAATCCTGAGACCTTCTCCCAGGAACTACCAAGTATCTCCCTGTATGAGAAAACCAACTTTCATTTTTGATGCAAGTTTTTATCTCCTGGACTTGCAGGGATATTGCAGCTGTCCCTGCCCATGGCAGTGGGGCAGGAACCAGACAGTCTTTAAGATCCCTTCCAACACAAAGCACTCAAGGATTCTGGGAGTCTTGAAAAACATGGAGCATCTGCAAAAACCAGGAGGTGAATAAAAACATTTGCCATTCAAATTAAAACTCTTGTTACCGAAGGTCATCACCTCATTCTGGGGACTCATCCATTGGAAGGTAACATTGCTGAAAGTGTTATAAATTGATATAAAACCAAATAATCCAACAAAAACTCCTGAGGGAAGGAGCAAGCGCATCACCCTGGAAGCAGTGATAGGGCAATTTCTGTACCTCTGCATAGACTTTGCAGTTCTGCCCTCACGCTGGAGAGTTTTTCTCTGCTCTCCATTCCATGGGAAGACAACTGTGGACAACAAGAACAGGGTTTTGTCACATCAAGGCCAAAGGCAATGTAGTTCTGTGCTGTGAGCTGTTGGAGTTTGAGATTTTGTGTAGAAAACGAACTTTTTCGGGAATGTTTAGCATCTGGTTCTTCATGTGGAATCTGGTGTTCAAAGCAGGGGGAGTATATCCAAGAGAAGTTCTGCCCCACTTGAACCTTTACAATTGTGGAGCTCTCCTGGCAGTCCTGGGCATCCTCTTGGGCATCAAGAGCGAGGTGATCTTGTGCTGGGGGTTAGTGCCACTGGTGCCACCATGGTCCACGGGCATGGGGACACTACTGGGATCATCCTGGCTGATCCTCATGGCCCCTGGGGAGCAATCGAAGTACCTCAGAGTCTCTTTGAGCAGCACCTTCTCATGCAGTACGTTGTCACTGGTTGGAGTCACCACAGGGTCCCTGATGGCTTGGACATGGAGCACAGCAGAGTGGCTGGGGGATGTGACTGGGCAGGGAGGTGTCACCCCTCAGGAAGGTGCCCTCATCCATGGGGACACCACTGCCCAGACTGATGTCCCCACCTGGGTGGTATCCAAATTCATGGGGCTGTTGGTGTCTGGGGGCTGTCACTGCCCAGGGGTGCCTCTGGAGGGTTGGCTGTGCTGGTCAGGCTGTGCTGGGTGTCCTGCACTGGTGGGACTGGGGCCATTGCTCTCCCCTGATGGCTGTAGGGCTGTGGATGATCCCGGGGTCATCCACATTGGTCTGCCCAGGCCAGGGCATTCCTGCAGCCCCAGGGTCCCCCCAGGGCAGTGCCTGGTGGAGGAGCAACGCTGTGGCCTCTTGCCAAGGGGGGTTGGTGGAGGCAGGTCAGGGCTGGGGGGCACCTGATGAGCCCCCCAACACATACATTCTCCTGCTCTGTGCCATGGGAGTGGGAGCTTGTGTCAGGGACCATCCCTGAGGGGTGAGCTGCTGTGCCAGGGGCATGGTGTGGAACAGAGGAAGGTGAAGTGGGAGACATGGCTCCAAGATCCTGGAAAATGATCTCTAAAAGACTTTCCCTTCGGCACATGTGGCCCAGGCAATGCCAGCTCTGCTCACTGTGCCATGCTTAGCCCACATGTCACACCTGGCAGGTGGACAGGGGTGCTGGGGGTGCTGGAGGAGCCAGGGCAGGCCTGGAGGGGTTGGGAGGTCTGAGGGGCCGGGAATGCCAAGGGGTGAGGGCAGGTGGGGTTGCCATACCTGACTGGAGGGCACAGGGAGCAGGGAAGGGCTGCTGTTCCTGCCCAGGCTGTTGGTAGAGATTGGCTGATCCTGCGAGAAAGAGCAAATGCTGGAGGTCACATCCCAGTCTGGGGGGGGTCAGATGCTGACAGAACTGAGGAGGAGCAGGGAGAGCTTCAGGGGAGGAAGGGCTGTGAATGTCCCCACAGAGCATCCCTGGGTTGCCGGGGTCAGGGTCAATCCTCACCTGTGGTGCAGGAGGTTTTGGGGGAGATGAAGGGCTGCAGGAGCTGGGCCATGGGTGAGCTCCAGCGGGCACAGCAGTGCCACAGAGCTGACAGGGCCATGGGCAGCCAGAGTCGGTGGCTGGTCAGTGCTGTGGACTGGATGCAGCTGTGGACGCTTCTCTTGGAGCATTTCCAGAGAAGGAATGTTGGGGTTCCTCTTATTCTGCGCCACCCCCAACAGCTTTGCCAGCTCTTCATGGAGAGAGAAAGGGCAATCCACAGAGTGAGAATTACAGAAATCCTGAGCTGGGAGGGACCCACCAGGATCATCCAGTCCAACTCCTGGCCCTGCACAGGACACCCCAACAATTCCACCATGTTGTCCAAACGCTCCTTGAGCTCTGGCAGCCTTGGGGTCGTGACCACTGCCCTGGGGAGCCTTTTCAGTGCCCCACCACCCTCTGGGGGAAGAATCTTTCTCTGATATCCAACCTAACCCTCCCCTGACAGAGGTCCAGCCCTTCCCTGCTCACACAGAGTAGAGAACAGAGCTGGCCCTCCACTGCAGGGGGTGGAACGAGATGATCTTTAAGGTTCCTTCCCACCCAAACTATTCTGGGATTCTGTGATGACTGGGAGAGACGCTGAAGCTCTCGCTCAGCTTTATCTCACCCAGTGTATGGACTCACCAGTGTGTGATGGGTGGGCTCATCTCCTTCTACCATGATCTAACTCACACCGCACATCCAGCAACTTAATAATGTCCGTGAGTGCCAGAAAGGAATGTTGTTCTCTGAGTAAACACAGTGTCCTTGGACTTCAGCAAAGCATTTAAATTAGCCCCATTCGACACCACAATGTCAGTGAAATCTCCTTTAATGGATTCAGCCCAGGAAGATCTCGCAGAGGAGAACTGCTGTCAAAAGGAGGGATGTTTATGAAAGTTTGACGTAGATCAAAACAAGGTCTGACACTCTTCCACATTCTTCTTAGTCACTGGGAAATAAATTTAGAAGCACTGCTGATGGATGGCCCAGGTATCCCTCAGATTTACTGCAGTCACAGCTGGGAGGGGACAGCTGGTTTTATTGCACCCTAATTCAAAATTAAATGTATTAGGGACAAACCCCACAATTTGAACCTACAAAAAAGTGACTTGTTCTTGGAAATCCAAGACTCTAGAGAGGTGTTTGAGGTTTAATAGATGGGGAGTGAGTAGGAGTTGTTGTGGGGTACACCACTGTGATAAATCACAAACATGATGCCTGGAGGCACACACAAAGGAGGTGTGAGGGATCAGCTTCTCTCAGTCCCTCTGCATTCAGGAAACCTGGACATTTGGGAGAGCCAGAGGTTTTCCTTGTCACTGTTGTATCCCTGCTACATTTCAATGCTCAGTTTTAAGTGCAAGGAATAATCATGACTTTTTTTTGATACTATTTCAAAGGCATGACATGGATGGATTGCAAACTTGGGGTCATGGATTCCAAACTTGGGGTCATGTAAGGCTCCAGGAAATGAATGTTTTTACTTTTTAAACAAAATCCAGCATGTTGATGATCTTGGGGTGCATTTTCATTGCAAAGGCATTTCTCCATGGCACATCCCAATGTCCCAGTGCCATAATCCCAGTCCCCCCAGGGTTCCTGTGTTCTCTCCCCTGATATGGAGATGCAGGAGCTCTCCCTGCTGAATGGGGTGTCAGAAGTCCCTCCCTGAGCTGCAATGCCTTCAAAAGGGTGAAAAAAGAGGCACTTTGCTGCAGGGAGACTGTGTGGAATTTGGGAACAGGACAGACCTGGAGAAGGCCACTTCTACAAGCTCAGCATTCACCAATCCCATGTCTTTATTTTCATGCCTCTAATCGGGGTGGAGAGTGGGGAGGTGTGAGACTCTTTCCACAGGCAGGAAAATGAGGCAGAGAGACACTAAAAGCAAGACTCACAAAGGGATTTGGGTAGAACTCATGGATCTAATGGTTGCATTAGGTGTGCTGTTCCTAGATCTGCTGTTCCTAGAGTCATGGCCAGGTTGCTGTATAACCCTGGAGGTCGCTGGTGGTTAGAGATGCTCAAGTTTTGAAGTCATAGAATATTTGCATCACCAAATATTCTCTACCAGTGTGTTAAACAGCACCACGGAATGCTATTGGGCACTGACCCTGTCATGATTCATGTTTTAGGTTCCTCCATTAATCTCATTTCAAAGGTTCCATCTCGTAGGAAGGTTTTAGCAGGTCAGGACCAGCACAAAGCAGAGAATCAGAGGACTGATTTTATTTCATTAATTCTGGGAATGGGTTTCTCTGGCAGGATCCTGGATACCAGGGATTTATGCCCTCCTTTCTCTGAAGAGTTTGAGCCCCCATCTCTCTGCAACGCTCTTTGGCTGTGATCCCAGGGCGGGGTGTGGGGGCATTAGCTTCCTTCACTGAAAGATTTTCAGCTTTACTTGGCATTTAAATGTTAAATTAGAGGAAACACAACCCTTTACCCTGGCTGGGCGGGGGGGAGGTCCAGGTTATGCCTGTGCTGCTGGGCAGTGTTAAATTGTCAGCAAGTTCCCTGGCCTAGTTTTGGTCTGTGCCAACTGACATTGACCCAAAAAAATCCCCAGGCACAGCAAAGGGCATAACAGGAACCAGGGGCCATTCCCAGTGAATGGTGTGGACATGGCCACCCTTGTTTTGGGACAGGCAGTGCTTGGCCTCAGGGCAAAGAGCCGTTCCCTCATCTCTGCTCACCCCATTCAGTTTGTCAGTGTGAGGGAAGGTGAGGGATTAATTGAAGGAGCAAGGTCTGGGTCATGGAGCTCTCCCAGCAGCTCCAGGAACATATGGCACATTAGAGACCCATCTCAACAGCTTCAGCAGAAGGAAGTAAAGCCATTCCCTTCCTGAGAGGAAGAAATGTGAGGACAAACCTGTTCCATGCAGGAAAGGTCTTGCTTGTCCATCCCATGAATGCTCTGAGGAGTGGATGTGTTGTAACATTTTGAAAAGAAAAACCCGTTTTTTTTTTCATGAAAGGAAAGTCTCAAATATCTGGACTTTGAAATCTGTAAGAGGGAGGATCTTTATGTATTATATGGAGAAATAAGTGTCCTTTTGATGCCGTGGAAAGGCTGCAGAGGCTGGTGCTGCCCGCCCCACCTCTGCCCCAGTGCAGGGGTACGAGGTATTGTGGCTCTCAGGAGACACAGCACACAGAGGTGCTGAGACAGCTCTTGCTCATGGTTTTTTGGTCCTAAGACATGCCAAGCCTCCTTTGAAAATTTAGTCCTGATCCTACAAACTTAGTCACAGGTCTGTGGTCAAAGGAGGTCATGGCCTGGCAAGGAAATGAGTTCCGTGTCTGTGTCCCCATCGTGCTGTTCAGGTCTCTTTTGTGATAAAGATACAAGCAGAGATAGATGTGAGTACATGAATTATTTATACAAATATTTACACATATTTTTACCTGACTGTAAGTAAACACATCTGTATAACCTCATTTTCACCCCCAAAAAATCATTGAAATTTTAAAGTCAATTCACAATAACAGTAAATAGGGAACAGTGACTTTTTCAAAGGATTTATTATACAAGAAACTTGAGGATGCAGCAACTTGCTGTGGCTTCACTTGACTCATACCCACCTTGTGACTAGAGGTGGAAATGGAGCCCAACACCCTGCCAGAATCGTGTGTCACATGTTAAACACACCCACAACACCCCATTTTTTCCAGTCTTGCACTTGCTCTTTTATATCTCATGTTTAGGGTCATCTTTCTGGTCAAGCTTAGCAAGGGTTGAAACGTCATTTGCCATTTGAGATTTAATTTTCTGCCTCTTTCTTACATCAGCAAGTGAACCTTTGATGTTCTCTCTGCCTTCCTGCAGCTTTATCTTTAGCTGGGTTGTACTACCTTGGGAACACGACTGTCTTGGAACAGAACAGCATTGATGCAGGGACTGTCAGTCAGGGAGAAGTCAATCTTGTTCTTCCTTTAATCATGTGGGCTTTCCCCTTTCCAATTCTTGGTGACTTTCCTCCTACAGGAAATGAGTAGGATCTTCTGGCTCTGACTATTATAACATTTTACCACGTGTTCTCTTTTGTTCTTAATTTCTCTTCAGAAGTGACTGCCTGAGTTGCTTTTCCCATGTTAACACTGGTGAAAAAAATAGATTTTAATTTCTCCTTCAGCAGCTTGTAACAGATCTTGAAACCTGTGCTCATTGTGCAGTTACCCATTGTAGTGGGTATCTTTACTATTTCAGGCACTAATAAATTTTATTTATCCTCTCAACACCTCTTGCTTTTCCAAGAGGAAAAATACTGTGTGTGCTTGTCCCCACTTCAAGTGGTGTTTTATAGAGTCACAGAACGGTTTGGGTTGAAAGGGACCTCAAAGATCAGCCAGTTCCACCCCCCTGCCATGGGCAGGGACACCTTCCACTAGAGCAGGTTGCTCCAAGCCCCATCCAACCTTCCACAGTTCCATGGATGGGGCAGCCACAGCTTCTCTGGGCATTCTCTTGGGCATGGAGAATTGGGAATCACCCAAGAAAACATTGGAGAGGCATTTTCACAATGCCACCAAACACATACACGATGGCTCCAGCACCCCCTTGGGCTTTCACTCCAAGATCTTCTTCCCCCATGGGTGCCTATGTGGCACTAACTAGAAACCCTCCCCAAACAAGGGCATAGAATCACAGAGTCATTTAGGTTGGAAAAGACCTCCGAGATCATCAAGTCCAACCTGTGCCCGATCCCCCCCTTGTCACCCAGCCCAGAGCACTGAGTGCCACGTCCATTCATTCCAGGGGCAGGGACTCCACCACCTCCCTGGGCAGCCCCTTCCAATGTCTAACCAGCTTTTCCATAAAGAAATTCTTCCTGCTGTCTAACCTGAACCTCCCCTGGCTCCACCTGAGGCCACGTCCGCTCATCCTGTCGCTTTACCTGTAACACGGTACGGAGCATTATCCAGAATCCTTTGCATGGCTGCGTGGTTTGAGCAGCTCATCATCTTCCAACTGCTGCTCAGTGTTCGTGTCAGAGCCATAATCAAGGTAGAATTTTGCTTTTAATTATACCCTTTGCAACACGTTGAAATCAGCGGCGTTGCATGGCCACGTCGGAATGCTCAAACGAGGAAACTGGGAAAATGTAAGTGAAAGGAATTTGGTAAAACTCTCCTGTTCTGCTGGAGGTTCAGAAATTGAGTTTGGCCTTAAGGAATTTTTGCTGAGGGGAAAATTTGGCCTTTTTGCTCTCTTTTCTTGTCTTTTCTAATTACTTTTTTATCTCTTTGTTCCACAGGACGTGCTGGTTAAAAAAAACCCAACAAAGACTGAATGTCAAAACTACTAAAAGCTAACTTTGAAAAAGCAAGTAATAATTCATTTAAAATCAGCATCAAACCCGTGCCTCTCCCTAGTGTTCTCCATAAACTCCTCCAAAAATTAGGTGTTTCAACAAGAGCAGTTAATTATACAGACATAATGTGGAGCAAGACATTTATAAAATCCCCCAATGGCTGATGGAATGATCAGAGCATCACACAGCATTTGCAATTAAACAGAGAAAGATTCTGGATTTCTGGTTGTGCCTTGCACTGTTGGTGGCAATCCTACAGTGGCAAATAATAAAACTGTTGGAAAAGGAAAGAAACCCCCCTGGAAGATCAGGTGATGAGGAAACACATTGTGATCCTGGGATAATAGAAACCTGCACTGATTCTTAATCACTATCAGGTGAATTAATTAGTTCTACCCTGTCCTGTTTCTCAGTGAGACAACTGTATATTGTCAAACAACTGCTCAACTTAATCGAAGATAAAAACATCCATCAATTATTTTTATCCACAAGAAACTTGGATTAGAGTAAAGGCACGAAGGAAGAGACCTGTCCCACTTGAAAAGAATTGTGGTTTTTGCATGCAGAAATGTGTCTTTTCCTTTGAAAAACACGTGGCCTGGGTAATATATGAGAAAATATTCATGCCCCTTTCTTGTTTGTTTGGTGGATAATCCCACATATTCTCCAGGTTGGTCTATGAGTCCCATGTTAATGTCAACACAGATAAAAGGTGACTCTGAAAATGTGCGGAAAACTTCTGGGAGCTCTGAAGGAACCTTCCTTGTTTCTACAGGTTTGTGCAGAAGTTGAAAAGCTTTCCCAGTATCCAATGGAGACACAGAATTTGTATTCAGAACAGGCTGCAGAAGCGACAGCAAGATTTTCCATCAGAGATTTCCTCAATTAACCCCAAGGCATGCAAATTGGCATTTTTACTAATATTCTCCAAGGTCTCAGGCTCGTGATGAGCAGAGCTCTGTCTCTCATTAGCACACCTGTACGGGCTCTGCAGCAAGCACAGGCACCTCCCAGCATCGGAATGTTTTCCAGCTCCATTTCCAAGTCAGCAGCTCCACTCTCATGGGATGGAGAAGATGATGCCCAGATCCCACCAGAGCCTTGAGCTGCTCCAGGATGTGCAGATGGACAATGCCACTGGGTTTTGGTGGCAGTCACCTCCAAAGAGTAGGACTGAGGAAAGATTTAGTCCCCCCCAAACATGAGCAAATCCATCTATCAAATCAAACGTATATATATTTATAACATATTATTATAAATATATAAATATATATAAAATTAACATAAAATACATAATATATAATGTGTATGATATTATATCATGGATCACAGAATGGTTTGGGTTGGAAGGGACCTAAAAGCTCATCTCATTCCACCCTCCTGCAATGGGCAAGGACACCTTCCACTAGCCCAGGTTGTTCCAAGCCCCACCTAATCTGGCCTTGGACACTTCCAGGGATCCAGGGGCAGCCACAGCTTCTCTGGGCAGCCTGTGCCAGGGCCTCACCACCTTCTCAGTAAACAATTTCTTCCTAACATATAACACATATACTACAATATATATTAAATAGTATATAACTTTTAACAGAGGACAATAGAATAATATATTAAATATAAATTATATTATAATAACTTTTACATTAAAAACATATTTGCAGGGTTTATTTTTCCAGTTTTGTGGTCTGCTCAGCCCATGGCCATCCAAAGGTTTGGGGTGGTGCAAAGGGAGGAATGAAGCCTGCAAGGAACAGCCACCAGCCTGGTGGAGCAGCTTTGGTAAATATTATGATGATTATGATGATTTAAAGTGTCCTTTGCAGGGCTGATTTGCTCAACACCTTTCTTGTGCTTGAATCCCACAAGGACTGGGGACAAAAGGATTTCTGTGTTCTCCCAGTGGAGATCACCTCATTCCAGCTCCTAGCGTGCGCAGGGACACCTTCCACTATCCCAGGTTGCTCAGAACCCAGTTTTAAGGGTCATTAAATTAAACGTATTAGAAACAGGAGCTCCCACCCTCCAGGCAATGTCCTTTCCTTGCCAAGAGTCCAAACTCCAGCTCCCAGATGTGGAGTTGCTCTCCTGACCTTCAGCTCATCCCTCCTGGCTGTACAAGTGTCCCGGTGTGAGTGTAAAGGATGGTGGTTGTCTGGAAGCTGAATCCTGGCCAAGAATCGTGTGTTCTGCAGTAAAGGGTAGGAAGGAAGGTGAGAAAGACAGAGTTGGAAGCAGTGAAGATCCTTCTGGGCAAGAGCCAAGAGCAGGACAACACAGAGCTACTCCTCAGTGGCTTGGCCAGGGTAGTGCCATTGCCTGAGGTGTCCTAAAGGAGACAGAGATGCTGCGGGTCCATTAAAAAGTGGGAAAGTCATGTAGGTTGGATAAATACAATGGATGCTAAATGAACCCAGGGACTCCTTGGAGATGCAGTCACTGAAGAAGGAGCTCCTTGTGCAGCCCAGGATCATCATGATATTATCAAAGAGATACTCTGTAGAAAAAGCCATGATGTGCTGAGCTTCAGCGCAGTCATAGGAACAAGGAAGCCAAAAATATCCCCAGCACAGCCTTGGGTTTGAAAAGGAGCCCTGTGAAAAGTGAGGTGACTTGTTAAAAGGAAATTAGAGCCAGGGCTGGGTGAAATGTTTGCAAGCAGCAGAGATATTGTTTAAAGACACCATATTAGAGGCTCAGAGAAGATACTTCAAGTGTATCAAAAAAGACTTTAAAAAGACCAGAAGAAAGCTACTGTAATTAAAGATCAGAGCGAAGGAGGCTATTACAAGGAAGAAGACTTCGTGTTCAAACACGGAGAAAATAGAGAGCACACATTCTATTAAAAGGTAGACTAAAAGATTTGAAGAACTGCTTCCTAAGAGAATGAACAAATTATCAATCCTTCTCCAAACAGGAGTGGATTAAGCAGTGTGGGGGGCCGAGAGAGGAGCAGGGTGTAAAATGGATAACTTCTGATCCACAGGCCACAGCGTATGGATCGAGGAGCACTGATGGAACTTGAATTTGAAGTGCCTGTGCAGAGGAATTGCTTGTGATTATAACAGAGAGCAAGAAATGGCAAGTATCTGATGCTGGGGATGAGTCCTTATGGGTTTTGGAGGTTGAAGTCTTAAAATAACTGCCAGAGCTCTTAACCAGCACAAAGGACATTAATCCGGTTATGAGTGTACATGACCCTACCAAAAAACTAAGTAAAACAAGCTGCCATGGGCATGAGATGGTATAAGAAGTAGTCCAGTCACTGGAATGTGATGCGCAGAGAAGCTGTGGCTGTTCCATCCCTGGAAGTGTCCAAGGCCAGGTTGGATGGGGCTTGGAGCAAGCTGGGATAGTGGAAGGTGTCCCTGCCGATGTCAGGGGTTGGAACGAGATGAGTTTTAAGGTTCCTTCCAACTCAAACCATTCTAGGATTCTGTGATTTGAGGGGAGGCATCCCAAGGTCCCTTCCATACAAACCCATTTATAATTCTAGGATTGTTTTGCATATCATGGTGCCTCTACACCTTGAAGGATGCAGGGAGGGAGGGATGTCTGCAGACTGACATGTGCTGTAAGGAGATGAGCAGAGAACCGTGATAATCTCATGGTACAAGCTCCAGGATCTGAGGAAACACCTGAGCTGCAGGTTCACCACAAGCCAAGAGCAGATTCTGAGGAAGCACAACAGTCCATTTGCCTGAGTCTCCAACTTTTCTGCAAGTATTTGTGAGTGGCTTCATCAGAAAGAGGAGACTTCTCAGTGGAGTCCCTGCTGTCCTGCCAAGGCTGGAGTCAAGCACAAAGTGAGGCTGGGGGGAGACTGCAGGAGATCCAGACACAAAAATACCATTGCAAGGCTTGACTCAGTCTTTGTATAAACTAGAATATAAAGGAAATAGCGAGATCAATCCTTCCTCCAGCCTCCAATGATACTTGCATGTGTTAGCAAATGTCTTGTCTCCTGACACTTTTCGGTAGGTGAAGCAAAGATCAGTAAAAGTCTCCAAGATGGAAGCTCAAGGTGTATAACAGGAAAAACTCCTGCCAGTGCTCCTGTGCCTCGGAGCTCTGAAACCTCCTCCCTTCCTCATGTGCTTTTTTAACGGGCAGAGCACTCTGTTTTCATCCAAAGGGTTGGGAAGGGCAGAGGGGGGAGGAGGAGGAGGAGGAGGAGGAGGAGGAGAAATGGTGGGTTTGCAGCAGTGGTTATTCTCTCTAGTGACAAGCTGTATTTGTCTTTGGGGAAAGGTGACTATTGAGCGCCTTCGTGACATCAAGATTGATCTTGGAATGTTTAAAATGATAGGAAAAATGCATTTCCCATTGACTTCTCTGGGAGCAGCTTGCACAGTTCTGCAAGCAGATGGCATGATGTATATTAAATTATCACTTATGTCGGGGGGCTTATTTTAAGGATGGAAGTGTCGTCTCTTGGTATTTGTGCCAGAACTGCTCATCCCCAAATCAGGAGTTTAGTATCCTTCCAGCCGTCCTGGAAAATATTTGAAGGAACATGCCCTTCCCAAAGGGAGGTAAAAACTGCATCTTGTTATTCTATTATATCTTTTAATGAAAAGGAAAAGCAATTTTAAAAATCTCCTTTATGAAAGAAAAGTCCAGATTGGCGTAAACTCAACTAAAGGCAAATGTCCCCCAGACTTCATTGTAAATCTGCTCCACTGGGGTGAAGGTTCACACTGACAACATGAAATAAGTAGTGCAAACACGACTGGTGAAGCCCAAGAAGTCTAAAGCAAATGCTGAGTCATCGACAATATTTATAACCTCCCTCACTCAGAATAGAAGATACCAAGGGACTGCAATTACTGAGATATGACAAATGTTGAATTTTTAATGACACAGCTGGAGGACACTTCCTCGTCCAAGAACGTTGCTGCTGAAAGTCACAACCTTTGTTTAATCCATGTTTAATCCATGTCCATTGGCTGTAAGTTATGCTCTGTCCACTTTGTCCATAAAAAATACTGTTACTGACTACCAAAAAAAGTTATTCCCGGTTTCGCAGCTCTCCAGATCCCACTTTTCCCTGTTCTACTCCTCTCCCTAATCTGGTTTTATAATAGACCACTCCTCTGTGTCGCTTGCAACCCTCTTACACCCATTTTGGTGCCTTATACCTTGCAATTGTCGAAACACTCTTGTGTGGATGAGCTGCACTTCAAACCTCTCCAGGCCACTCTTTCAGCCTTGTAATTCTACCCCATCACCCTGAAAAAATAAATTCAATAAACAACACCTGCACCAGGCTCATTATGGAATTCACAGAATCAGAATAGTTTGGGTTGGAAGGAACCTTTTTAAAGGTCATCTATACCAACCCCCTGCCATGGGCAGGGACACCTTCCACTAGACCAGGTTGCTCAGAGCCCCACTTTGGGATGTTCTGTCTTTGTTTGGAGTGTCAGTTCCTGGGAGGCATAAGAGGTGACAGAGTCCCACTGATTCCCCTGGGACTAAAATATCTTGATACCAACAGATTCAATCTGATTACTGGAAGTGTCCAAAGCCAGGTTGCATGGGGCTTGGAGCAACCTGGGACACAGAAGATGTTCCTGCCCATAGCAGGGGGTGGAACTGGATGAGATTTAAGGTCCCTTCCAACCCAAACCTTCCTCTGATTCCATGATCCTTTCTGTATACACTGCACAGCAACATCCTGCATAACAATCCCAATAAAGAATGGAATCAAAAGTCAGTTCATCCCACGGATGATTAAAGATAATTTAATGGGCAGTCAGATATATTTTACATATGCTGTTAATTTATTTTCTTCCAAACAGAATATTACCTGGCATTTAATTTCCCTCAAGCATCCAGATGCTGTCAGGAAACGTCCTGATATTTTTGTCTAAAGTCAAGAAGCATTTCAGGTGTCTCTTAATCCACTTTATTACGATTTCTGCAATGAAACCATCTCAAATACACAACCTTTCCATTTACATCAGCACCTGAGTGCATTTTGCCAAGCAGTGACAGGCTGTGCTGCAGATCTATTCCCAGAAGTGCTTTCTGTGTTGCTATTCAATAATCCCTATTATTGCTGGATGCCAGAGCAAAACCAAGATACCTGTGGTCAAATTCCTAAAAATTCTCATTGATTTTAATGAAATGCTTATCACATTTTATTATTAAACTTTTTTTTTAAGCAAGGAGATGAGGAAACAGATGATGTTTCGTAAAGACCATGTTGGAGAACGGTGAATGCCTCGTTTCTAGGACCTGCTGTTGCAGTGGAGGAAGGAGCCCACGAGAGGGCTCAGGGAAGCAGCCCTGGACCAGCAGCCCTGGGAAAAGCGGGGCCTTGAGAGAAAGCTCCTCTCTTCAATCACATCCACCTTAAAACATCTCACCCAGGGCAAGCCAATAAACAAGCAGCCCAAACAACAGCAGCTTTTATTACCACGGGTAGTATCACGCATGTATTTTTAATCTTTTGCCTGTGTCTTCCTCAGAAACTTTATTAATTCCAGGGAATGCTGCTGCAGGGAATATACGAGGGCACTTAGGGCTGATGAAGCTCCCTCTCGGTTTTATGGTGTCGGCACAGCGGGCTCTGCTGAGCATCCACATGAGCACATTTATAAAAAGCTTATTACACCACATAGCACAAGAATTGCTGGGTTTTTTTCTTTTTTTTTTTTCCTTTTCTTTTTTTCTTTTTTTTTTTTTTTAAACCAGCACCATTAAATCTGATTGTTTCCTTTAGAGGGGCAGCGTAAACAACTCTGTCATTTGTTTTTAGAAAGTCAGCAGTGCCACTGACGAGGCCAAGGCACTGCAAGGCATTGAAAACCACCAGCAGAGCATGGTTATGGTGCATAATTTCCCACCAAAAATGTAATTGACTCTATTATCTTATTTTTTAATAATTTTTTGTTATGGGATATCATAAAGGAAATCCAGTTATACACCCTTTCCTTGTCTTTCCTCCTACATCCCCCCAGTACCTCCAGCAGAGCATCTGCCTTGTTGAAAGGTTACTCCAAAATAACAGTTGACGTGTTTTCATGCTTATTTCCTCACTAATCTATCACTAATTTAGTGAAATAAATTAAAAAGTACATTTAAATATTTAAATAAAGTAACATTTAAATACTTAAAAGTCATTAATATACTTTAGCCACTTGTTTGGATTTATGAGAATGGGCTTCAGACTTCCAGGGATTTGGAAGGATTTAAAAAAGACAAAAATTTTAGCAAAGAGGGACTTGGGGTTCAAGGATTCTTAGTAAGGGAAGGAATAAATCTTGACACTATGAGATCAGTAAGGAAAACCCGGAGTAGGGAATGTAAAATACTACTTGGGATGGGGAATGTGAAGGATATTGTCCTAAACAATTGATTTATTTTGGACTCTTTAGTCAAAATGTATAATGAAAAACATTTTTATGGGGTTGAAACTTGCCCTAAAATTCTTCAGTTTTTCCTTTAGGTAAACAAAGGGAAAAAATGTGTTCATAAAGTCTGTCCTGCAAAACCCGAGTTAAGTGTGATAAAAATATAAAAATCCTAAAAGGAACTGAACAGAAAATCTTTACTGAGAATTTTTTTACCAAAATTACAGTTTTACCAAGAGTTGTGTCACGATGGCCTCCAGTAGTGAAATCTGCACCAAAATTTCAGATTTTAGGCAAGAATGATGCTAATGAGCATCTGACTGATGGAGCAGCACTGACCACTTGATGTGCCCAGGAATTTGCCCTCTCCTGAACTTGAGTCTGACCTATGGAGTATTTTGGACCACAGTGGGAAATCTTGATTTTAAAGCTCCAGGGGTGAGCCTCAGCTGCTGGGAATTTCTCTTAATTCCAGGGAATTCATGAAGTTGTGATCTACAGATCTGCAAAGCAACCCTAGGACTATAAATGGCTTGGATTGGAAGGACCTTTGGATGTTTCCACTTGAACCACAGAATCCCAGAATGGTTTGAGTTGGAAGGGACCTTAAAGACCATCTCATTGCAACCTCTGCCATGGGCAGGGACACCTTTCACTAGCCCAGGTTGCTCCAAGCCCTGTCCAACCTGGTCTTGGACACTTCCAGGGATGGGGCAGCCACAGCTTCTCTGGGCAACCTGTGCCAGGGCCTGACCACCCTCACAGGGAACGATTTCTTCCTCATGTCTAATCTAAATCTAATCTCCTTCAGTTTAAGGCCATTTCCACTTTGCAAACAGAATCACTGAATGGTTTGGATTGGAAGGGACCTTAAAGATCATCCAGTTCCACCCACTGCCATGGGCAGGGACACCTTCCAGTATCCCAGGTTGCTCCAAGTCCTGTCCAGCCTGGCCTTGAACACTCCCAGAGATGGAGAAGCCAGAACCTGGGCTTGTGTGGACATGTGGGGACTGGTGATAACGCTGTACCTTGAGCTCCAGCAAAGGAAAGAGAGAGCCAAAGTTTGACTCTGCCGTGCTGCATTAGCACTTTTCCCACATAATTGCTGCAGTGCAATGGAAAAATAAAGACCCTGTGTGAAGAGGCCCCTTGTATCCTGTGTTTTCTCCTTCTCCCTGGCATGTCCAGTAGTCTGTGTTCTATGAAATTGTCCATTGTTTTTGCCATCCCTCTGTAAATCCCAAATCGCTGCATTATTCTGAGGTGCAGTGCTGATGGCTCCCCTACGTCAGCTCCATTTTTAGTATAATTTATGGAGCTTAATCTGCACCTCTGTGCTCATCCAGATCCCAAATGGAAGGCGGATGAGTGACTGATTAATCTTCCCGCCTCTCTAGAAACCGTCTCACATCGATTGCTTTACTGTGTTATCATCCCTGCTGTCCTGCCAGGGGGACAGATACAGTTGTTGATACAGGAATCCAGGGCTCTTGTTTCCAGAAAGAATTGTGCAGCTTTAAGTCTCCAGTTCCCTTGATTGAAAACCCTTAGAAACAGTCCATGGCCTTTTTGCTGAAATTGGGGAACCAGTGGATTTGTCCTGATGAAAATTCGGGCATTTTCAGAGATCTCTTTACCTGACCAGTCACACAGTGGGATTGCAATGAGGGACTTGACATGAGATCCATGTCTTTACAGTGGTGTCATGTCAGCATCAGCCCTAAGCTCCATTAGGACCTGAGGGAACGGCTGGAGCTGTGCCAGGGGAGGGTTAGGTTGGATCTCAGGAAAAGCTTCTTCCCCCAGAGGGTGGTTGGGCACTGAACAGGCTCCCCAGGGCAGTGGGCACGAGTGGTCACGGTCTCAAGGCTGCCAGAGCTCCAGGAGTGTTTGGACAACACTCTCAGGGACAGGGTGGGATTGTTGGGGGGTCCTGTGCAGGGCTAGGAATTGGACTCAGTGATCCCTGTGGGTCCCTTCGAACTCAGAGTATTTGATGATTCCTTATTTGACATTTTTACCAATTACAGAGAAGAACGTGGAAAATGATTTTTAGCTGCCATCAGCTGCAGGAGCAATGGCAACAAAGACAAGGGACTGGAACAAGTCTATATTAGTGATTTAAATAGTGCCAAGGACTAGGCACAGCACACAAATTTTGTATATATCTGCCATAGTCACGTCTATATTTCTATATATTGGTAATAAATTCTTTAGGAGTCTTGAGAGTCACAGCAATGAACCTCTGAGGCTGAAGGTCTAACATTGCCCTTGGAGAGATGAAGGCCAACCCAAGAAATCAGATGGCATCGGCACTTCCTTGGTCTGAGCAGCACCAGAATGCTGTTTCCTTATTCACATCTTCATCAAAGCAGGAAAAAAATCAGGAAGTACGTCACTTGAAGACCTGGAGAGAGTCCAGAGATGTGCAGTGACTCAAGAGAATTAGAAAATATACTTGACTGTGATGAACTCCCAGAGTCCTGTTTATCTTGCCTGGAGGGATGACTGCAGCCTACAGCAGTAAGTCTGGATAACAAAACCTGGATAAAAGCAATCTCTTCATTGTAGGGAAGATAAGCTAAGCTGTGACGGTTGGGAGCTGAAGCCAACCTAAAAATAAGGTGCATATTTGTAACAGTAATCAAGCACTGAATAATCCACTAAAGCCTGTGGAGGATCTCCTTTCACTGCATGTTTTCAGATAAAAAAGAGATGGTTTTTCCAGGAGATGCAGAGGGAAGCACAAACCTGCCTTCCCAATCCGTGGATTACCACGGAGATGGTCACACGGGGCTTTATCACTTTCAAGATATGGCAGATTTTGTTATGTGAGAAGAACACATCTATCCCAAAGCACAAAGACTAGGAAATTTAACTCTGATGGATTATGGACAGGAAATGGCAGGTCCTGGAAAAAAAATGGTGTATATTTTGAGCAAGTTCCTAGGACTGGATGGGTAGGAATTTGTGCAAAGCCTTGGCTGAAAGGAGACAGGTAAGCCCACATCTCTTTTCTTCCTGCTCTCTCTCTCTTTCCTCTCTTTTCCCATCTTCATGCTGGTTTCCAAAAGAGTTTTAGCATATGCCATAAAATTGCTGTGCTGGGAATACTGTGATAATTACATGGGAAGGCAAGCACTGTGTAGGTGCCTTAATCCAGGCTTTTTTTCCTGATATACTTCAATCTGTGTGTTGGTACATAGAAAGTCTATGTGAAGCATAAATAAAGAATTAATCATGTTCTACTGCTTGCTTGGGCAGGTAAATCCATATCAAGGAAACTTTAAACAAAGTTAAAATATGACTTTTGGAGTCTGCCCCCCCCCAACCTCACCTTCTGAAACTAGAGGAGTGGATATCCCACACTTTCCTGAAATACAAGTGGGATTTATCTAATTTAAACAGCATTCTGTTACCATGGAGCCAACAAGCACTAAGTCCTTGTGAAAATCAGCAGTTTTTATTTGTTAAGTGGCACGATGGCTTATTACCGTTTAATACTTGGAATTCAGTTATCAGGCAGGAACACAGTGTGTGAAGTGCCACACAAACAGGGAATGCCAGCCTATTTCCTGCCCATAATACCTGGAATTTTACAGCATCAGCAGCCCCAGTGCCACTGCTCTACCCACTGCTTTGGATTGCAACACCCCTGCCCTGCTCTGCTGTTTTCAGCCTCACACATGAAGCAGCTCAATGTGATGGGTGACGAAGCACTTTTTCCCAGAAGAATTAATGTACTGGAAAAGACACCTATGATTTAAGAGATAAACACACAGGGACAGCACGTGGAGGATCACCAGGATCGTTGGAGTGGAGGCAAGGCTGGATTTTCAGCACACCAGGGCTCTGGAAGGTCTCAGCCACTTCATCCGCGAGGCTGAGCAGCCAAACCTGAGTCTGTTTTTCTGCCCTTCACCTCTGCCTGACCTCCTCACACAGAGGAGATGGTAATGAAAACATAACTGGTCACAAAGAGGCAAAGGATGCTCACAGGAAAAAAATCAGGCTCACAGGTAGAGACATTAACTCTCAGGGGAAAAGTCCATTGCCACCCATCATGACATTAACCAGTGGTTTTTTAGACATTATGGGCAGGTATATGTGGTGCAAGACAAGAGATGGTCAGTATAAAACCAGTGGACCTTGTCATCTTTAGTGGTTTCTTACAAAGAAAGATCTGGGAAATGACAGTGACCCTAATGAGAGAGCAGCTAATTAGGTGAACATGCCTTCAATAAAACTCACACTCTGTTATTGAGCATTTCTGGTTCTTACTAACTTGTTCTGCAAAATATCACAGTTATTTATCATATATTCAGTCATTATTCAATAGATTTTTTTCAGGTTATTACAAGACTGCTTTGAGGTCACCTGAGGTCCTCTCTAGTCCTGATCTCAATGATTCTAACTATCCAAATTTAACAAAACTTAAAAAACTGACTGCAATCTTGGGCCTATACATGCTCAAAGAGGGTGTCATTCACCTTTCAAGCACAGAACAGTGAATCTCAAAGCAGAGATGGGACAGTTTGTCTCTCAGATTCCCAACCGGATTTTTAATTTTGAAGAAAGCCTGATTCCTAAAAGATGAATTTTCTGCTTCTCTAGGAGCACCTGGGAATTCTCAATATTGCTATAAATACCCAATGCCGTTATAAATGTGAATTAAATTCTAGGTCTCAAGCGTATTGTATCCAGGTAAAACTCAGACTGATTAAGAGCAGAAAGGAACTGCATCCATCATGGACCATTTCTTGAGAGAATTATATGACTTTCCTCTCAGATTATGTATTAGTTTGTTGTTCTATCACCTTCTATCAATTCAGCCAACAACCCAACGTTTTCAAAACCTTCCAGATGAATTTTGCAATGAATTTCTATCCTGTCCTTTGTATAGTCCAGTGGAAGGTGTCCCTGCCCACAGCAGGGGATTGGAATGAGATGAGCTTAAGGCCCCTTTCAATCCCAACCACTCTGTGATTACATGAATATGTGTGAATATGTATTATCCCCAAAACACAGTGGATATTTTCCACAGGCACTTTTAGTCCATTCACTTTTTATTTCTTTATTTTTTATTGCAAACATAGGTGCAGAAGCTTCTGCCTGAAGATTTATGTTACTTGGAGCATCTTCACGGAAAAAGTACTCAGCAAGATTGGGATGATCCAGTACGTTGGCTAAATGTAACTCAGGAGAATGCTGTGTAAATAGACAACAGAAAAGTCATAGAAAAAACCCCATATATTGGGGGTTGGAGCAAGATGAGTTTTAAGGTCTCTTCCAACCCAAACCATTCTGTGATTCTATGATTATATTATACAATAAAGCACATTAGTGAATGAAGAGTCTGTGTAGTGTTTTTCTGAATGTATTTGCACAAACACTCCCAGAACCGGGAGCATGAACAAGACAGAGGGTGAACGTGACACAGATGAGGACGAGGTGAATGGGACCGCATGAGGGGCACGGAGACAAAAAGCCCTCCCGAGGCTGCAAAATAATACCGGAAACAATCGCGCATATAGACTCCATAGCAAGGAGCATTCCACAGAGGTGTTTGGGAGGACCGTGTAAAGGGATATTTCGGGATAAAGGGTCACGGAGAACACGGACAAGAGGGAGGGACCCACGAGGGACCGTCTGAGGGAGCGGAAAGGGGTGTATGTTTTTTGCCGCCGCCCGGCAGGGGGCGCTCCCCCCCCCGCCCCTCCCCGCCCCTCCCTGCCCGGGGCTCCCCCTGAGCGGGCGATGCCTCCGCGCCACCTCCTCCTCCTCCTGCTCGCCCGCTCCCTCCGCGGCTCCGCCTTCGCCATGGGCGACTCGGCCTCCCGCCTGCCGCAGGAGGGCGAAGCGCTGCCCGGCAGGACCCAGCGCATGGCGGTGGCAGGTAAGGTCAGACCGCCTTCCCTCCCCTCCGTTCCCGCTCCGCTGCCTCAGCCCGGAGCCCCCTTCCCCCCCGCGCCGCGCGCGTGCGCGGTGCCCTCGCGGGGGGGCGGGGCCGCAGCTGCGCGTGCGCGGTGAGGGGGGGGGGGAAACATGGCGGAGGGGGTGACGCGTCCCGTGAGGGGGTGACGGGGAGAGGGGGAGGAAATGTCCCGCGGGAACGCGTTTGCGTCGTGGATTGTTCGCGCGGTGACGATTCCTTTGTGTCGTAAGAATTAGGAGTTTGTGGTTGCTGGAGCAGACAGCGAGCGCTGTCCTTGGTGGTGCGCAGGGAAACTGCGGCTGCCCCGTCCCTGGAAGTGTCCAAGGCCAGTTTGGACGGGCCTTGGAGCAACCTGGGATGGTGGAAGGTGTCCCTGCCCATGGCAAGAGGTCGGAACTGGATGAGCTTTAAGATCCCTTCCCGAGCAAACCATCCTGTGATTCTATTCAATGATTTCTCTTGAAATACTGAATTTTCTGTTTAATTTTTACTGAGGGCAGCAATAGTCCTATTGAGGGTTTTAAACAGATTTCTCTACCCCTTACTTCTATTGCTAAATAAAATAAATACCAAAAAAATAATTCCTGATCATAGAGTGGCTCTTTTACGGATGTTCTAGGAAGAAATTCTTGTCTGTGAGGGTGGTGAGGGGCTAGGATGGAATTCCCAGAGAAGCTGTGGCTGCCCCATCCCTGGAAGTGTCCAAGGCCGGGTTGGACGGGGCTTTGGAGTAACGTGGGATGGGAGAAGGTCTCCCTGCCCATGGCAGGAGCTTGGAAGTGGATGATCTTGAAGGTCTCTCCCAACCCAAACCATTCTGTGATTCTGTTTGCGAAGTATTTTTAAGTTTTCAATAATTCTTTCAGTGATTTTCCTTTGAGTAAATGTGTGCTGTCAGGTAAGCAAAGTAACAACCCAGAATTAAGCAATTTTGCCTTCTGACAGCCCTCCCAGGAGCTGAAAGTGTTCCAAGATGATTGTCATTGCCATTCTAAAGGAATTACAGTGGCACTGAGGTGCTCTAAGACGTGTCTTCAGTAGTTCTCCTACAAGATGTTTATTGTACAAGGTGTTATTTATATGTGTCTTTGCTCCAGACTCCTGTAGACCCTGAAAAAAGTGTGTGAACTTAGGGAAAAAAAGAAATATTTAAACACATAAAGTATGTAAGTGCTGGTGGGAGGATAATAAATGGATGATGGCATAAGCCCAGTGTTTGAGAGCACAGTAAAATCTTACATTTTATAGATATTCGGTAAAAATCTGAATGTGGTGGTAACATTAAAGGTAGCAGGAACATTATAATGTCTGATGTGGAGAAAAAGGGCTCAAAGGAGGGGTGCAGAGATGGGGTTTATGTCTTTAAAGCAGTGAACTCCAGAGGTGATACCAAGAGTAGCACTTTGCCTGGATTAAAGTGGCACCTTGTTGATAAAATCCTGGACAGAAGACACACTAAGCCCCTTTTATGCTCAGTGACTCCACAGATAGAATAATTTGTTGTGCTGCTTGTACAAAAAGCATCCTCATAAGGCCAAATATGAAATTTTTTGGATGTTCTTCTGTGGCTAAATGTGGAATTATGTATTTAATAACAGCATGGGCCTCTGTTAATCTGCAAAAGTTAAAATGAGATGTAAACTACTTTCAGAAGAGAATGATAATTTGAATTTTAGGCTGATGACCAACTGGACTATTGACCTTGCAGACCTTTGCCATTTTATTAAAGTCTCCTTTGAACTGAGAACCGAAACTGGAGCTGGTATTCCAGGTGAATTCTTACCGGTGCAGCCTAGAAGGGGGGTTTTTTCCCCTTTCCTCTGCTGTGCCCACTCCTTGTGATGCAGCCCAGCACAGTTTGCTGTGTTTGCACTGAGAACACGTTTAACCTGGGGTCCAGCAGCACCACAGCTCCTTCCCAGCAGCTCTGAGATCGTCTGGTGCAGAACTTGCTCTTCTCCTTGTTGACCTCCAGGCGGTTTCTGTTGGTTTTTCCAACCTGGAGTTTTCCGAAGTCTCCTTGGACAAACCTCTGCTGTTTGTCGTGTCTGTTTAACGTTGCCCTGAGATTTGCTGAGCGTGTTTTCTGTCACCTCGTTCGTGTTACTGTTGCAGATATTGAATGATACCGGCCCAGTCTCAGCCCCCGGGGTGACCTGCTGCACACCAGACATCAGGAAATCGATCCCAGCCTTTGGAGGCCGATTTTCCTGCCGATTTCTGACGTGTCCCGTGCCTGGCAGGCTGTTCCTGCAGCCAGCACTTTGTCAGCTTTCACATGCAAATGCTGCAGGAGAAGGTGTCAGAACCCTGCTAAAGCCAACGTGTCACAGCCGCTGCTTTGCCTTTTGGAAATAATTTCTGAGAGGATTTATTCCATGATCTGTCCTGGGACAGAGGTGAAACCGAGCCCCTCAATCCTCTTTTTGCCTTCATTAAAAATGGCTGTTACTGTAGCCCGTATCTCACCATCAGGGATCTCCCAAAATCACCATGATTTTTCTAGGTACAGATTTTTCTATATCATTATTTCCAGATCTGTCACAGTGTCCTGGTGGCCCCACCAGCAACCTTGCCTTGCAGCTCTCGAAAATCTCCATGTGGCTCCTTGGATTTAAACACATTTAGCTTCCATTACTCATTTCTTCTCACGTTATTTGCTGCTTTTCTTTCTGACTCTGCCAGTGCCTGGAGAGCTTTTGGAGCAGTCCTTGTTTGTGAAGATTTAGGCAAAAGAGCTTTTGAGTGCTTCAGTCTTTTTCTGTAACAACTTCTAGGTTGTGTTCTCTACTCACTGATGCACCTCGATTTTCTCTGAGCTGCTTTTTACTCCTGTCATTTTTGTGGAATTGTTTTTTATTGTCATTTCTGTCCTCAGCTAGTTTGAATTCCAGCTTTGACCTCTCTGATATTGTGCCCAGGCAATGCTGTATAACAAATGCTTTTTTATGCCTCCTGTGCTGTTGTTTCTCCTTCCTGTGTGTTCTCTCTTTGTATTTTAGTCCATTGAGGAGCTCTGTGTTTCTCATGAAGTTCCCAGTTTTCTGCATGATATTTTGTTCCTTAGATCCCATAGAAAGTCAAAATTCAGAGCACCCTGAAGGGCCCTTTCTCCCTCTGGCACTTCTTGGGGGCTTCTCCTGAGCAATTCACCCCCTCCTGAGGGGCAGCTCCAATCTCTGTGAGCAGGGACAGGACCTGAGGGAACAGCTGGAACTGTGCCCAGGGGAGGTTTAGGTTGGATTTCAGGAAAAGCTTTTCTCCCCCAGAGGGTGGTGGGGCACTGAACAGGCTCCCCAGGGCAGTGGTCACAAGCCCCAAGGCTGCCAGAGCTCCAGGAGTGTTTGGACAACACTCTCAGGGACAGGGTGGGATTTTTGGCGTATCCTGTGCAGGGCCAGGAGTTGGACTGATGATCCTTGTGGATCCCTTCCCATTCACGGTATTCTGTGATTCCATGATAATTCCCTAGATAAGCCAGAGCTCTGAAAGTTGAAAATGTTGAATATCTTGGTTACCTTTCCAGCCTTCCTTTGGATCCTGATCTCTGTTGTCTTTTGGTCACTGGCAGGACTTCAGTTTCCCTCTGGAGCTCCGTGCAATCAAGGAATGCATTTCAGCAGGGTGCAGCTCCCTATCCTGTTCTTTGGTGCCAGGAAAGATGATTCCTACATAACCTGTCCTGATCCAGGACGTGCTGAAGTTGTGTGTGCTGTGCCAGGTCTCTGATTCTTGTCACATCAGAGGTCTGTGACCACTCTTGGACATCCAAGTTTTCCTGGTGAGCCAAACTCTGCCTCAGTCTGCGGACACTTGAGGAAAACGTCTGCCAGACCTTTTTTAAGTAGGAACTGATCCCAATCTGGGAACCTGAGGTGTCCATCCTCTTCATCTTCAGTGGTGTTGAGAGCCTCTAACTTTTCTTGGAGCTCCTTCCCTTGTGCTGCAGTGCCTGGGTCTGCCAGGGCAGAGCTCTCAAAGGAGAGGCTGCTGCCACTGCTGAAATCCCTGTGGAGAAGAACCAGGCTCTTCCCACAGCCTGAGACCACTTCAGGAGTTGAACCTGGAGAGAGATTGAAGTACCAGAGGTGTGCTGCCTGGGTTAGCACTAATGTAGGACCTAAGAAAGTCATGCAGTTAAACCTGAATATTACACAGATTTCTGTGAAGTGACTGAAGCATTTTATGATATAAATGCTTCTGCTTGTAGAACTCAGTTAAATTAGGACAAGCAACTATACAGGAGCTGAAATCAATACAAACATTAGTAAACTTCACTTACTCTTTTAGCAAACAAGTTGAATTTATCTGATCTCGACCAAATTTCATAGTCTGGGAATTAGAGTTTGTTGTGCTGTTTCCTTTCCTCAAGTAGAGCTGCTGCATTTATTTTTGAAAATTATCTCTTGTCTGTTTTTGTATAATGGTGCCATATGATGTCGTGCTTTAAAGACACATTATTTATTGGTTCTACCTTTCTGGTACAACTCAACTTTTCAGGATTAATTTTAGTTATGTTACTGCTGAAACTTGGTTGTGTTTTCTGAGTGAGTATTTATTGCTTACACTATTTAATGGACTGTTTTATTTTATGATGGTGGTAGCAACTCACAGTCAAGGAGCCTTGTGAATGTAGAGCTTGAATAACATTATTTATATACATATATAAATACATATAAATATATACACATACACAGTTTTTTTCCTGGTAGATATCCTGAGATAACAGTGTGTAATAAATTAAAAGAACGTTTTTCCTTCTGATCCCAGTGAGTAGTGTCAGAAAATATCTTTTTACACATCTGTAGTGGGTTGACTTTGTTGAGGCAGTGAAAGTACAGCTCCTGGGGAGCCAGACTTATGATTATTTAAATCTATTAAGCCTCTTGGCTTTATATCTAAAGATGAATAGAGCAATAATTACAAATGTGAAGGAGGTCACGGTGAACTTTAGTCTGACCTTCTGTATAAGAAAAGCACAACGTTTCTGTGAATTAATTCTTGCTTGAGTCAGATCACACTCTTTACAGAAAACATTGATTAAAAATGTCATTTGACAGAGGATCCACTGCAGAATTTCATAGATTGTTCCAATGTTTCATAACTCTCTGCATTTAAAAGGTGCCTGTTTTGAATCACTTTACGTTTCAACTTCCAGCTGTTGCAGGTTGGTTCAGTTTTCTTTGTGAAGATGAACAATTTGGTGTTTGCTGGTTCATGAGATGCATTTAGATCATAATTAAACTGCTGGTTAGCCTGTTTTTTAAAGAAGTGAAGACTTCAAACAGACACAGACAAAAAAGTGAATTCTTATTGTCAGCAGAAGGCACATTTTTCAATAATTTATTAGTTTTTGTTTCTTTACCTTAAATTCTCCTTACTTAATGTCTCCCTCAAGTTTTGAATATCAGAAGTAGACACCAGATTTTCCTAGGGATAGTGCCAACTGCAGTCTAATTCCTGATCAGTATTTTCCTATTTGTATATCAAAAGATAACTAACATTTTAGGTTAAAGTGTTGCTCTGGTATAAGTGACCATCTCCACTCTATCACTACAAAGTCAGTGGTAGAGTGACTGATTCTGTTTTTACCTTTATGAATTGATTTGCATTTGCTTTGACTATTTGATTTAATTCCAAGTCTTTGTAATTTTCCATTAAATTCATACACACTGAATTTCAGTTCTCTCTGGAATTAGTGCTTTAATTGGCCTCAAGGAGAAGTTGCAGTGGGCTGTGATTCTGTAAATCCTCCCAGCTGGAGCTGTGGTGGTTGCAGGAGTGTCCATCTTTTCTAGGATACTCCAGCAGTTAGAGAATTCCCTCAGGATCTTGATGATCCTCCTCTGATTTATTGCAGGGTGGGGCTTTCCACCTCACTTCTTACACGTGTTCCAGTTTTCCCCAGGCTGAGTGGAGGGATAACAGGTTTTCTTCTGAGGTTTCTAGAGGATGTGGTGAAGTTTTCCATCAGGGATCACTACTTCTTCCTTCAGAGGCACTTCTTGACATTGAATTAGTGCAGAACATAAACAGGGATTTTATGGGAACTGCTTTACTCTCCCTGTTCTGTCCCTGCCTGCTGAAGTGGGGCTTGTTTTTCTCAAGATACAGATTCACAGAATCATGGAATGGTTTGGGTTGGAAGGGACCTTAAAGCCCATCTCATTCCACCCCCTGCCATGGGCAGGGACACCTTCCACTAGCCCAGATTGCTCCAACGCTTGTCCAACCTGGCCTTGGACACTTCCAGGAATGGGGCAGCCACAGTTTCTCTAGGAATTCCATCCCAGCCCCTCACCACTCTTACAGAGAAGAATTCCTTCCCAATATCCCATCTATCTGTGCCCTCTGGCATGGGAAACCATTCCCCCTTTGTCCTGTCCTTCCATCCCTTGTCCCAGATCCCTCTCCAGCTCTCTTGGAGCCCTTTAGGCACTGGAAGGGGCTCCTTCCAGATTAATTTCAGGCTCTCCCTGGATCCTTCTCTTCTCCAGGTGAACCCCCCCAACTCTCCCAGCCTGGCTCCAGAGCAGAGGGGCTCCAGCCCTTGGAGCATCTCCGTGGCCTCCTCTGAACTTGCTCCAGCTCCGTGTCCTTCTTGTAGCCAGAGTGGATTCCTCTCCAGCTGGCTGTGTATACATGAAGGATACTGTACCTTATACTCTTACAGGGAGATTATTTCACAAATTATTTAAAAATGAGATTATTTTAGGTATCATAAGTCCTGTTAGAAGTCATTTAGTTAATTTCTAATGTTTCATTCAGTTGGAAATCTTTTGAAGCTGAATAGTTTCCAAACACAACATTCAGAAGGAGACATAACCCTTGAAGTTGTTTTGTTTCTATACCAGTTGGGTTTTGTGGAATTTCTTTCCGTACTGGTCTTGTTTTACTGTTCTTAAAACACAGAACAGAAATTATTGTGGTCAAACCAGTGGCCTGTGCTCTGGTACTTCCATTTGTCTCGTCAACTGTCAATCATCTTCACCAGGAAACCATGTCCTCAAAATAAGGAATAAAATGAAAACTATTAATATCTATTTCCTTTAGCGATTGGAAAAGTTTGTAATCATAGGCAAATATGAAACTATTTCAGATGTGAATTTAATATCACTGTATTTTAGGTGTAAAATAGGAATTCTTGGGTGAGGTTGTACCTCAGGAGAAAACTCAAGGAACTTTCTCTTAAGGTTTAGGAGGATCAGTTTCTTCAAGTTTTCCACCACTTTATTTATCTGATGCAGTGCTTTACACGACTAATTAACCATTTTTATTGAGTTTAGATGAAATATGGGCTGAAAAAAATGAGATCTGACTTCCACTGAAGTGCAGCTCAGGAGTTTGTTGAGTAACAACGTCCTATGTGGTTTAGCATTTCTGAATTGCAATTTACCTCCCTAATTCAGAAGAGTTAATTACTTATTCCTTCGTTCTAGGAGACAATCTTTGCCTCAAACACACTCAAGCCATCAATTTCCATAAATTATTAATTTTCATTACAATTTTGCTGTGATGCCAAGATTGAAGGCAGTAAGGACAGCAAAGAAGCCCCTCACCCCAGTAGTTGTTTATTATCTGGAAGAACTTCTCAAATTTGTGGTTCCAACATCCAAGATGAATTTCCTTGGAAAACCTGCCTGTGGGAACGTGTCACATTTTCTTTGCACTTTGCCAGGTAATTATATTTGCACACGAAACCCCTCATTTTCAAGCCAAGTGTACAACTGTAAATATTGTTCTGTCATTGGAAAACCAGGATTTACCTTTAACCACCCATTAAATTTACATTTGGGAAGGTGCTGAGAGGAGAAGCAAAGGTTAAGTCAACATAAAGGGATTTTTTTTGGGGGTTGTTTGCATCGTACTTTTTTTACCCTTGGCAGCTGGAAAACAACAACCAAAAGGAAGTTTTAACATGCACACACGGGGCTTGAGAGATTAAAAACACACAGGAAATGTGTTTACAGAGCTGCACATCCATGAAATGCTGCTCCCAATGGAAAAAAACCCCGGGCTTCCGTATCACCTCTCACTCCAATCCCAGTATAAAAGGAGGTGTCATTCATCACTAAACCCCTCTAAAACTTAAAAAAAAAGATGGGAAAAAAAAAATAATCTCATGTTTGAGTCCCTGGAGTTGCTGGTGGGCTGTTTAACATGCGGCTCACAGCCTGGGGGGTGCGGAGGAAGCTCTTCCCGGGGCTTCTCCTGGCAACAGCTCGGGTTGCTGGGAGACAGAATCGCCTAAATGGGGAGCAACTTCACCCAACTGGCAGCCTGTGAATGCAAATAAGGCTTGGGGGAGACTCCTCGTGCTGATACCGTAATTTCCCGTCTCCAAAAGGAAAAATGAAGCCGCAGGATCTTTATTGAGAGCGTTTTGTGTGGATGCTGCTCTGAGGAATCGTTCGAAGCTGGGTAATAAAAGTGGGTAATTATTCCTGGTGAAAGGTGGCTGTGGGACATGGATCGAGCAGCTTCTTGTTGCTGCTGTTCTGAAAAGGGGTCTGATGTGTGAATTTGTCAAATTTGGGGCGTTAAACAAACCTGTCAGCTCTGAGATTATACACAAGGTTATATTTACTCAGGTTATTGGTTTAACTACGGAATATTTTATATGATTCTCTGTTAGTCCAGGGATACATTGAACTTCTTGGGCTGATTGTGTCCATTTATCCTTAGTGCAGGAATGACACTGACTGGATGTTTAGGTAACATTGTGCCCTGGATCCCACGTGTGCCATTGTGACACTCCTTAGGTGAACGTATATCACAGGTAGAGAGTTTGGGATTATTTTACCCAGTGCTTCTCCTCTTTCCACACCAGGTGGGAGTGTATGGGACAAACCCCTTGTTCTGGCTTTCCATTGTCCTGGGAACAGAGCTGGGATCGAGCACTTGTCCAGCAGAAAAAGATTCACAAACATCTTTAAATCATTATTTGTCATTACTGATCATAGAATGAAAGAATGGTTTGGGTTGGAAGGGACCTAAAAGCTCATCTCATCCACCCCCTGCCATGGGCAGGGACACCTCCCACTATCCCAGGTTGCTCCAAGCCCCATCCAACCTGGCCTTGGACACTTCCAGGGACGGGGCAGCCACAGCTTCTCTGGGAATTCCATCCCAGCCCCTCACCACCCTCACAGGGAAGAATTCCTTCCTAATATCCCATCTAACCTGCCCTCTGGCAGTGGGAAGCCATTCCCTGTGTCCTGTCCTTGTCCCAAGTCCCTCTCCAGCTCTCCTGGAGCCCCTTTAAGCACTGGAAGGGGCTCTAAGGTCTCCCTGGAGCCTTCTCTTCTCCAGGTGAACCCCCCCAGCTCTCCCAGCCTTTCCTCATGGGAGAGATTTTTCCACTTTCTGACCATTTTTTTGTTCATATCCAAATTTTACACAACATTCCGTGGCCCTGTGACTTGTATTTCAATTGTATATTTGTTTGTTGTCGGTTAAATCATCGACCAACACATCTGTCCCAGTCTTCCAGTTGGAATAGTTTTCCAGGAGGGAACTGCTTTGATTAGTTCTAATGTTCTTTGAGTTTTGAACTCATTTATGTTACAATTACTTGGACAGATTAGCTCAGTATGATCCAGGTGTGGATTTAGAGCATAATAACTCCAGGTAACTCTCTCCCTGGATGCCTTTGTTGTGCAGGGAATGCAAAGTTCTCAGTTTTAATTTCATGGAAAAGTAAAATATGTTACATTTACTTCAGGGTGAAGAAGTGCAGTTACCACAAATAGATGCTCTAATATATTGAGATTTTGGATTGTGTTTTTCCCTAGAATAGCACAACCAAAATTAATTTCCCAAAAAGGGAATAATGTTATTTAATTGATATTCAGTGTAAAACCTTGAAAGCCTTTTCTTGCCTAAAGAGTTATTCTGGTTGCCCTGGGTCAAAAGCTGTTTTTTTTTTTTTAATTATCTTTGTCAAATTCCAGTTCACAGAATCATAGTTTTTTTCCTTTATTTTCTTTTATTTTCTTGGCTAATCTTCATACACAACCTTGTCGAAAATAAAGAAAAGCATTTCCAAATGAGAGCAAAGTTGTCCATACATGGAATTATAGAGTTGCAGCATCTTTAGTTCCCTCAGAACCCACAGGTAGTAAATAATAAAACTCACCTTAATTGATTTGAGTGAAGGTAAGTAGTACAAAATAGACCTTAAGGCAGATTTAAGGTTGATTCAATATTTTAGGTACTAAATTCTTTGTATCTTTGATGCATAGAATTTACTTTCAATTTTTTTCAGCTTAAAAAAGCTTCTTGTATTTAATTAATGTCAAATTTTTACCTTCAAATTACAGTGGTGCATGTTACCTTAACTTCAGCTCGATATAATTCTTATTAAATCTATTTTTACTTTGCAGCCATTGAATTATTTGGCTTGTAATTCGTTGTGTGATAGGCGTTGCTTTATCTTTCCATGCCTATGTTTTATTTATTTTGTTTGGAATTTCAGTGTTATGGAAACATTTCTGTAGTGCTTGGTGCATATGAAACTTGCATTTAAATTTCCAGTACAATTAAAATAATGCCCATATACAAGTCCATAGTAGAAATCAGATAAAAACCTGTGCAATAAACCCCAGTGCTGTTTAGTGCAGTTTTTTATATATTGCTCATTACTAATTGCTGTGAAAAATTTGCAAAATTGGAATTAGTGGTGTTCCATCCACCTGGGAGAAGACATTGTTTGGGTCTTCCTTTTGAAGAGAATACCTTATTTTCTCTTGAGAAATGTGGCCAAATAGATGACACCTGTATTTTTAGTGTAGTTTGGGCTTGATTTTTCAGGGATTTGACTTTCCAGGAGCCTCCAGAGATGCTTTAAGGACTGCCCAAATTCCAGGAATTGCTGAGAAGCAGAACTTTAGCGGGAAATGATTTTTTTTTTGTGTGTGTGTCCCTCAGTGTGAGACAGAAAACTCTCAACCTGAGGACAAAAGTTCTTTCTGGGAGCAGGGATCTGGTGCCTGAGACTGGCTGAGAATTTTTAGGACCTCAGTGAGAAATGAGAAGTGTCGTGCAAGGGATATTTGTTCTGGCTGGACAGTGGAAGTGTCTTTGTTTCTGACATTCCCATTCCCCATTTCCAGGCTCAGAAATGCACTTTTTGGTTCATCAAACATTCAGCTCCTGCAAATTTCCTCCCAGGATCTGGGGACACAGCTGTGCCTACAAAACAGAGGGACAGGGACTGGTACCTGTTTACTGCAGAGTGGGATCACAGGATAACCCAGGCTGGGAGGGATTTTGGGAGCTCATTGATTTATGACATCAGTACATTGACAGCTGATCTGCTGGTGTGGAAGAGAAAATGTCTGTAATCATCTGCTCCTTTCAAATGTTGAGCTTACATTTTAAAAAAGGGCAGAATTCCAAGGCAGGGAATCAGTGGATAATTTCCTCATCTGCTTTAGCAAATTGCAATAAGATTTTTTTTTTTAAGATTATCAGAAACAAAGTAGCTACACCAGAGATAACATCACAATATTTGTGGTCTGTGGGGGCTATTTATGTTACTTTCTTTTATTCCTGTTCTTCCTTAAGGATTCTCCTCCTTACCTAAACGGGGATATGCAAACCTATTTCTGCACTTACTGAGCTTGCCCTGATGTGTAGAGATGAAATCTCATCTTAAAGAGGTTGCACTTAGACAACTTTTAATAAAACAAACTTCTCACAGAATAATAATTCTTACTTTTACTAGCACCTGGAGTGACAATTTTTCAAGTTACTACTCAGAAAGGGACCAGGAAGAGAAGAAATGAGCAGGCAACCAAATGCAGAGGGTGGATTCTCAAGTAAAATGAGAGTGTCTTTATATGTTTAACATGTCTTTATATGTTTATCATGTCTTTATATGAAAAAAAGAAATACCAATAAGATGACCCAGAGATCTGTTTACATCTCCTTCTTAAAATATTAATTTCAGTACTTAGGTAATGATCCTTTTATTATTTTTTTTTTGAGTGATTCTTGGATGTTCTGACCCCTCCAATTTGTAAGTGTTTCCCATAAATCCAGTCATAAATTCAGTGAGCTGGGTATAATGGCCCTGGAGTGCAGCTGCATCCTTTGAAATCAAGGAGTAGGACCAAAAAATCCTCTCTTTGCCCTGTTCAATTCTGAAGTTCTGGTTCCAAAAAGTGTCTTCTGATGACATTTTTGGCAGCTGAACACGATTCCTGGTTAAATCCCTGTTTTGAGCAGTGCAGGGATTTGGGGTAGGAAGGACCTTACACTCTGTATCTTCCTGCTGAGTGGCTTCATGCACTTATTTTCTTACCAGTTGTCTCCATTTCTTGCTGTTTGATTTAATTTGGCCATTCTTAGTCATCAAATTACTTTTCAAACTGTTCCCAGTCAACAGTCACCTTTTTTGGGATGACCTGTGGCTGTGCCTGAGGTTGACAGAGGTCCAGAGGATGGGACACAAAAGATCCATCAGCAGGACTTGGGTGTCTCTTCATCCTGTCCTTGGTGGTGTGGAATTTTAGACTTCCACACTTGCCCTTTTGCATTAAATAACCACATTTCTCCTCAAGTCCTCATTAAGAGTCATCCTTGTGTTAAAGCATTTCACACACCAATTAAGACCTACTCAGCATTTGATTTAATTTACAACAATTAAAGCATGATTTTTGAATGAGAGAGAGGGGAAGAATCATCAAATATGTATTTTATCCGTGTGGATAATTGTGCACAGACATTCCTGGGTTCTGCTGTTGTAAAAATATTATTGAGTATAATGAAAGTGAGTAAAATGAGTAAAAAATGGTGCTCTCTGGGCTGATGAGGGGATGCAGATGAGGAATTCTGAGACATTGATCTCTGTAGAACCACTGAAAATATTTAATCTGTGAAAATGTAATTACTGAACACAAAGTACCCGAATTTTGCAAAAAATCCCTTGTTTAATGCAAAACAAAGAATATATTCTTATTCCTCACAGCTGAACTGGCCATTATAACAGTGTAACCAGACCATAGTTTGGATAAATTCTCTTAGTTACTTGATTTTTTTTAGAGCCTCCATTTTCATAATAATTGAAGATATTTGAGATTTTCTATCCACACTTCTATTTTCACTCTACCCAGGTTAACTGTGAGTGGATTCCATTATGAATAACTGCTTTTACCTAAAGTGCTGTGCACATATTTTCATGTTACACTCTGCAATCACTTTTTAAATCCAGTCCCACCCTCCTGTGGAGCTGCACTCCCAACATTTTGATTTTTGTGAGCACTTGTTTTTCTCCTGAGAGCTAAAAAGAAATTTTAAGCAGTTAAGGGTACAAATAATATTTAAAAATCCAGGTAACACTTTAGGTTGAAAGTATTCTTCTATGTGTACTCGGTGAAGAGAATGGGGAAAAAACATTTTAACCTGGGAATGCAAATTCTGTTTGATATTCCCAAAATTCTGTTTGATAACTCTCCAAAGCAGCTGGTCCTCAAAAAAAAAAATGAAGGAGAACCCATTTGGTGGAGATTGACCCCTGTATTTTGCAACTTCCAGTTGGGGTGGGATGCCAGCACATGATGAGCAGCTGAAGGAAAATCCCCCAGTGGAATATTTAGGAAGTCGTTGACAGCTTCCCATAAAGTCTGGACTTGCAATTTATTTGCACTCCCAAGGTCTAACCTTTCATGTTCAGATTGTTTTTGCATTTATAGGCCTTGATTCTTCTGTTGTTTTATAATTTCCCATTTTTTTGGTTGATTCTTGGGATGTTAAGTTCAGCTCTTGCTGTATTCCCTTGCCTCTTCTGTGTGGCTGCAATATTCCTTTTTTCCCCACATTTTTAACCAACTTTCAGTATTCCTTCTCCTTTTTTGTTGGTCTCTGTGTCATAGCTACTTAGAGGTTTTTAGAGCTTCACCAGTGTTTGGCTATTTAATAATAAATAAAACCCCAGAAAAATGGAGACTGATCAGGAAATTCATTGTCATCATCTCTCTGTTCCCCAGGGAAAAGTTGCCTTTTTTCTGCCCCATAATGTACTTTCACCCTTCAACAGTGAATCAGCAAAGCATCTGGCTCCAGAATTAGATTCCTAAAAAACCTCTGGCTTGTTCTCAGAGGAATTGGCTTCAGTTATTTCTAAGGGGAATGCCCAGGAATGGTAACAGGAGTGTGACAGAAAGGCTGATTTAGCCCTGGCATGACAAACATGCCAGTGTGTTTATTCTTAAGAACAAAATGTTTTTGGGGATGTCACAATGCAGTGGGTTGCCCCTGGCTGGATGGGAGGTCCCCATTAAAGCCACTCTCTCACTCCCCCTCTGCAAGTGGACAGAGGAGAGAAAAAAAAACAGTGAAGGATTTATGAGTTGAGAGAAGAGCTGGGAGAGGTCACTGACGGATCACCTTCACGGGCAAAACTCACTCAAAGTGGGGATAGTACTGAAATTTATTGCTAACAGGATAAAAGCCAAAGAGTGAGAAGTAAAATAATCTTAAAAACACCTTCCTTCCTTCCATGTTGTCCCTCCTCCCCCTCAGAGGTGCAGGGGGACGGAAATGGGGGTCACAGGCAGTTGTTTGTGCTGCTGCTCAGGGAGAGGAGTTGGGGTCCTTCCCTTGCTCCTGTGGGGCCCCTTCCACGGGAGACAGTCCTGGATGGAACTCTTCAGTGTGAGTCCATCCCACAGGAGACAGTCCTGGATGGAGCTCTCCAGTGTGAGTCCATCCCACAGGAGACAGTCCTGGATGGAGCTCTCCAGTGTGAGCTCATCCCACAGGAAACAGTCCTGGATGGACCTCTCTGGTGTGAGTCCCATCCCTTGGGCAGCAGCTCTTCCCAACCTGCTGTCCAATGGGTCACTCCTCCATGGGGTCAGTCCTTCAGGAATGAGCTGTACCAACATGGGTCCCCCACAGGGGCCACAAGTCCTAGTTGGGAAAAACCTGCTCCATGTGGGCTCCCCTCTCCATGGGCTGCAGGTCTCCGGCAGTTCCTGCTCCATCCTGGGCCTCCCACAGGGTCACGGCCTCCTTCCTGCATCCACCTGATCCAGCATGGAAGACTCCATGGGCTGCAGGGGGGTCTCTGCACCCCAAAGGTCCCCCAGGGGCTGCAGGGGGGTCTCTGCACCCTGATGCTCCCCCAGGGGCTGCAGGGGGGTCTTTGCACCCTGATGGTTCCCCCATGGGAACAGGGGGGTCTCTGCACCCCAATCCTCCCCCATGGGCACAGGGGCACAGCTGCCCCACCCTGTTCTTCCCCAGGGGCTGCAGGGGAACCTCAACTCCGGTGCCTGGAGCTCCTCCTGCCCCTCCTTCTGCCCTGCCCTTGGTGTCCACCTTGTTGTTCCCATATTCTCACTCTGCTCTTCCCTGGCTGGAATTCTTTCTCTGCCACAACCTTCTGTTCTTAAATATGTTACCCCCAAGGCGTTACTATCGCTCCTGATTGACTTGGCCTTGGAAGCTCGTCCTGGAGCAGCTGGAATTGGCTCCATGGGACAGGGGAAGCTTCTGGCAGCTTCCAACAGAAGCCACCCCTGTAGCCCCCCCTACCAAACCCCAGCCACAGAAACCCACTACACACATTCATGCTGATTTTGAACAATATTCTCATATCAGATGGACAGAATGAAGTTCTACATGGATTTCATCAATCCATGGATCTTGGGTGTTCTGTCAAGGAAAATAAAAGGTATCCCTGACATGAAAGCTTTAAAAGTAGCTATTTGGGGTTATATTCCAAATGGAACAGCTTAAATGAATGAGTTTTCCACTTGTGAGGTGGGAAACTGTGCTCATTTGACAGGAATACTTGGACAAGTATCCAGGTATAGCACGGTGGTGAGACACTGGAGCACTGGAAGAGATGGAAAAATATATGGATGACAGGATTTTGAGAAATAAGGCAGAATAAGGTGACTCAAGGGTTGGACTTGGTGATCTCAGAGGTCCCTTCCAACCTGGCTGATTCTATGAGTCTATGATTCCAAGATGACATCAGGAGGTTTTCACTGGGAGAATTTTAAATGAACAAATTCTGGAGGCATCCAGGTGAAATCCAAAAAAGATCATGGAATCATTAAGGTTGGAAAAGAGCTCTAAGATCACTGAGGCCAAGATGGAAAAAAGAATTTGAAATGAGTCATGACCAAGGCACAGATCAATATTAATTTGCTCCTGATTCTTAAAAGGATTAAATTCTTAAAGAATTCTTAAAATTCTTAAAAGATGAGTGATAGGTAAGATGTGGAAAAAGGAGAAAGTTGTGGTTTTTCCATGAGCATGGGGATGTAGATGGTGTTGAAGGACAGAACTACACGTTGTTCTGTAATGATAAATAACAAACAGGGTCAAATTTGGACTGGAGATGGGTAGGATAATACTCGGAGAGACAAGGAATTTGACTCTTTCCATATTCTGTGCTTTGGAAAAGAAACAACAGCAAAGAAATATCAGCTGGAGAGAGAGGAATGTTCAAGAGAAGAAGGTGAGGGTGAAAAAGCACTTTATATAGAGAGTTTCTAATACAGAACGTGATGTGAGGTCAAGTCACTTGAGGGTTGAGTCCTGGACTATTGCAGCCTCCCAAGGAAAAAGTCTTTGTGCAGGAAGAAAAGAGGGAAGGACTGACATCAGAATTGTGGGAGATCCAGGTGACAAAGGAAGAGCAAATTGGAGAAGCTGAGGGGAGGTTACGACAAAAAAACAGGCAGAAAACATGGAAAATGTCCTGAAACCCAAGGTGTGGAGAAAGCTTTGTGTTTTCTTCCTGTATCTGGAGGATACTGGAATTAAGTGGGACACTGGATTGGTCTGGGCTGGAAATTTCCTTATGGGAAGGAGGAGAAATGAGTTTCATTGAGAGATTTCAAGAGCTCAAAGTGGCTGATGATGGATCTTGGAAGGCGTGTGGGAGCAATTCCAGTGGAGTGGGGCAGCCCTGCAATTAGAGCATTTAAGAGGAGAGAGAGGGAATTAGGAGAGCTGCAGGAAACTCCACATTTGAAAAACTGGGAGAATGGAGTCATTTCTGCAAATGAGATCCACTGTCTATGGAGCAGTTTAGACTGAGAGAGAAAATAAGGCTCTTCATCCTCTTAGCAAGGCTCTTCTTTTCAGGAAAGCTTGGAATTATATTTGTTTTTCCTGCCTTACTTTCACTCAGAGGAATGAAGGAATGGTTATAATTGCTCATACCTTTGGAATTAGATATGTTTTTTAATATAGCTGAAATACTCTGTTGTCAATACATCCGTTTTTTGAAGGAAAACTAATTAAAAGCTGAGTTTTTAGGAATGACTGCTGGGGCATTGTGGCCTTTGTGAGGTAATTCCACTGACAGTCATTTCCATGGGATCTTTTTATTCCCATGTTGTTGCTGATGGTCTTTCTGTAAAGGCAAAGTGACACATTAGAATTTTCTGTCAAGTGTACAAAGAAAAGAAATAGAAAAATTAGACATAGGTGTGTTTTTTCCCAAGCTGGCCTGTCATGGTGCTGCTGGGTGCTAATTGAAATGATGGGGTGTGCAATATTTTGAGGCAAAAATGTGATTTTAAAGTTAATGATGTTTCTTCTGGAGTTGAGTGGGCTACTGGGATAAACATAGATGGGTTTGTTACAGTCATTGGAAACAAGACAAGGGGAATCTTGGGTGGACTCTCATTTATTCACTTGTCTGGAGGTCAGATAATTAACCTGGTTTTTAAAAAATCAGTAGCTAAAATAACCCAATCACTCACAGAATGTAGCAGTTGTTATCTTTAGAAATGTAGAGAGTTCTTCCTTGGATATTAGGAATTCTTGGCTGGGAGGGTCGTGAGGCCCTGGCACAGGTTGCTCAGAGAAGCTGTGGCTGCCCCTGGATCCCTGGAAGTGTCCAAGGCCAGGTTGGACAGGACTTGGAACAACCTGGGCTAGTGGAAGATGTCCCTGCCCATGACAGGGGGTTGGAATTAGATCTTTAAGGTCCCTTCCAATCCAAACCATTCCATGAATCTATGATTCTATGAATTTCTGAGACTCTATATTGAATAAACTTAGAAAAATTACACTCTTAGGGAAGGTTTTTTCCCCTGAATATTCCATTTAGCTCATTAATGTAATGCACAGATTTTAAGAAGTTGGCATTTTGCCTCGGCAAATAGCTGGAAGATAAAGTTTATTCCTGTAATTTTCCTCGCACGAATTCCCGTCATTTAGAATCTCTTGAATGAAGCTCCAAATATAATTTTCTATCCTTAAAGTCTTCCAACACATCAGAAAATTGCCCACCAGAGTTAACTGTTACTGCTGAGCCATTTCTCCTGTGGGTGCCACAGGAACTTGTGCTTTTGAATTAACAGATGACACCATTGACACCTATGGATGTGAGGAGATTAATGGAGATTTTTTGTGTATTTTTATGTATAGCTGGAGATTTTTTGTAGTTTCTTTTTAGTTTTCAGCTGATTTTTAATAATGGTGGGATCGAGAAGGAACTGGGAGTTTCCAAACTGGACTTTAAATAAAGTTAAAACGTGCGTGACTTCCGAGTGTGATCCTAATTCCAGTTTATACATCTCCTGCTCCTGGCACCTTCCCATGATTCTGGGGAGGAGGGAATGCAAACATAGTATTTTAAGGAGTATTTGGTGCTTATTAAAATCACACACACGCCCTCCTTTCCCGGGAATGTCGATTTACTGCAGGTTGTTCATGTGTCGCACGCGGACATTTTTTAGCGAACAGATCCCTTATCCCTGCGAACCGGGAACGAACAGGGAATGGCTTCCAGGGAGCAAAAAAAAAAAAACATCCCTCCTATCCATTGTAAAAGGTAGGGGACCATGAAATCCATAAGCCGGCTTGGCACCGGAGGCGGTTGTTGGTGCCAAGATTTGGTTCCTGACCCACAGTTTCCCGTTTTTAAACGTATTAATTGATTCGCCAGGAGCATCCTTTGGAAAACAAGGATTCAGACAGGCTGGCACAGGCTGGAGCTCCGCCAAGGCTGCTCGGGAAGGTTGCCATGCTGGGAGCGAGCGAGCGAGAGAGCGAGAGAGCGAGCGAGCCGAGGGAAGGGGAAAAAAAAAAAAGGCAAGACTTGGCACAGCTCAGTCAAATCAGCTCCTTTTGTCTGATTTCTCGGCTTGAGCTTCGGGAAAGAAAACCCGTCCTGGGGTACAGGAAAAAACTCCCAACTTTTTTTTTTTGTTTTTTTTTTTTTTTTTCCTTTGGGTTTGCAAACTTCCAGCGCTTTTTTGGGCTCTCGGGAAGTGGTGGGACGTTAAAGTGATGTCGACTTGCCAGCGAGCAGGGAAATGAAAGCTTTTCATGGAGGCTCCACAACGTGAGTTTGGACATTTGGGGAATGTGATATTTTGTGGGTTTTTTGTTGGTTTTTTTTTTTTTTTCTCCTGTGTCTGATGAAACTGTGAGGGAGCCGAGAAACTTGGAGGATTTCAGAGGGAATGCTGAAATAAAAGGGAGGATTTTCGGTTTTTTGCAACAACAAAAAAGTTTTCGTCGGCGTGAAGGTGCTTTCCAACCAACCCCGAGCGCCTTCGGAATATGCTCAGGACGGGAATTCCGGCGTTTCTCTCTTATAATGCCACAGAAATGAACTTTTAATGGAACCTCCTTAAAGATTTTCATCTGACCCAGCAAGGAAGTGAGAGTAGAGGGAAAAGTTGGGACATCTCAATGGAAAAGTGAGTATGTTCTTAAAGCCACAATGTCTGTTTTTGCTGCTTGGTGCTGCCCTGGCTCCATGTCCCGGTTTTCAGGGACAAGCCTGGAGAGCAGCAGGACAAGGAGAAGACACCCAGGCTGTACCTGAAGGGCAAAACCAGAAACCAGAATGTGGTTATTCTACTGCTCTAAAACATTCCCTCCAGTGCAGCTTCCTAGAAAGCATCTGGAACGGCTGCATTTTCTACTTTTAAAGGCGATAAGAGATGGGAAAATATTGGCTTCTGCCAAGTGAGGAATGTTTGGAGGCGACAGAGCTGGATACAGAAACTTCAGTTTGTAGTTCCAGGACCTGTTTGCTGCAAACAGTGAAAAAAATCTGCTCTTTTCCCATATGTGGATTGAAAAAACCCCGTGACGAGTGAACCGTGGACGTCTCGTGGTTCCAGTAAAAATTAAGGACCTAAAAAATCCATTGTTTGTTTTCTCCAAGGATTTTCAGGGAGACAGGTTTGTGATTCCTTAGGAGCAAATGTGATCATGCTGCCTATTAGGCCTGGATGTGCTTGGATTATCCTGCTGCTGCTGTGACAATCAGCAGGATTATTCCAGGGAGTAACTGGAAACCGGAGATTTTTCCAGATCGGCTTCACTTGGAGTAAGTATTATCCCATCCTTAAAGACTACACTGCTCAGCCTGTGAGATGTGCAATTCCTGACACGCTGCACATCTCCCTAATTCCTCTGTGCTGAAAGGAAGTAAGAAACAACATTGATGAAAAGCATTTTAAGAGGAATGTGTTTGTATTTTAACTGGGCATCGTTGGCGTTTGGATCATTCCACTGCTAAAAATAACTGGTCTTTTTGATCTAAACCAACTTGGATTGCTTAATATTAACATGAAATCAGTTTTATAGCAAGACATGTGTGATTTTTACTCCGTCAGTGCTGGAGTTAAATAGTGGGTGAGATGCTGCTGTGATTATTATTTGGAGCACTGAAATCTTTTAATATGGTTTGGAAGTGATTTTGGAAGAAAAATTCCTATTCTTTGAATTCTCATCTCTTTTTAAATCCTTAAAAAAATATCCTCAAGAACCATGTGTGAAAATCTGGATTTCCAACTGAAAGAAGTGTTTGGAGGAGTTGGGTTTTGCTTTCTGTGCTCTGTTGTTCCTGCACAGGCATTGACATGGGATGTGCTCGGGAAAACAGGGATATGTGGGTTTGCATCAAGGGGAGTAAGTTTGGAATTCTGTCTGTGTGGAATTCTGGAACCAATTCCCTTTATTTCCCAGGAATTAATGTTCAGTCTCAAAGCATGTGCTGTTTTCTTTAATCACCACATGCCAAAACAAACCTTTAATCTGTGCCCCTATTAAAAGTCAGAAAACAATAGGAAACATTTCTCGTGGTGCCTCTAAAGGAAATACTAAAATAACCTTTCAATTTCTAAGTGATAGATTAAAATAACCCTATTTCTTTCCTGAGAGAAATAATTTCATAAATTGATTTCATAATTTCAGCTTTAAAACATGATCAACATGTGGGTCCTTGCAATGCATTTATAAATAGAAATATTTGTACGAATATTTCAACATTTATCGACACTGAAGATATTTTGAAGCAGTTACCACAATGTTGAAAATACTGTTTATATCTGAAATTTCTAATCAGAGATTTTGGGTTCCTAAATCTCCACTGCACATTTCTTTTGGCCTACATAATAAAGTATTTTTTCTTTCTGCTAAACCCTTCACTTTTAAAAGTTCATGTAAGTGCCTATTTTTTTTGAAAATATCCCAATTTGGCAAGTTAAAATCAAGATTTGAATCACGTACTTTAAATGGTTGGAACCTCAACATTAATTGATTGCATGCAAATGAAATTTGGCAGTGAAATTTGACATGGTTTATCATATATATGATACTCAACTATGGAATAACCGGGAGTTTTCTGGATACTTTAATCCAGATTATTCATTGCCACCATTCATTTACAACTCTTAATTATTGGTTAGGTTTAATAACTTCGTAAATGAACAATTTGTGTTTAATTCTTAATGAATCATTAATGTCTATTTTATATTGGATTGTGACAGATTTGAGGGTTAGTGGTGAAGGTTTAACTTGATTTTTCTTGTTAAACCACAGAGCCACGATATTATTTACTATCAGAGCATCGTGTTTGATCCTGTAATGGGCCTGTGTCTGATCTCACTTGTATGGATTAATAATAAACCAAGCTTTACCCTTCTGGTTTTATCAGTCTTAAAGTAGTTTGAGATCAAAATGGGACTGGAATGGCTTAGTTATTACCTTTTATATTGATAGATATAAACCATTTTTAAATGGTTTACTATGAACTTGTGAACCCATAGTAAGTTCTTATTGTGGGCTACTGTGAACCCATGTGGTTGTTGGGCAAGGAAGAGATGCAAGTTCTCAGTGTCCTCATGGATTCTTCCTAAATATGGCTGTAGGATAATAATATAAATGTTTAAACACAGTATATGCAGATTTTGCATGTTATTTTTCATTCCTGTAGGAATATTATTTTCCCATATGGAAGATTACCTTGATATTCTACTTTGATGTGGTAGAACTCCACATGCAGCCATTGCTGAGTGTCCTCGGCTTCTATATCCAATATTTTTTAAAAACTACATCTCTTTTAAGGCTTTTTCCATTTGCCACTTACCATTACTCCAGAATAATTTCCTATTTTATTCCCCACTACATTCCGAGGTGTTTTCTCTCTGTGTAGCAACTTTTCTGGCACTGGTGTCATCATTTTCATTATTCCATTTAACCTGTAGCATGTTTTCCTGCAGGTCACACCCAGCTACACAGCAAGGTACATAAAACTTAGTATTCTCCTAAGAAAACTTAGTGTTTTTTCCTAATATTTTATTTGGAAGTCCACCCTTGACCAAGGTGGTCTGAGAAAATTCAGGAAGAAGGTTGTAACATTCCTGTGTTGCTTGTCATCTGTACCTTACCATAATTTAGGGAAGGCCACACAGTTTTTATCTGTGCAACAGAAATTTTGAGCAAAATTGATATTATTTTGGCCACTGTAACTGTTGAAACAACATATCAGTGGCTTGAGTAACTTTTGTAATCCTGGTGGAGGAATAAACAGCTTTACAAGGGGATTTAGGTGGTTTTCACATCAGTCCTGTGAATCGCTCTACTGACCATAAAAAAAATTGGAAAACAGAATATAAAATTATGAAAATATTCATTTTTGATATTTTAAAGTTGTATTGTCTGCTGTATTCTCATTTGTTTTATAGATGAAGAATAGTTCACAGTTGTTGAGGCTCCGACTGATTCTGATAACCTTGTGGAAATTGTAGAAATGATAGAAGCTTGTCCTCTTGATATTATGGACATCCATCCCTATTTTTCCAGTTGTTTCCCTATCATTAAATTATGCCCAGTGTACAGCTCTTTCTCTGAGTCACTGTGGATGGTTTTCCATATTTGGTGGATGCCATGGAATTTAAGCTGCTTTAAGGGATAAATTAGAGGTCGTACGAGAAATCCCTGTTATTGTCCCTTCTTTACATTTATTAAATCACCTGTTTTTTTGATGAGTTTGCCAAGACCAAGCAGAGTCTTGGTGTCATCTTTTCTCCTAAATTCTTATTCCTGCTGACCTTTCAACCTTTGTACAACTCTTGGTTTGTCTGAAGTTGCAACCTCTGGGGTTTTAGAAAATACAAAGGGGTTGCAAGACACTGTTTGCCCTGTGTGCTCTTTATAAGTTGTTAATGAAGATGATTAATAAGAGAGAAATTAGAGAATAATCCAACACCTGCCATGGGCAGGGACACCTTCCACTCTCCCAGGTTGCTCCAAGCCCTGTCCAACCTGGCCTTGGACACTTCCAGGGATGGGGCAGCCACAGCTGCTCTGGGCAACCTGTTGTTCCATGACATATTTCAGACACCTCCAGGTCCACAGCTTGGGAATCAGATCCCAAGAAGAGTCTCTCTGATGTGGACACAACACATTTGCTAACTTAAAAAAGAAACTGGAGGGTCTGAAGAAAGGTTTGGTTTGAGTTCACTGAACTGCAATGAGAAGATCTGGAGCTGCCCTGCAGGTCCTTAAGGAAGCTGAGAGTAAACTCTGGATTTACCTCACAGAAACTGTCTGGGATTGTGTTATCCTTCTGTAGGACAGAGCTGGCCCACCACAAACAGTTCAATAAGGCAAGTTCCTGTCAGTTCCCTGACTTTTTGAAATATTTCAGGGTGTGGTTCTTCATGGAGAGCATTGACAGTGGCTTGGAGTATCTGAGAGTGGATGTGATTTGTTTAGTCAGCAGATTATATCTGTTCCATCCTATTGTCTCCACATTAGGATCTAGAATTTGGTATTTCTGCTGTGATATGAGATTCAGAGTAGTGTACATGATGCTTTTCTGGACAGGTGTGAATGATGGGGAGTCCAGACTAGCCAGATGTTATTTGGGCTATCAATATATTTAATATGATTCTAATTTAATCTTCCATCTAAATATTAGAAGAATAAGAGAAGCAACATGAAGGAAACATTGTCTTTGATCTGCTAGATTGGATCAAACTGTAATATTCCTTTAACTGTCTTCTTCAATTATATGCACTTAAGCTTTTTTCCTGGCACATAAAAAGGGTTTAGTCCCAGTTTCCCAACTGCAAACTTTGGGATTCAGCACTGAGAGGTTTCTATTTGTATTGGTTTTGCAGAGCAAACCATTTTCCATTTTCCATCTCTGCACTGCCCCAAATAGTGTAAGAGCAGACACAGTGTCAGAGAGCTTTGCTGTATGAATTCTTCTGTGGGGACTTAATTTTGGATACCCCACAACCCTGTTTTTTCCAGATAGGAACAGGAATAAGGTCTAGTTTACTTGTTCATCTAATGCACAGCAAGTAAAAACAAAGAAGTCTCTGGGGTGCTTCTTTCTACACAGTAAGGGATATGTATTTCACATTTTTGTCTTCCACAGACAGTGATTTTTAATATAAAATTCCATCCCACCTTAAAGCACCTGCAGAGACTGAGGGGAGAACAGACTGAGAGAAAAGGTGTAGGTGAAGGAGAAGCTTATTCAGAAAAATCTACTGTTTTTTTTTAACTATATTGATAGAAGTAGTTAGAATTGAACATTATAGGATGGAAAGTTTCACAGTATCCACTGATAAAATCTTCTCCAAGAAGTTTATGGTGGAATTGAAGGTTTGGTTTAGGAAGTTTTCCCACTTTTAATAACAGCCTGGGCTTTGCCCATGAGTTTCTCTTGGAATCTGCCCCTGCTTGGAGAGTGTTGCACTGTTCTGTCCTCAGCTGTGGATTGTTTGTTCAGTGTCCATCTGCTTCCCAATTCTCCTGAGGTAGGAAGGCAGGAAGAACTTCAAAGAAGAAAGAGAGGACCTCTTCTCTACCAAGAACTGTCCAAGGCTTGCTACTTTTACTGACATTATGGAATCATAGAGTGAAGGAATGGTTTGGGTTGGAAGGGACCTGAAAGATCATCCAGTTCCTGCCATGGGCAGGGACACCTCCCACTAGCCCAGGTTGATCCAAGTCCTGTCCAACCTGGCCTTGAACACTTCCAGGGATGGGGCAGCCACAGCTTCTCTGGGCAACCAGTGCCAGGGCCTCACCACCCTCACAGCCAAGAATTTCTTCCCAATATCTAATCTAACGTAGATTAGGTATTAATCTAGTTTTAACTAAACCTCTTTCAGTTTAAATCCATTCCCCCTTGTCCCAATGGCTTTATTATATACCTTTTATGTGGCTTTTATATATATCCACCTATGGCTTTTATATCTGCCTGTTAGTTGTGCCCACTCATGCTGCATTTTAAAGGTTTGAGATGTTTTATTCTGATGCCATTACACTTCTGGCTCTTGTTCTCTGTTTTTTTCTGCAGCCAGTGTAGAAACTTTATATAAATGAGCTTCTGTAATGTCTTCTGTATTTCTTTTTTTTTTTTATGTGAAACTATGATTAAACTCATAAACTCACGGCACTGGTGTAATTTTGCATTTGGATACACTGTGCTATTGTAATAAGGTATTGTCCCTGTATAATGCTTTTCCTTTCATATGGATTCACAGTGTAGAATACAATTCCCTTTTTTTGGTATAAATTAATCTGAAAAGGAACTGTTAAAAGCCAATATGTTTGTAGTGAATGAAGCAGTTTTAGCAGAGAGAGCAATGGGATCCCTGCAACGCTGTCTCCCTGTCTCCTCTTTAAAATGGCTGTGGAGCAGGAGGCTATTGTGGTACTTACTTTTATAGTTAGGAAACATTATTCTTGTTATTTAATTCAGATGCTGACATAATGAGTGCTTGGCTGCAATGAATATTTGATGTGTTTATGCTAATGTAAAGTCCCAACTACTGCCAGTTCTCTTCAACCTTCATAACTTTTGAGACAACAATTTTAAGGACGATGCAGTTTGTCTGCCCAGTGTGTTTTGATGAAAAGGCAGAATATTTTTATGGACACTCAATTAACAACTTCTAGAATTCATTTTCTTGTGGTCTTGGCTGTTACTCAGTGAGATTTTAACTTGAAATAGTCTCTTCAGACTCTCAGGAGAGAATTGGGCAGGATCAGGATGTGCAGTGGAGGTTTGTAGGACCCGCTCCTGTTTTCCCTCACAGCAGGCAGAGGTTGGCACTTTTAAGCAAATTTGGTTGTTATAAATACAAAACTACTGGAGCTTCAAGAGAAATAGTTCCTAATAAAACACGGTATCTTCTAAATAAATTGCTCCTAAAAGTGCTGAAATTCTGACCCAGGTGCTCACAAGCAGCGAGTTTGTAAATCAAAATCTTTCTTTCTCTCTCCTGGTCTGGAGCAGGTAAATGTCCCTCAGAAATCACTGGCAGGGTGGGAATGCTTTGGAGGCACAGAATTACCTCCAGGGCTTTGTGTGTTTGTCCTCTGGGTGATGCCATCAAGTTGCTCTGTCCCCCAGGAGGTGTTTTAGAAGAGGGGCTGGGTGAGTCCATGTGGCACATTCTGGCATTTGCCCTGTTGTTGTGGCACTCGGGTACAATGTGGAAGATCCCACGTTTTGGGATCTCGGCAGTGCAGTTCATGAAAAGTGAGGAAGCTGGGATAGTGGAAGGTGTCCCAGCCCATGGCAGGGGGTGGAACAGGATGACCTTTAAGGTCTCTTCCAACCCAAACTTTCCCATCCAGGTCTGGAGGTCCCAGCAAAAGGATGGGTTTGAGAGGGTCGAGAGGAGGGGACAAAGATGCTCCAAGGGCTGGAGCACCTCTGGAGAAAGGCTGGGAGAGCTGGAGGTGTTCACCTGGAGAAAAGAAGGCTCCAGGGTGACCTTAGAGCATCTTCCAGTACCTAAAGGGGCTCCAAGAGAGCTGGGGAGGGACTTTGGACAAGGGATGGAGGGACAGGACAAGGAGGAATGGCTTCCCACTGCCAGAGGGCAGGGAGAGATGGGATATTGGGAAGGAATTGTTGGCTGTGAGGGTGGTGAGGCCCTGGCACAGGTTGCCCAGAGAAGCTGTGGCTGCCCCTGGATCCCTAGAAGTGTCCAAGGCCAGGGATGGGGCTTGGAGCAACCTGGGCTAGTGGAAGTTGTCCCTGCCCATGGCAGGGGCTGAAATGGGATGATCTTTAAGGTCCCTTCCAACCCAAACCATTCTGGGATTCTTTCAACCCCTGCACCCAGTTGTGTCCAAGAACGTCATCTCTGGATTTTATGGTCTTGTAGTGCAAGGAAGCTTTTTAACTTTTATTTAAATTAAGTAAATTAAAATTAATTAAATTGAAAAATTATGTCTAGAAAGTACTCTGCCTAGTCTTTCCTTTGTGAACTTTCAGCCTGTTTTCTTAGTCTGATTTTCATTTAAAAGAAGCAAAGCGTTTTTTCTTCCCTGTTGTCTTTTTTTTTATATGAAATTTCTGTGTTCCTTGTATGACAAATATACTCACTCTTATTATCATCACAGACACTCTCAGTGGTCCCAAGTGGATACATTCCCTGCTTTTGAGCTCTGTTAGACCTGGTGCATTTGGCATGTGGTGTTTCCCCTCAGCTGTTTCATCCTCTGGGATCAGACTCAATCCCTCTGGCGGGAATTATACAGGATATTATGGAAAACATTCCAACTGCCCGTGGCTGGTAATGAAAGGGCACAGCCCCGTGCCCTGGAGTGGCCAAGCTTATATTTGCTCTCTGGATTCCTTGATAAGGAGCTCATTGAAACAAATCTTCTGGGTGTTCAGCAGGTACCTTTAAAATGAAGAAAAACCCCACTTTTAACATAATAAGATAGTGGAAAAAAAAATGACAAAAAGAGGAGGAAGAAAACCAAGTAAAGAAAGGGGGGATGAGAAAATTGCTTTTAGATGAAGAGGTGCCTACAGACATATTTTGTGTTCATTTTTCTTTTGCTGTAAGGGGCAGAAATGTGTTTATTACACAAAGTTCTTTTACTTCTGCAACACTCTATGTGCTTTATAGTAAATGATCAACCTCTGCTGGCAAGGAAAGGAGAATATTTTATCTTTGTCCTATATTACTGAGCTGTGAGAACCAATTAAATATCTTTAAGTTTGGACACCTTATTAAGACTCAGTAATCCTGCTGCATATCAGTTAAAGTTATTTGCACCCTTTACTTGCTTGGGGTTTTTTTAGCATATCTGGATTTTTTCTTTATGTTCAATACAATCCTTTATTTTTGTTTGTTTGCTTTTGAATAAGTGCATATTTTTATTTGTAACTTACTGATGTGTGTTATTAAACTTCTCTTTCACACAGAAGGTTTTATTTAAAGATGAGAGGGTGTGTATGTACCTATACAAACATATATGACTGTGGTGAAAGTCAAACTTTACTCTCATGTTCTTCTCTGAGATAATGAAACATTTACATTTTTTTTCCTGATAATCAGATATCAAAGAGCTCATTTGAAGATTTTTTTTTTTTTGTTTTTCCGGTAAATTTTCCAAACATTCTGGTGCTCAATTTAGTCTGTACTTTTGCTTAAATTTGTGAGTGACATTTAGATCAAAAGCTCTGTTTTATTGTAAATCATTTTAACTTCATTTGTAATAGAGAAAATTGAGACAAACAAATGTGCAAAGTCTGTGTCTGCCACCATCCTTGTCACTACTGGGAAGTGGAATATTCTGTCTGAAATTCCCTGGTTTTTTTTTTTCTTTATGAGACCCTTTATGTGTAAAAACTTTATAGGTGTAGTTAGTGAATGCAGTTATTGGTTTTTGAAGTGCTTTTGGGCTTTGAGTTGGCCTCTGTGTGATGCTGCAGGTGATGCTTCACTCGCCTTCCTGAAGGACACGTGGAAATCAAAGTGGGATTTGCTTCTTTCTCGGGATGAGACCAGGAGTCTTATGAGGCACAAATGACAAAATAATACTGTGGAAGTGCACTTCCTTTGATCCTAAAAATACTGAAAGTCAGGACCTTGGCAGGTCTAAACCAGCTCGTTCCCCTTGACAGGGACCAGCACGGTTTCTTTTATTTGGGTTTTCTGCTGAAGAACTTGAGTTTTTTGTGGGAGTCAATGAAACTTAACACGATCCCAGCTGGAGGCAGGATCTGGAATGGTTTATTGGACTTAAAAGTGGATATTTTAAGGGTCTGGGGTTTACATATTAACATCATGCAAAAAGCCTCTTCACATCCTGCTCCAGAAGGCAGGAAAAGTCCACAGAGATGAGGTCAATGAAGAGGGTTTTTCCCCAGCTAAGGCTTTCTGCTGCGGCCCAGCAGTTTCTTTTCCTGGTATCCAAATTTTGGATTGCTACAGTTTTCTCCTGCCTTTTTCCATCTGGATGAGCTGTTTCCTGTGCCTGGATTGGGGATTTCTGGCTGCAGTTCTTTTATCCCTAATTTCAGCTCATGCCACGCCCTCTGAACGTTCACGTCTCCAAGCTCTTGGTCTCCAGAGATTTCAGCACCATGAAAAGTTCCTCCCTGTTCCTGGGAAGCTGTGAGGCTTTGCTGTGGACCCAACTTAGTAGGGAGAAATTCCTCCCTGTGAGGGTGGTGAGGGGCAGGAATGAAATTCCCAAAGAAGCTGTGGCTGCCCCATCCCTGGAAGTGTCCAAGGCCGGGTTGGCCGGGGCTTGGAGCAACCTGGGATAGTGGGAGATGTCCCTGCCCTTGGCAGGGGGTGGAACCAAATAATCCTTAAGGTCCCTTCCAACCCAAACCATCCTATGATTCCATGATTTTATGAATCTCTCTCACAATTAAGGGAATATTTGAAATTGTTATATTAGAGTTTTCTTGAAATGACACAGAGCTCAAATAATTGAAGTTAATATTAAACTAAATTTCAGTTCCTCTTAAATCAGAGGGAAAAACAGACTTAGGAAAAGAATAAATTTACAGGGGAAATGAATTTTTGATTAAAAAAGGCAAGATAAACTCAGAGAAGAAGCAGAGAGACAGGTATGAAAATGGGATAGTAGAGGGTGTCCCTGCCTGTGGCAGAGGGTTGGAATGAGATGAACTTTAAGGTCCCTTCCCACCCAAACCATTCCATGATTCCATGATGCTCCACCCCAAAGAGACCCCTCACAGACATCATAATTCCACAAGAGGAAACTGAGACATTCAGCCAAGTTGAAGAAGGTGTTCCCACCTTCTCCTGCAGCTCAGGCCCACCAAAAAAAGACCACTTGCTATATTTAAAAATTCTAGACCCTGAACTGCTCTTTGAGCAGGTAAATGACACAAAAGGTGTTGTTTCCTCACTCCCACGAGTGAAGAAGAGAACTCCAACCTCCTTGTCAAATTTGCAGAGTTGATGATACGCCTGAAAATACTGGTTTTTTAAGGATCACCCGCAGATTCCCTGTTACAGTTCACACAGTTTGGGAAAACTTGGATTAATATCCTTCTCCAGAGAAGTCCAGTGACTCGGTGTAATGGTCCAATGACTTTAACATTGATGAAAAGGCTCCCTTACAGTATCCTGTGAATCATTTATTAGTGACCTATGGGTGCTGCTCAGCAGTTCAGATAAAATTGGCTTTACGTCAGTTGGAGAGGCCTGGAGAAAATGTTCTGTACTGTTAACTGGTTGGGCTGAGTCTAAACTTGCACCTCACTCTAGGACTGGACTGGAATAGTGGGACTTGAGCCTTTGCTGTCTCCACTCAGCTTCTGGTTTCCTTCTGTCTTTACTACACAAAGCTTGGGCTGTATAAGTAAGTGAAATTAAAACCTTCTTCTCCCCTTCTCAGCCTGGGAGGCGTCACCTTTCCTCTCATTCTTTATCCAGAGAGCTTTTGATCAACCAGTTGCAGATTCCCAAGTCCCAGTGCTTTTAACTGGGCACTTTAAGTGGTTGTGAGGATGATTATTGTGAACTCAAGCTGTGACTGTGCCATTGGTGATAGCAAATTTCCAAAAAGACATTCCTGGAGCAGTTGGAATCCAGTGAGTTCCCTGCCTTAGGTAGCAGGAAAATTCTTTCAGGGCTTTCTGGGTTTAATTTCTGCACTGTGGCCAAATATTTCAAGGATGTACATTTAAACTGGCTTTAAAAGCCTGTATTTAGGCTTGGATTTAGTGGAAGGTGGATGAGACAGGTCCTTTGGAAAATCAGGCTCCTCTAATTACGTAGGTAACACATTTTAAAATGTTAGATTCTGTCTATGAATCATCCTCTCCCATTATTAGAGGTGACATTTCCATTTAATTTCCCAGTGGGATTCCGTTTAATGTTTTCAAAACAACGTCAGTTGGAATCATATTTGTTTTGGTTGTTTGCCTTTTACAAAGAAACCTTCAGGAGAGGAATTGCAAAGTTTTTAAAATGGAAGGCAGAAGAGTTTTTAGAGGTGAAATATTTGTAAAGGTTCCGCTTGTTATTTTCTTTTAAATTCAATACCTTGAACAGATTCCGACTTGGGAGGCAGCTGTGGTGTGTCCGAATATACTGTCAGAAACAAAGGATTTGGGAGTCTGCTGGATTTTCTTATTTTGATCATGTTCTCATTGAGTGAATTGCTGGATTTTCTTATTTTGATCATGTTCTCATTGAGTGAATTGAGTGTATTTAGTGCTGCTGTGAACAGAACTGATCCTTAGGTTTTAATTTAGGTTTTAATTTACACTTGAAGAATTTAGTCCATCCTGGGAATATTCAGATTGCCTTACCAGGAAGGATTTTTTTTTTTTTTAGCAGGAATATAGAATTTTCATTAAATTACTGCTGTGATGAGATGTATACAGTCTGTTCTGAATATGTCTATGCTAAATAAAAGGAAGCCAAGTGGTTTTTGGCCCTGATCCCACATGGCACGGACTGGGAACATCACTCAGGCCAAGGAGGGGGGTTCAGCTACAGAGACAAGACTCTGTGTTCTCCAAATATCCTGATTTTGTTTGAGATTACTAACTGTGGCTTGAGGTTTTATCAGCCATCACTAATAAGATTCTGCAAGATATCTGAGTCTCTGCCTTGTTTCGGGGGTTGGTGGCTCAAGTATAATGTGAAATGGAAATGCTGGGAAATATTCTAAATAAAGAAAAACTGCTCCTGCTTTTGAGAGAGTGTGAAAAGGGAGGGAACAGCAGAGGGGGGAAACAACACGTGTGTGAAGGATGAGAGAGACATAAAATCTTAGTGTGCTGCTTATTAATAGGATTTATTGCTGCTCTTTGTAATAACCCTGATTGAAACAATTTCTTTTACGTTGTGTGCTTGATATTTGCCAGGAAATTAGGGGAAAACATTAAATGTGTTGCTTTCTACCCCACACCCCTTTTTCCCTTCTCCCGATCTTTTTACTTGGGAGGTTTTAAACATTTATGGGGAAGAAAACCATTTTAAAAGGGCATGTAGCACCAAGGTAATAATCACAGAGCTGTGCTGCTTTATGGGGCAATAATCCAGTTGCCTTGTTTGAAAAAGCTACTTGGCCTTCATTCTCCAAGGCTTTTTCCCTTCGGGAATGGAGCTGGATTATTGCCTTGTAAAACAGGGCTGCATTGCTCTTGTTGATTAATTATAAATCTTTGCCTATCTCTGCTCGTGGAGTGCTTTCTGTCTCACAGCATTCCTGCTCCTTTCCTTCATGGCTTTGTCCTGCATCCCAAGAATTCAGAGATAAAAGCTCGATTTGTGGCACTCAAATGTTAATCTCCATTCTGGGAGTTTCTGGCTGAGCGTGTCAGACATTAATTTTCCTCTAATAAAGGTGAATCACAGTTTATTCAACTTTACATCACGTATCCACATATTTTCTGGGATGTCTAAGCCAGTAGTAAGTAAATGTTAGCAAGAAACTTAAGTAGAACCATCCAAAGGAATTGGAAGGAGGTCTGGGAATCTCCCTAGTTCGAACTGGGAATGTGGGCCACCATCAAGATACTGTCATTGTTAGCACTAAGCTGGGAATTGACCCCCCCCAAGTGTTGTTAATTGACATTTTTGGGCTCTTTCCTGAAATTTTTAAGTCTTTTTCCACTTCCTGAGACTTTTTGGGAATGGGAAAGAGCAGTCCAGGAATACCTGGGATGGCAAGGAGCCAAACACAGGCATGGTCATGTGGTTGCTGGCAGGACATTTTCCCAACTGCAGGTGATCTGGCAGGACAGTTGGTCCTGAAGTATTGCCAAATAGGGCTCCAAATTGATAGACAATCTCCCAACTGGAAGATTATAGGATTTATAACATCACCTGGAATTTGTGTGCTAGAGTCAGAATAATGTCCTTATAAATTATGTGTCGTGTGAGGGGAACGACCCGAGTTTGCTCAGTGAGCAATTAGTGAATGAGCGTTTTTGGGTGTAGCATTTATGATTTGTGCTTGGGAAAATGGCCACCACCATTCCTGATTTATTTATGGATCAACATGGATGTAGTGGACACTTACACTGTAAAATAAATTGGAAGTTGGACCTGCTGTGTGTGACCACCAGCCACAAACTTGTATTTGATGTGGAGGGTTTGTCACACACCCAGCTCCATCACCAGCGATGATTATCAGTTGTTTCCTTTATGAACAGCAAAAAAAGTGACAAGGAAAAGTGTGATTGCATTAATTAAAAGATATTTCATAGTGAGAGTGTGAATGGCCACCCTTGGAGATGGTGAAAACTTGGCTGGAGGTGACTCTGAGCAGTCGGATTGAACGTCGAATTTGTTCTCCTTTGAGCAGGTGTTTGGGCTTCAGACTCCAGTGATCCTTCCATGCTACATCCTTGTGGGATTGGAAATAGGGGGTGCTGCCTTTATGTCACTGTTACAAACTGCACAGGGAGCCATGGATCCCAGGGTGCTGCTTCTGTGTCATTTTCTTTTTGGTTCTCTCTGCTCTCTTCTCATCTTCCTGCTTTAGTAGTTCATAAACTGTGCACCAGAGGGAGAAACTTGTTGTTACTTCCTGGATAAGTTGGACAATGTGTCCTGGGTGTCTGGTTAAAGCACAAGTTTTCTACTCCCTCAGTTATAGGGTCTGGTGGAGTAGCTTTGTGGTGATCAGCTGCTTTCAAACCACACATCACCAGTGAGGTCAGAGTCAAATTATGTAGAGAATATTTACAAGCTTTGCAAAGAGTTGAGGACAGAAGGGAGCTCAGCCTTGCTTGGCCCATCCCAGGATTCCACCTGAAATGTATTTCTCTGTCTATAATGGGCTACATCATCAAAATAAATGAATGGTTTCCTGGTCTTCAGTCAGCCTGACCATGTCGACCTGAAAGCCTTTCACCTCACACAACTTCATGGCAACATTTAAAACATCTTTTGGGAAGGTTCCTGGTCCCTACTGGCAGTTGCTGGGTAGATAAATCCACCAGCCAGTCTGGAGAGTCCTGGATTGTGGAATCCCAGAATGGTTTGGGTTGAAGGGACGTTAAAGCTCATCTCGTTCCAGCCTGCCTGCTGTGGGCAGGGACACCTTCCACTATCCCGGGTTGCTCCAAGCCCCTTCCAGCCCGGCCTTGGACGCTTCCAGGGATCCAGGGACAGCCACAGCTTCTCTGGGAATTCCATCCTAGTCCCTCACCACCCTCTGAGCCAAGAATTCCTTCCCAATCTCCCATCTCTCTCTGCCCTCTGGCAGTGGGAAGCCATTCCCTGTGTCCTGTCCCTCCCTCCCTTGTCCCAAGTCCCTCTCCAGCTCTCTTGGAGCCCTTTTAGGCACTGGAAGGGATCTCCCTGTAGACCAGTTGGTATCTAATCTTTTAATCGCCTTAAATTAGAATTTTTCTCCCTTTCCTTTCCTACTTGGCCTCATGATTTCTCTCTCTTGTGTTCCTGACAGCTCAGAGACCTGACACTGAAAAATGCTATTTTTCTGACACTCCATATGCAGGAATCTCTTGTGCTTGCCTGAATTACAAGGAGTTTATTAACTTTTAGTGAGCTGGGCTCCTCTTTCTCACCCAGTAGGGCAGGACACAGGTTTCACAGTCGAGTTCTGTGCCCTGCATTTTGTAGTTTTTATAAATACATGCAGTAAAAATGTATGTTATGGGCACATAAATGAGACAAATCGCTGTGTCTCACTATGACTTTTATTTGAGACCAGATGTATTGCTAATTCACCACCTGATGACGGTTAATTGTAGGTTCTTGATCCTCAGTCTTGTTTTTGAGGGAAATCATGATACTTCTAGAAGTTCTGTAAGTTTGAATGCTGAGCAGAGTCTGTACTTCTCTGTGTGAAATGGGAAAATTTGGTCTGATCGCCCAAGAATTTTTCAGTTCTTAAAATGTCAGTGCTGATCACTTTTACAAAGGTCTTTGATTCTTGAATATTAGAGAATTACAGAATGGTTCAGGTTGGAAAAGACCTTTGAGATCATTGAGTCCAACCATTAACTCAGCACTGCCAAATCCACCACTAAACCCTGTCAAATCATATAATAAAGGTAAATCTTTCTCAGTTCACCCATATGAAACAATTTAACCCTAATAATATCAAAAGGATTTTTATGAAGTGTTGTTTTATTATTTACAATTATTTAGAATTATTTAATAATTCGTAATGTGCATTTTTATTTTTACTGTGTCCAAGTTGAGAATAGGATGGACAAATATATTTAAGTATCAAACATTAATTAGTAACAAGTAGAATTAGGAGGAAAAGCACAATTAGGAGGGTGAGTTTTGGGAAGCAGGAGGAGAGGACTGAACTGCTGGGTTTGGTGCAGCAAATCTCTGAAAAGGTTTATAGCAAAGAACCAATTTAAATTTAGCAAAGAGGGGCCCTCGTGTGCCACCACCTGCATTTGGGACGTGCAGGTTAATAAATATTTTCCCTCTACTCCTCCAGAGAGTTATTGCTTAAAAATGAAATGTATTTCTGCACCCCCAGCCCTTAATTTCTTCTTGTTTTGTGCAGATGAACTCAGAGCAGGGGGGTGTTTTAACTTCCCTCAGAGCAGCATAATTGGGAGGATCTGATGCAAATAAATTGGCTCAAATTTTCCCTTAATGTACCTTTCTCCAGTTCTCTCCCTGCCCTTATGAACTGTGGTTATTGTGGTGCTGGAGGTACCTTTGAAGAGCCAGAGCTGCCTGTGGCAGTGGAGGCGAAATCAGAAGAAAATTTGAATGATTAATTAATGTAATCCAGTGTCTGTTTTACCAAAGGCTTTCAGGGGCTTGTTTAGCTCCATTAATGAGAGAAATTCCAACAGCAGGTTTGTGGAAGAGGGTTTTGAAGAGTGGAAACGACCCAACTGCTGGAGGGAAAGGGATCATCCACCACCCACTGAATTAAACTAAGGGAAAACACTCTCTTGAAGCTTTGATTTTTTTAGGTAGTTATTATAAAGTTATTATTGTTGTAAAAATCAGCCTGGTACACAATTTCTTTAAAGTTGTAAAGGGCAGAGGACATAAATCTCAACTATAAGTATGAGCTAAAAGTGTCCACATTCCTAAAGTGACTGGGGAAATTAATGGAAAAAAAGTCTCCTGGGAATATGGGTAAATGTACTACCCTGGAGGCTGGAAAATATTCCAGGAAGTTGCTCTTCTGTTGGAGGGACAGCCAGGACCTGAACTGATTTTTACTTCACCTCTGTTCCAGGTTGAATTTGTTTTGTTTTTTTTTTTTCCTTTGAATTCCATGTTTTAGGAGTGAGAAACCCCTGTAATCAAACCAAAAAGGGAAAAGAAATAAAAATATTGATGTATTTAAAATGTAGAAACATTTTTATCCATTTGAAACTGTTGTTCTCGTGCTTAAATTTGAAAACAAACAGCAATGAACTAAAATACTGTTATTTGACAGTGTTGCAGAAAGAGTTGTGTGTGGCTTTTGGAAGTTATGTAGTTCAATTCCTAATTAAACTTTAAAGTTGGGGCCTTGCTCACTGAGTGCTGAAAATCTCTGAGGATATTGATTTCATCACATTTTTAGGCACCTTGTTCTTGTGCCCAAAAACTTGCATTATGAAATTTGTTTTTCTTGCTGCTGATATTTTCGTTTCAAAAATATGCAACTAAATGTTTTAACACCGAAGAATTCGCAGGTTTGGTTTTTTTTCATAAAAACATTTATTAATTGATTATCCTTGCAAATTTGTAAAGTAAGGCATAGTAACAGTTGCTGTTGAAGAATGTCATTGATTCCTGTCCAGCTGTAATTATATTATTTAATGTCAGTGACTGTTACAGCTGTTTATGGGATGCCAAATATCCCAAGCTGAGATGTAGGATCCTCAAGTGGAACAGTGACTGAGAAACACAGAGAGATCTTCAAAGTTGCCTTAATTAGTTTTTGTATACTCAAAACTGTGCAGATCACAGGATTTTGTCCTAATTCATCCTTTTCCTGCTCCCCTATGGATGATAGAATCTCAGAATTGTTTAGGTTGGAAAAGACCTGTGAGGTCAAGCAAATCCAACCATTAACTGCCAAGGCCACCACTGACCCCTGTCCCCAAGTGCCACATCCACACGGCTTTGAAATCCCTCCGGGAATGGGGACTCCACCCCTGCCCTGGGCAGCTGTGCCAGGGCTGGACAACCCTTTTCCAGGAAGGAATTGTTCCTCATATCCAATCTAAACTTCCTTTCCTAATCAAAGTAAGTAGAGAAAACCTCAAATATTGTAATTCTGCAGCAGAGGAATATTGTAGGCTTTGAAGTGAACACTGAAGATGCAAAACCTTCACCTGTGTCATCACGGACTAATGGAGGTTGGAAGAGTCTCCTGGAGACCTGTGGCCCAACTTCCCACTCAGAGCAGGCCCAGCTTAGGTAGGTGGGGTTGCTCAGCTATCTAGGTGTAGATAGCTCTTAATTTAAGATATCCTATGATTCACTTTGTACCTGTTTAAAATCAAAATTCTAGATGTCCTTTTACAGCAGTGGCTTACAATGTCCCTGTATTCCTGATTTCTGCTCACTGTCCATGTGGGTCTTAGCATGGATTGGATTAATTTCTAGTATTTCATGGCTCTATCAGGATTTTAGGTCTGGCTTAATCCACCTTGTGTTTTCACTCACAGCACAATCCCTTCCTCGTGGATAATTGTAACCATTAATCACAGAATCATGGAATGTCCTGAGTTCGAAGGGACCCACCAGGATCATCCACTCCAACTCCTGGACCTGCACAGGACACTCCAACAATCCCACCATGTCCCTGTTGTCCAAACATTCCTTGAGCTCTGGCAGCCTTGGGGCTGTGCCCAAACCCTGGGGAGCCTGTTCAGTGCCCCACCACCCTCTGGGGGAAAAATGTTAATATTAAAACTAAGTTAAACCTGCAATTAAAAGCAAAGAGTGTTTTAAACGAAGCAGAAGCAGCACATAAGACATAATTTTGCATCTGATACCTATAGTTCCTGCAATATTTAGTGTATGGGAATAGTTAAAAAGTTATTGTTGATGAATTTGGAAACATGATGTTGATCTCTCAGCTTTGTACCATTTCATGTCTTGAAATGCTTGGTTTTAGGGACTTTTTTTGCTCATTTTGCATATTCTTAAAAATTCAAGGCACGTAACCCACTCATAGATCCAGAGAGCAATTTTTTTTTTTAATTCATGGAAGGTCACTTGGTCCTTATTTGCTCTTTACACACTGATTTTCTCTGTCCCAGTAAAAATTCCAGTTTCTAAAGATGGTCTTTAGGTGAGGGCACCAAATAACACTTTACATGAGGACAAGCTGTGTGAGAACCTGTTCCTGCTGCACTTCTGGGCAGTCCAGAAACGTTGTGCACTTTATAAGATGCTGCCTTGAACCGTGAGAGACATTTCAAAGAACTCCCCCCTTCTCACAGGGGTATTTGCCATAATCATCTCTGCTGGAACAAGTTCCTTTGGAATGCTAATGAAGCCTCAACTCCGGGAGGTTCTTTGTACAAAGTTGCCTTACATCAGATTTCAAAGCACACAAGAAAATTTAACCCCAAAACATGTCCCATTCCCTTTCCTGCTGCTTCCTGACACGCAGGACACAGGGAGATGATTGATAAAATAAGTGTTAATGGGGTGAATGGGAACAGGGTGTAAGCAAAGCCCTGGGATGATGCCATTTTAGGTCCATGTTACTTACTCAAAAATTATCCAAGAAGAGAAATAAATAATTTTTGAGAGAAGATGTGATCAGGGATATTGGATGGCTGTAGTTTTAACTGGAAAAAAATAGGCTTTTCTGTAAATTCCCCTCTTTTGCCAGTTCTCATGGGTTTTCACAATTCTTCTTTTTAATGGGCCAGTTTGGGGTAGCAGAGAATCATGGAATGGTTTGGGTTGGAAAGGGACCTCAAAGCTCAGCCAGTTCCAACCCCAACACCTTCCACTATCCCAGGTTGTTCCAAGCTTTGTTCAACCTGACCTTGGACACTTCCAGGGATGGGGCAGCCACAGCTTCTCTGGGCAACCTGTGCCAGGGCCTCACTAGCCTCACAAGGAGGAATTTCTTCCCCATATCCCATCTAAACCTCCCCTCCTTCAGTTTAAAGCAGTGAATGTGGCCAAAAACAAGATTACATGGAAATGAGAGCATCTTAAAATTCCGAAGTGGCTTTCCAAAGGCAAATCCCATAAATGTGGGATAAATGAAATGACCAGTGTATTGCTGGGATTGTCTCAGTGACCCACATGGTCCCTTCCTAACAGAATAACAATTAAACAATAACTTAGAATATCAAATAATTTCCAGTGTGAATTGTGTTTATCTTAATATCTGACTTTTTTTACGGAAATGATTTGACTCTCCAGCCTTTATGAATTATACAACTGGGGGCTGAAGATAAAATTTTAACTCATTGAGGAAAATACCCTTCCATTCTTAGGGAGTGTGAGCTGTGCTATTATTCCATTTTACAGTGGCAGAAAAATACCTCGGTGAATAAAAGTATTTTTATTAAATTCCTGCTATCATATCTTCCTTTTTACATTTGGCAAGGATTAATATTGCTCTATCATTTAGTCATAAAAGAGCAGGTCCTTGGAATGAACTGTGACAAGAGAGAGGTGAAGAAGAGCTTTGATGGACAGATCTGATATAATGACACAGGAGATAATATACAATCCACTGGCCTCATATCTTGATCTTTTATATGTGTTCAGCTGCAGGAAAAATAGAGGGAAGAAGGTTTATATTAAAAGAAAAAAGCAGAGGGCAGTTTGATTGCAGCAAGCTGGCTTGGATCAGTGCCGTGGAGGAGGAGGGGATGTGTGTGACCATCCAACTCCCTTTTCGTGGGGAAATGGGAATGTTCCCTCACTGGAGCCCAAGGGAGGAATCATTTTGCTGAGATGTCCTCCAAACTCCTAATTTATCCTGCTGGCTGAAGACTGAGAGGACTTTGGAGAAGACAAAGGATAGAAGAGTTCTGCCCAGAGAAGCTGTGGCTGCTCCATCCCCGGAAGTGTCCAAGGTCAGGTTGGACGGGGCTTGGAGTGACCTGGGCTAGTGAAAGGTGTCCCTGCCCATGGCAGGGGAGTGAGACTCGATGGTCTTTGAGTTCCCTTCCAACCCAAACCATTCCATGATTCTCTGCTACCCCAAGCTGATCTATTAAAAAGCACAACGGTGAAAACCCATGAGAGTTGGCAAAAGAGGGGAGCTTACAGAAAAGCCTATTTTTTTCCCAGTCAAAACTACAGCCATCCAATATCCCTCATCATATCTTCTCTCAAAAATTATTTATTTCTCTTCTTGGATAATTACTGAGGTATTGGGATAATGGAAGGTGGGATTGGACGGCAGGGGCTCGGAACTGGATGAGCCTTAAGGTCCCTTCCAACCCAAACCGTTTTATAATTCTGTGATTCTATGACATTAACATCCAGAGCATTTTGGAAATGTTTCTTTCTTATTTCTTCTCCATCTCCTTCTGCCCAAGGGGGAGAAAGTACTTCCAGCTTGTAGCTCTGTGTTACAACCGCACAGAGTGGGTGTGGTTGTGCCACACGTCTGTCCCTGGTGTTCCCACGAACTTGTGAACCAACTGACCAACTCCAAGTGAATTTGAAGGAAGGATGGGATAAACTGAGGGAAATGGATCATCAGGTGCTCACACTGAGGGAGAGGCAGGGAAATTCAGTTCTTCTGCTCCAGGGGAGTTGGCACATCAGTCAATGTGTCCTTGTGGGTGTTGGTCTCAAACCACCCTCCATGTGCTTCTCCAGCAGCAAAAGAAGGGTCAAATGACGTTTGGAAAGGAGCTGTGATCAGTGAGGAAGTGGAGGAAGCAAAGTTTGCAAATCTACTGGAAACCCATCCCTGGAAGTGCCCAAGGCCAGGTTGGATGGGGCTTGGAGCAGACCTGGGCTAGTGGAAGGTGTCCCTGCCATGGCAGGGAGTGGAACTGGATGAGCCTTAAGTTGCCTTGCAACCTAAACCACTCTGTGATTCCATGGAGCTGGGATGGCTCCAGGCTGGGTTTCTCCACAGATAAACCTTGTGGGATGTGGTTCCAAGAGATTGAAAGAAAACACCAAGCTCTGGGAAGACCTTGGAGCTCCTTCCAGTGCCTAAAGGGGCTCCAGGAGAGCTGGAGAGGGACTTTGGACGAGGGATGCAGGGACAGGACACAGGGAATGGCTTCCCACTGCCAGAGGGCAGGGAGAGATGGGAGATTGGGAAGGAATTCTTGGCTGGGAGGGTGGTGAGGGATTGGAATAGACTTCCCAGAGCAGCTGTGGCTGCCCCATCCCTTGGAATTTTCCAAGGCCAGCTTGGACAGCACTTGGAGCAACCTGGGATAGTGGCAGGTGTCCCTGTCCATGGCAGGGGGCATGGAATGAGACAGAATTTAAGGTCCTTTCCCACATTGGATCCATGAGGACACCTGGAGAGGCTCTGGGGAGACCTTGGAGCCCCTTCCAGTGCTTTGGGAGAGCTGGAGAGGGACTTTGGACAAGGGATGAAGGGACAGGACAAGGGGAATGGCTTCCCACTGCCAGAGGGCAGGGAGAGGTGGGATATTGAGAAGGAATTCTTGGCTTGGAGGGTGGTGAGGGATTGGGATGGAATTCCCAGGGAAGCTGTGGCTGCCTCTGGATCCCTGGAAGTGTCCAGAGCCAGGTTGGACAGGGCTTGAAGCAACCTGGGCTAGTGGAAGGTGTCCCTGTCCATGGCAGGCAGGTTGGAACGAGATGATCTTTCAGGTCCCTTTCAACCCAAACCATTCTGGGATTCTGTGACTCTCTAACATGTGAAACCAAGCCCTGTTTTCAACATTGAAGTTTTTACATTAGAATTTTAAATGTCACCCTGGAGCCAAACAACTGCCTGGCTTTGAAGAGACCAAGTTTGTGTTTGCTTTTAACTTTAATCTCTTGAAAAGTACCAAAAAATTATTTTAACTCAGTACTCTTTGTTTCTTCTGTTTAAAGATGTGTTTAATTCTTCAAAAACTTTTTTTCAATGTGATATTATCATTAAAATAAGTGTATTAAACTCAGCTTCATGAATAATTCATGATGCAATCTTGAAAAAAACAGCCACACAAAACCACAATAATTAGTTTTATGTGATAGGAAAGGCATTATTTTCATATTTAGACAGGAAGGGAATATTTATTTAGATACACCATTCATGGGGTACTAAATTATGGCAGCAACCAGTGTTTGTAATTTAAAAAAATGACAAGTTAATTTGAAAACCAGCCCTAAGATGCAAAGTCATACCTTGCCACCTACCTGATAAAATTGATTACTTTGTGTATTTATGCATTTGCTGTTAAGTGGGTGGTTTCTAAATGTGATTGCAGGTTGAAAAGCAGAGTTGAACCCATGATGTTGCCTTTTATGATTTTTTTGTCGCATTTATTTGTAATATTTGCAGTAGTAATGTCTGTAATTTTCTGAGGACACAATGACAATTCTCATTAATTCCCTCCAGCCTTGTAGACAACTTTGAAGGTGTTGGTTTGCTGGAGTCTTGGCATGAGCCTCAAAATACCATTTTCCTGCATTTGGGATTGGCAGCTGCCTAAATACTGTCATCCAGTACTCACCTCCCACTTCCAAGAGGAGCCTTCCTGGCACTTTTGACCCAAACTGTCTTTTTTTCTCTTACTGACATTTTGAAAACCCTTCTCCCTTGTTCAAATACAGAGTAAGGAACTGTCCTCAGTGAGTGCCCTGAACTGTCCTGCCCTTAACCTGCATTTTCCTGAATCCTGAATTTCTTGTTACTCACTGAATAGCATTTTTTCAATTTAATTAATCACCACATTCAGAGCAAAGAAGAAAAACCCCAATTTTATTTCTCTAAGCTGGGTCTGGCAAGGCCCCCAGGCATTTGTAGGGAAAGGATTGTGGATATTGTCACATTCTCTGTTGTCCTCACTCCTTGGCTGCTGGATGTTTCTCCAGGACCTTGTAAGATGAAATGTAATGTCACTTGAATTTCAGATATTGTGTATTTTCATGATCCAATTAGTAGTTCCTGGAGCTTGCTTTGCATCCTGTGCTCAGAATAAGTTTTGGGAAGTTACTTTGATCTTGGCAGTCTGTGGGAAAAAAACCGTTTTTAATAAAAAGGCTTGAATAATAAATACATTTATTTATTGATTTATCACAAATATCTTGATTTTCATAATGCTGAGATACCTTCCTGCACTGGTGACTATTGAATGATGTAAATTTTAATTTGTGCTGGGTGGATAAGGGTGGATAAACTCAAAATTTGTGAACTGTGAGAGCAGCAGGGTTGGAATGTGAGCTGGGACCTGCAGCACTGGCTGAGGGGTTCCTTGGTTGCCACCAGTTGTAGCTGCAAAGGGTTTACACAAGGGTTTACAGGCAGTTGTAGGGTTAAAATGAAACACTGAATAAAACCCTGTTCACAGACAGAGCTGAGGCCTTGCCAGAAAAAAATCTAATTAAATAATTGTGTCTGTATCGTGACGGGGACACACGGCGGGGTTACTGTAATGGGTGTGGACAGGCATCATCCTGGCATTTCCAACCTTCTGAGCACCTGATTTTGGGATTTTAACAGGGCTTGAATTAAATACTTGAACAGAGTGATGCTGTGAAAAAGGGCTTGTTGAAATGCTGCCGATGGCTCAGAGCAGCTGAGAGAATTTTCATTCATATCAGAGAATCGTGGGATCATTTAGGTTGGAAAAGCCCTCCAAGATCCTTGAGTCCAACTGTCCCCCAGCACTGCCAAGGCCACCACTGACCCACGTCCCCAAGTGCCACATCCACAGGGCTTTGAAATTCCTCCAGGGATGGAGACTCCACCACTGCCCTGGGCAGCTGTGCCAGGGCTGGAGAACCCTTTTCTCTGTTCTAACCTTGACTCTGGAGACACTGGGAGGGTTGGAGGTGTCCGGTCTGGAGAAGAGAAGGCTCCAGCAAGACCTTAAAGCCCCTTCCAGTGCCTGAAGGGACTTGAGGAGAGCCCTTTGGACAAGGGCCTGGAGGGACAGGACAAAGGGGAATGGCTTTAAACTAAAAGAGGGGAGATACAGGTTAGATATTGGGAAGGAATTCTTGGCTGTGAGGGTGGGGAGGCCCTGGCACAGGTTGACCAGAGAAGCTGTGGCTGCCCCTGGATCCCTGAAAGTGTTCAAGGCCAGGTTGGACAGGGCTTGGATCAACCTGGGCCAGTGGAAGGTGTCCCTGCCCATGGCAGGGGATGGAACTGGATGATCTTTAAGGTCTCTTCTGACCCAAACCCTTCTGTGATTCTGTAATTCTCATAATTTGAATATCTGGCATTTCTGACTCTCAGAGCTCGTGGTGAATGTTGAATTCAATGATTTTAATCTGAGCAGTGGGAAGAATTTAGGCCTTGTCTGCCTTTATTTAAATACCATTATATGGTGCTTATTTACCTCAAAACCTTTCAGAAGCTTTCAATGAAGTGACAAGTTCAGCACAGCTCTGCACTCCTAGAATTCTTTCTCTGAATTTACTCTCCTTTTCTACTGGAAATTGTTGAAATGATTTAATTGGGTCTTAATTATATTGTCATTATCCTGAGCAGTACCTGGATGTTGGGCAGTAAGTTTGGGAAGTTAGGCAGAGGTGCAGGAGATAAAGATTATTGCTATGAGAGTAGTGCAAATAGCACTGGTATATCTCATTTATTCCTTATTATTCTTTTTGTTTGCTGTTTCTATCTCCACGCTGATTTCAAGAACACCTCATCAGTGACTGGTACCCAGTTTAAACACCTGAAAATATTTTGTTTTTTCAACTAGGAAGACCCACTTATGTTCTTTGCACTGTGTCATTTCCCTGGCCATGAGGAGGCCATAAAACATTAGCAAATAATTTTTTAATCTGTTCCATTAAAGGCATCATCAGAGTATTCCTCACAGTGGGTTTGACATCCTTTGGAACTTCATATCCCGAGCAGAGCAGGGCCTGCTCATCCCATCAAAGCTGATCCGTGCAAACTTTTGTTGTGCTAATTCAAACTCCCTCAGGGTTCTCCGAGGCACCAGCAGAGATTTTAACATTTTGACTCCTGCACTGCTGGATTTTGTGTATGTCGCCTAAAAAGCAGCAAGGATTTTGTTTCTTTCTTGTTGTTTTTGCCGGTTCTTTGTTCCTTCAAAGGCTTTTCAAGGCATTTCCCTCTGTTTTTGTGGATGCACTGATTTCTCCGCTGATTTAAAGTCAAGAGAAGATTTTCTCTGTTACTTTAGGTTACTTTACAGGTTCTTTTTGAGCTTTCAAAGGCACTGCAAGAAACAGGGTTGTGTCGTTATCACCACTCTCAGATCCTTTGTGCAATAACAAAAGAACCATCCAAAGATCCTCCGTAGAAAGATGGGAATGTATTGTGGATGAGCAGTGAGCTTTCTCCTCTCAGCTCCTGGAGTACCAGGTCTCAGCACAACAATATAATTGGTATAAATGGTATATGAAAATCGTGTTGCCTGTGCAAAGTCAGCTGTGGGAATGATATAAAAAATACTTTCATTTTTTGTGGATAAAACTCCTGCCATGTGGTGGTAGTGGCTTGACCAGGTGTCCTCTGGGTTGTATGTGAAGCTTTCCTGATGTTTCTGTTTCCGTGGATGATGTGTTCCCTAAACCTGAAGGTGGTGGCAGTTTGGGATCACAGGATCATTAAGGTTGGAAAAGACCTCAGAGATCATCAAATCCAGCTGTTAATCCACCACTAACTCCTGTTCCCAAGTGCCACACCTACATCTCTTTAAAATCCCTCCAGGGATGGGGACTCCGCCACTCCCCTGGGCAGCTGTGCCAGGGCTGGACAGCTCTTTCCAGGAAGGAATTGTTCCCCATATCTAAACTAAACCTCTCCAGGCACAACTTGAGGGCATTTCCTCTTGTCCCTTGTTCCCTGGGAGCAGAGCCCGACATCCCACTGGCTCCACTGTCCTACCAGGGAGTTGCAGAGAGCCAGAAAGTTCCCCCTGAGCCTCTTTTTCTCCAGACTAAACACCCACAGGGTGAGGTGTCCTGCTTACAGGCTTGGAATGTCACTATCCTGAGCTTTCTCCAGCTCTTAGTATCGTGGAATCATGGAATCATTTAGGTTGGAAAAGTCCTCTGAGACCATTGAGTCCAGTCGTTCCCCAGCACTGCCAAGGCCACCACTGAGCCATGTCCCCAAGTGCCACATCCACACGGCTTTGAAATCCCTCCAGGGATGGGGACTCCACCACTGCCCTGGGCAGCTGTGCCAGGGCTGGACAATCCTTTCCTGGAAGGAATTGCCCATAATATCCAATCTAACACTCCACTCCTGTCCCTTGTTCCCTGGGAGAAGAGGCCAACTCCGCCCTGGCTCCCCCCTCCTGTCAGGGAGTTGCAGAGAGTGAGAAGGTCCCCCCTGAGCCTCCTTTTCTCCAGGCTGAGCCCCCCCAGCTCCCTCAGCTGCTCCTGCTGCTCCAGCCCCTTCCCCAGCTCCGTTCCCTTCCCTGGACACGCTCCAGCCCCTCCATGTCTCTCTTGTCTGAGGGGCTTCTTCGTGGTGAGGATTCCTACAGGAGGGAGAAGGGAAGCATCGGATCAGCAAAGCAGAACATCAAAAAGAGCAAAGGAATAAGGGGTTTGCTACATAGTTGAAAATAATAATAATGAAAGCCTTAGGGGGGAAAAAGGGAAAACCACAATAGTGTGAAACAACAGAGAAAGTACCAGTTTTCTCCTGTAATAAAAACTGTAAATGTGACCTTGGAGATCCTGAGGTGCAAATGATGTGAACTTCCATAACTGCTGGAATAAAGAGGGAATTTCCAGATAACCAGAATGTTTAGATGGTGGCAAGCCCAGCGTGACTTCGAATAATTTTAGGTTATTAAAAGGTCTGTGTCTCTTTGACGTGACATCATAAATAATCCTGTTCTCAGTACAAGTTGTGACTTCAAAAAAAAAAATTCCAAGTGTAAATGCCAGTCCCGAGGATCTGATTTGACCCTTGGTTTCATCAGCTGTGAATTTTGGCAGCTTGCAGCATTAACTTGGAGGTTAAATGTACAACCAAGATACAGTGTCGTATGACAAGATTTAATGTTAACAGAATAAAGATTAACTTGTTCCTTCTGCTAAAAAAAAGACTAATATTTGCAGTTCATTTTCTTAAAAATATATATTTCCTTTGAGGGAGCTTTTAGGGTCCATCTCTGAGTTACAGAGCACATCAGCCTCTAAATTCAAGGCAGTGTAATTATGGAGAAATATGATATTTCCTGGAGAAATATGATGTATATTAATTTTCTGTTTCAATATTCTGTTTACTTTGCCTAAGTAACTACTGAGAGCAAAATGATTCCATTTTAAACGTGTGAAAAACCGTGTTGTTCCATAAAGGTGGTAAATATTCACTCTGCTGCATTTACAATATTATTTACATTATTTATGTCAAATTTCCCTTTAAGAAAAAGAAATCTTTGCTTTCATAGTATTTCAAGTTTGTTCTCATTGCTGCCTTGTGCATATAAATGGCTGTTTTTCTGGAAAGTGTTTTAAAATTGAATCTCACTTCAACAAAGTCATTTAACAAATTTCATTTTAATTCTAATTGGGATTGGCCCAATATATCTTAGAGACCCTTTAATATGGTGATTGACATTTTAAACCAGTTGGAGGCTTAAAAAAAATATGCTTTTGAGGACTGAAATTGTGTTAATTGCAATGGGTAAATGGATGAATGCATGATTTACTAATTTTATTAATTTTACACAAACAGCATCTGTAAAGTCACACTGAGGGGGTATTTTATCAAATACACTTTAAGTTCTGTCCCAGAAAAGAGGAGAAAATGAAGATGTGCTGATGTTACTGTTATAAAAGTAGAGAAACAACTTGGAAATAGATTCAAGGGAATGATGGAGGAAAAAAATATTTGAGATACAAAATGCAGTCACTTCTTTGCTTCCTGCAGTTTTTATTTTCATTTTTCAGGGTTTTAATGTCATCTTTTGAATAAGCCCCAGACAGGGCAATCCTTGAGCAAACTCTGTGGAGTGTGGACTTTTCAAAGGTATTTTTTTGGGTAATTACAGTGATTAATACATGAGATCATCTCTAATTTGATCTCAGTAGAGGAGCAGAGATGATGGACAGGAGACATGCCCGGGAAATCTCTTTTATCACCAGTTTTCCAGCAAGGAAGGACCATTTCACATTCCAAAAGGTCCCCTTTGTAGACATGATGCTCATAAAATTGGGGGTTTTTTTTGATGATAGAGACTTTGCACGAACTAATTTGTTTTTAGCAGATATAGAAAATTAAAGGTTCCTGCCTTTTTTCCTTGAGTTAATAAAACAAACAAACAAAAGCACATAATTATGATTCCTTGAGCTTTGACAAGTCCAGTTTTCATCAAAATCAAGTACATTTTATTTTTGATCATTCTCACAGGCAACAGAAATTATTTTGAAATAATAGAAATATATCACAGAAATATATATATTAATTACAGAAATATATATATTTCTAGGCTCATATTTATCTGAATTACTCAGTTCACTCTACTCACTTCACTTGTGGTATTGGGAAGAATAAATAGAAGATACATTTCTACTACATTCAGTCTAGTCTGATCAAATTCTTAGTAAAATCTTCTAGTTCTTAAAATAGTTCTGAAAAAAAATACCTAAATATATACATATTAAAAAAATATATTTATATATATTTGTTCAGGTTTTGTTCTGTATTAGTAGAACCCTTGCACAGAGACATAAAGAGCATTTCAAGCTCAGCTCATGGTGTTAACTTTTCAGAACAAGATACAGCAAATATCTCCTTCCTAAGCTTTTGCCTTTCTTTTACTCATTCCTACTCAGCTCTAATAATATCTGGACAAAGTAAATTTGGAAGTTTTCCTGTATTTAAAGCTGAAAGTCGTTTGATTGTCATTCAGGGTGATTTATTTGATGCCAGCTCATTGTTAAATTACTGTAAAACTGCTATTTTTGCTCCTTTTCCTGGCATTTTTTTTCTGCTGAATTTTTTGATTCTTGTCATACCTGCACAGTTCTGCCTGAGATCCCTTTTATAGGTCTTAAAGATTCTTGAATTTAGAACATGCAGGATATCTGGGAAATCAATAAATAGACTGAATTTCTATTTCCATTCTGCTTCCAAGTAGCTGCTGCTTTGAAGAGAGCAATATAGAGTTATACAGGGTTATAACTTAAGAACTACAACTTCATCACCTGTATTTTAATTAGTTTGTAAATACTAAACCATTACATTTTAATGTGATATAGAAAATTCTTCCTATTTTCCCTCCTAATTTTCAGGGACATCATTTGTTTCATGTGTCCCTGCCTATGGCAGGAGGTTGGAATTAGATGGTGTTTCAGCCCAAACCATTCTGGGATTCCATGATTCTGTGATTCTGGGAGTTAAACTAAGGCAGGAATTGCTTCTGGAGGCTTCTGCACAGTCCAGGGATCCCCTTTGAAGAGCTGAGATGTGGTGATTTAACTCTTCTGTTATTTGAACTTCTCTGGTGTTAAACTCTTCATCATCAAGAGCTCCTGTCAGGCCAGAGCTGGAGGTTTGTGGTTCAAAGACTTGGGATGGGTTAAGGGAACAGAAAGTGTTTCCATGGCTTGAATGGTGCACAAGTCCCAGTGGAAATGGTGATTTCTGGCAACCCTTTCCTGTCTCGCTTTCTCTGTTGTCACTGAGGGTCAACGAGGTGTCCAGGGTCCTCCTCTTGGAATCATCATGGAATCACAGAATGGGAAGATCCTAGAATCATAGAATGGGAAGAGATCCACAAGGATCATCCAGTCCAACTCCTGGCCCTGCACAGACACCCCAATGTCCCACCCCTGTCCCTTGGAGCGTTGTCCAAATGCTCCTGGAGCTCTGGCAGCCTTGGGGCCGTGCCCACTGCCCTGAGGAGCCTGTTCAGTGCCCCACCACCCTCTGGGGGAAGAAGCTTTTCCTGAGATCCAAACTAACCCTCCCCTGACACAGCTCTTGGGTTGGTGTTTTGGTTCCTTTGTTTCTGGCTGAGACGCTCGTGAGGCCTTTTGTTGTTTTGTGGAGAGACTTATTTCTCCAGCTCTTTTCTTAGAATTACTCCAGGTGTTTTTGTTGGAATGAAGAATCCATTATAATTTAAGATGTGAAAGCTTTTCCTGACCCAGTGGAAACAGATCTTAAGACCATGTCGGATGGAAGGGATCTCCTGAGGTCTTTAGTTCAACGTCCTGCACTTGGAGCAGATCACTCAGGGCTTTGACTGTAAGAGAAGGGGGCAGGTCCCTCTGTCCCCCTGCATTTGACCAGGTCTGTGGTAAATTTATTATTCTTTCTCATTTTGAATTGGAAATTCCCATGTTTCACGTTCTGTCTGTTGCCTCTTGTCACTTCAGTTTACATGAATTTGGTTCCATCATCCCTAGACCTACCAGCTGGATAGAAGAGCAACAGGGGACTTTGGGCACAGCCTGGAGGGACAGGACAGAGGAGAATGGCTTCCCACTGGCAGGGTTAGATGGGATATTGGGAAGGAATTCTTCCCTGGGAGGGTGGTGAGGGAGTGGGATGGAATTCCTGGAGAAGCTGTGGCTGCCCCATCCCTGGAAGTGTCCAAGGCCAGGTTGGATGGGGCTTGAAGCAACCTGGGATAGTGGAAGGTGTCCCATAGGTTGGAATGAGAAGGTCCCTGTGAATCTCCCCTATATTTTAGCAGCCCTCTCTCTATACACTCCTATAGCAATCACCTGATTCCATAAAGCAGAGGGTAGGAGACAAGGTCTTTAAGCAGTTCTGTGGCAAAATCAAACTGTCCATGGGCTACAGATATGAATTCACACATTTTTAAGTCAAAGGATCATTCTTACTGGAACTTATTTTGTCCATGTTTGAAGGGATTAATACCCAAGCTCTAATTCCACATCTAAGTGCTATTTTCTTCCTGGGTTACAGTGTTTGCTCCCTAAGCAGTCCCTGCCAAGTCTGCAGTCACATGTTTTAAAAATGCAAAATATCTAAAATTGATATTTGCTTTTGAAAGCTGCAGTTATGGAAATACCATAAAATAAACATGGAGCAAATGAAAATAGGAAACAAATTTCAAATCTATAGGAATGTGTATTTTTTTAAACTGCCAGGGTCTTCCAGGAGCTTTGAGATGTTAAATACCATTGTCTTCTTATTACTTTTGATTTTATTCTTTTACCTTGGCTATTAGAAGAACAAATGATGGTGGAATTTAGAGGATGAGCAGTGAGGATCAGGAGATTGAAAGTAATATTTGCAAGTCCTTAAAGCTGACTGTGGCAGAAAGGCGAGTGGTTCTCAAAAAGGGACATTTCATGGAGTGATTTATCCCATGTGGCTTTGCCATTTGTTGTATCATTCCAGTCCTGTTGCCATGGGAACCAATTTTACTGTTGCAGTGATTGTTAATCAGGAGTTGTAGTTAAACCATTTTTACCACAAGGCCTTATATCCTTCCAGATGAAATCATTGACAGGGGTGTTCATCAAGCATTATCACCAGAAATAAAACCTGATCAGCCTTCCTGGTGGTTTTTCTCTTCTTTATCAGAATCAGAAAGAAGAAACTTAACTTTTACAGGAACTCAAGGATTCTGCTTCAGTTACATCCATCATGCTTATACAGTTCCAGGAAAAGAAGGGTGAAAAAAACCCCAAACAAGCCTAACAGTATAATCATTTTATTTTTCATTTAAGTGGAAATGAATGGAGTACTCTGGAGATACATTGTCTACATATCCCTTCTTTAAGCATCTCTTAGTGAGAATTAAAGCTTAAGATCATCTCAACTTAAAAACTTTTCCCATGAAAACAGAGGTATTTGTGTTTATGAAGAGACGATTCACCACTTGATGTTCAGGTGTCTAAAATATTCTGTGTCCTTTCAACCTTCCCTCTGGTTTTACATCTGTCCCTGCAAAGAGGTGTTGGCAGGAATAGGGCCAGATGGGTGTAAGTTGTATGATCCTTGTGTGAGGTAAAAGAGGATCAAAGGGTTTGAGTGTGACTTCTCTGGTCTGTTGTCTGGAAGGGAAAGAGAAAGAAATGGGAAGAGGATTTTTTTCCATCTGAATTTACTCTCTTGGTGACCTGAGGAACTGAGCTGAAAGATTTGTTTGGACGCTGGGAGCTTAAAGTAACCAAGATATGCATTTCTGCTTGATTCCTTTTATGTATCCTACTATTTTCTTTGCTACCAAAAATATAACTTAAATTCAGGAAAAAAAAAACAATCAAAAAGTCGGTGATAAATTGTGAATTGATGAAACACTGCACTCAAAATTCACAGAAAACTCAAAAAATATAAGTGATGACCAATATTGCTCAGTGTTCACCAGAGATCAGTTTAATGGAATCATTCAACAAAACACTTGTCTCCAAGTCCAAACTCCTGCCCTGTGATGGCAGAGCTCCAGCTCTTCCCTCCCCTGGGCAGCTCCTTTAACTCACACAATGCAAAGTTGTCAAAACAAAACTGGTGGATTTTGGGATGAAACGAGGTGGATCACATTTATTTGAGCCCAGCCTGGGCTGGGGATTATTTTCCTGTCTGCTCTGTTATGTGAGTGGTGTTTTGGCAGAATTTCCAAAGTTCTATACACCAGAAGGGTGCAGAATTGCCAGCATTTTCCCCAGATTTAGGTTTTTTTATGGAATCACAGAACGGTTTGGGTTGGGAGGGACCTTCAAGACCATCCTGTTCCAACCCCCTGCTGTGGGCAGGAACAGCTCCCACTATCCCAGGTTGCTCCAAGCCCTGTCCAACCCGGCCTTTATCTGTTATCAGTGTGATACAGCCAGGTAGGATTTTCTGTGCTATTTTACAAAAACCCCTCAGACTGTTTCTTTATTTTTCCCAACAAACCAAATTCCCAGCATCTCTCACTTCAAGCCAGGACCATCTACGCCTCAGTTTTGTTTTCACTTCATTGTCCCCAAGAACACCAAGGGATGCACAATCAAAACAGCAGCAAGGTGTTAGTCACGTTGTTTTGATCTCTTTCCTGATTTTCTTTCTCCTTTCCTTCTCCTTTTTCAAACCCATGCCCAGCCCCCACCGTAATTCTGATTGGCCAAATTAATTCTGCAGCATCCTGCTGTGAATAATTATGTTCATCCAGCGTGGAGCTGGATGCCTTTCTCTTCTCCCCCTCCTCCTCCTCCTTGCCTAAATTATAATGTGACAATTGAAGCTCACAGCTGGCTCATCAGAGGTGGCCAGTTTGGGAATTGGCACATCTGAATGTGCCTCTCCCTTAACTCCCTGCCTTGATTGCTTAAGACAAGACATATGTAAACCCCCTGATTATTCCCATTTTGTGCTGCTCACAAAGATACTGCTTTAAACTGCAAAGCTGTTGTGTTGCTTGGGGGAGGGGAAATTGTAGGAATTTTTCTCCTCCCCTCCCCACAGTTCCCTGCAACAATAAATAGCTGTCAGACTTATGTCAAGAATGAAATTATAGGAGCACATGAGGCCTTGATTACATTGTTTTGGGTAGATTGCTATTAGCAATGCTGAAATGAAGTCTAATTTTTCAGTGCTTTAGCTCAGTCAAGAATCAAGTGGCTCATGGGGGGGGGGGGGGGGAATGTCACCCACAGGACCTGGATGATGTAATTCTGTGCAGCCCTTCTGTGGTGCAGCCCTTTCAGGGAGCAGTTCAAAGAAATGAATATATTCTGCTGAAATAAATAAATGTATTCTGCTGAAATGAGGGATGAGTTGGGAGGTACAGGCAGAGCTGGAGTGTTTGCTGAGCAAACTCTTTTCGGAATTACATGGAATCATTTAGGTTGGAAAAGATCATCAAGTCCAGCCTGTGACCCATCTCACCTTGTCACCCAGCCCAGAGCACTGAGTGCCACGTCCAGCAGTTCCCTGAACATCTCCAGGGATGGGGACTCCACCACCTCCCTGGGCAGCCTCTTCCAGTGCCTGACCACGCTTTCCATGAAGAAATTCCTCCTGTTGCCCAACCTGAACCTTCCCTGGCACAGCTTGAGGCCATTTCCTCCTGTCCTGTCCCTTGTTGCCTGGGAGCAGAGCCCAACCACCCCCCTGACTCCCCCTTCTGTCAGGAGTTGCAGAGAGTGAGAAGGTCCCCCCAAGCCTCCTTTTCATAGAATCATAGAATCAATCAGGTTGGAAAAGGCCTCTGAGATCATCAAGCCCAACCCTCAATCCAGCCCCACCGTGGTTTCCAGCCCATGGCACTTATGCCACATCCAGTCTGTCCTTAAACACCTCGGGGAAGTGACTCCACCCCCTCCCTGGGCAGCCCATTCCAATGGCTGATCACTCTCTCTGTAAAAAATTTCTTCCTATTATTCAACCTAAACTTCCCCTGGCAGAGCTTGAGGCCCTCTTGTCCTACTGCTGGTTCCTGGGAGAAGATACCCACCCCACCTGGCTCCCCCCTCCTGTCGGGGAGTTCTCCAGGCTGAGCCCCCCCAGCTCCCTCAGCCTCTCCTGGTGCTCCAGGCCCTTCCCCAGCTCCGTTCCCTTCCCTGGACACACTCCAGGCCCTCAATGTGTCTCTTGTCTGAGGGGTCCAGAGCTGCCCCCAGCACTGGAGGTGCCCCAGCAGTGCCAGCACAGGGACGGGCACTGCCCTGAGCCTGTGACACACCAGGGCTGGTCTAAGCCAGGTGCCTTCTTGGCCACCTGGGCCCACAGGTGAAGTGTCACCTTGTTCGGGTTTGGCATCATTCTTTGTGAACTTATTAAAAAGACAGCTCGAAAGCAAATTGATGTCTATTTAATCCACCCTCACTCAGCTTTTTGTTCACTCAGCATGTTTATATTTTGATGTTGAAAATAGACTGATTTCTTATGAGTTCTTTGCATAATTCACAGCACAGGCAGTTTGGGCTCCTGTTCATCCTCTGCTGATCCATCTTTATTATCAGCTTATGTGTAGGGCAGGTGCTCTTGTTGTTCTTTGGTTGTTTACAATTTTACACATCACTCCCTTACTTTGAAAATCTTTCCATTTTGCATTCTGTGAACACCCTGAACTTTAAATGTTTTAGTATCTGTGGCTCCTCAGGTGGGGAGTTTTATTAGTCACAGGTGCTTTGCCATAACTACCTGTTTCTGTGGGTGGAAATAAATAAAGGTGGTTTCAACTGATGCTTTAAGCAATCCACCTGGAGTTTGGGAAGGGTCAAGATTCACTTGGGTTCACTGGGACAAGTGAGAGCAGCAAGAGAAGAGCACGAGCTGGGCATGAGGAGACATCAAAACTGTTTACACGAGTGGGAGTTGGTTCCTTCTGAGTGGCACCGTGGTGGGTGAGAAGCACAAGAGTCTAAATCAAGCATTCAGATACCACAACATCCTGAATTTGCTGGATGACACACACTGTGCAGAAAGTTCTTATTGAAGTGTTTTATCCTGCTCGTTTGAAAGGCTGAGCACTTTACTGTGACTTAAATTAATAGAACTGCATCAGCCTCAGAGGGACGTGGTAATTACAACTAATTCAGTCTGAAATATCCCTGAACTGAAACAAAATTCCTTGGTTGTTCTTTAAGAGTTCAATATGAGAGCTGCTGGTTTGGAGGTCTTTTCTCACTCAAAGAAAACACTGTTTACTTTGTTGGAAAGTTGGGAATCTCTTGGTTCTGTGGCTCAGGGAGCCTGTGGAGCTCATTGGCAAAAGCTGCTGGGAATGCCGAAAGTTTACAAATGCTCAGAAGGTGCTTAGAGAAATTCAGAGAAGAAAAATGCATGAAAAGCTGTTAAACAATTACTACAACTTCTAGGAGATGCCTTTAGTACAGATAACTGTGAATGAGAGATCTGTGAGGAATTTCCACAATGTACTTACCCTGTTACACTGGGAATCATTGAAAGCACTGTCAAAGAAAGGGACCCAGATGTGTTCTTGGTCAGGTTCAGCCTGGATGTTCTTAGATTTATATGGAATGCTGAAGCTCTTGCATTTCAGTTGGTATTTACCAAGGGTTTGCCTCTGTGTGTGTTCCAGGTGATTGGTATTAATTTCTAGAACATCTCTTGGACTATTTCAGTAGGTTGGACTTCCCTGAACATTTGCAATGTAAAGGTAAAAAGACAATTCGAAAGGCAGCTCTTGCTAAAATAAATATGATTAATTTCCATGTTTTAAGTGGTTTCTGTTGCTTCAGTGCAGAGAGCAGTGGAGAGGAAGGGAGAAGGAGGGAGTGTCAGGTGTTGTGGGAACCAAAGGGCTTTCCAGGCCAAAGCTGATCCCTTCACTTGTGCCCAAACTCCCTTTGGGCATGGACTGAGCACTCGACCTTTCTGGTAAAGCATGAGATGCTCCATCCATGACCAGCCAACTAACTCCCTTCCAAAGCTTAGTCTGGACTGAGCATCTCAGCTGTGCTAACCTGGGCCAGGGAGGAAGACCAGAACCTTAATATGAGTCTCCTGATGAACTGGAATAACCAAAGCCACTTCGTTGCTTTGCCATGTGACTCCCAAAAAGACCTTGATGGTCAGATAAATTGATACAACCTCGTGGTCTCCCACTGGAAACATTTCCAACATTGTCATTGTTTATTTTGCAGTTTCTAAGCTGTCTTGGCCTGTGTTGTGACTGTGAGGCCAAAGCATTAAACTCAATGTCTGAACATTTGGTGTGGTGGTTTTGAGGAATATTTAATATGTTCTTTGGTTTTAACTCAGAGCTCGGTGATCAGTTCTGTGTTGCCTGACATGGGAGCTGAGGGAAAAATGAGAATAACACAGCAGGGTTTGGTTCCCTGTCGTGCCCGGGGCCTGCAAAGTGAATTGGGTAGTTCTGAAATAAGTGTTTTATCCTCGTTGTTGGGAATACTGGTGAGATTTTGGTACAACCTCAAAAGCACATTTATTGTCACTGTATTGGTTTACTAAGAAATGTAAATGTAAATGAGGAGAGAAGGGTCAGGGGGTCTTTATTGCAGCTTTCCAGGGCGTAAAGGGGCTCCAAGAGAGCTGGAGAGGGACTTGGGACAAGGGATGGAGGAATAGGACACAGGGAATGGCTTCCCACTGCTAGAGGGCAGGGAGAGATGGGATATTGGGAAGGAATTGTTGGCTGTGAGGGTGGTGATGCCCTGGCCCAGGTTGCCCAGAGAAGCTGTGGCTGCCCCTGGATCCCTGGAAGTGTCCAAGGCCAGGTTGGACAGGGCTTGGATCAACCTGGAATAGTGGAAGGTGTCCCTACCCATGGCAGGGGGTTGGAATGAGATGATCTTTCAGGTCCCTTCCAACCCAAACCATCTTATGATTTTATAATTTTATGATCTCTCTCAAATTAAGGGAATATTTGAAACCCTTGAATGAGAATTTTCTCGACATGACACAGAGCTCAAATAATTGAAGTTAATAAACTAAATTTTACTGAAATCAGAGGGAAAAGCAAACTTGGTAAGTGGAAAAGGATAAATTCACAGAGGAAACCAGTTTTTGATTTCAAATGGCATAATGAACTCAGAAGAAGTAGAGAGACATATTAAAAAAAAATATTTAAAAATTTGCTCAAGTGTCATTTTGATAATCATAATCCAAGAAATAATCTTAAAAACTCCACATAACCTTTCAAAGCACAATTTTTAATTTCAGGGGATGCCACTTTTCCAGTCTGTGGAGTCTGAACTATTAATTCCCTGATGTGAACGTGTGGTAAATATTTCCTGTGAGCACTTCTTATAAGTCACCGAAGTTCCAAGTTTAAAAGAATTAAAGAGAGGAGTGATCTGGGAGACATTTCAAGTGCTGTACAAAAGAAAAGGGAGAGAATGCAAACTCATCTTATTACCCACATGACTTAATAAACCAGCAAATGAAGTGCTCACACAGCCAGAGGGAAAATTGTGACATCACTTGTTCCCTGAGAAATGGGAATTTCAGCCATAATTAACCCAGCACTGGGACACCAGTGGCAATGGTATTGATTAACTAATCAATGATAACTAACTCCACACCTCTAAATTACATAGTTGAAAACACATCACATTATATCAATGGAAACAAAGCAATTAAAGGGCTTTAAATGCACACAACTAATCAGGGATTTAATACATGCTAATTGTGACCAAAATTCCAATTAATGTGTGGATATATTACATCATGTTCAGGGACGGAAAAGATGTGATCCTGTTCATCATGATCATTTCAAATCATTGATAATATCATTATCAAGAAATAATGTTAATTTGCTGTCATTTGTGAACTTGTTACAGATAAAGAATTAATAAGAGTTAAATATAACTCTTTGTATGTGTGAATATATATATGTGTGTGTGTATAAAAAATGTTTATTTATTTATTTGTATTTATATATGCCCAGAGAAGCTGCCCCATCCCTGGAAGTGTCCAAGGCCAGGTTGGACAGCACTTGGAGCAACCTGGGCTAATGGAAGGTGTCCCTGCCCATGGCAGGGGGTTGGAATGAGTTGAGCTTTAAGATCCTTCCAACCCAAACCATTCCATGATTAATTATATATATATAAATAAATATATATATTCATTATATATATGTAACACTGGGCTTAGTGTGTCCCAGTTCTAGAGTGACCTCAAGGTGATACTGCCAAGTCTACCTCTTTTTTTAAAATAATGTTGTTTCTCTCATCTTTCAGAAGGTACAGTTGAATATTTCAATGTTCTTTAATAAAACATAAATGCTGCAGAGGGTTTGGTGGTGACTGGTAAACATCTGACAGCAGGATAAATGTGTTTTTGTGTAGGATCTGTGAGTAAAGTAAGATTTGTGTGCTGAATTATTATTTGTGGAGTGCTAGCAAATCATAATTTTCCCTTTGGAAGATAGTTGGATAATAACAAGGACTTGTATCAGTGTCCCTATTGTTGCTTTCCTTTTATTTTACCTGTAAACTGTGGAGAATGTCTTTAGGTAGACAAAAGATAGTTAAGTGTGTGGCTCTCAAAAGTAAGTGGGAATTGAACACTTTGCAAATCTCTTTGTGCTGTGATTAGTGTAAAAAGGAACAGTAACAGGATAATACCAGGAATAGGTGGGAAATAGGTGGGGGAAGAATTGCCAAGAATCTGAAGAGAGCTAAAACTGCACATTAGGGGTTGGATTCAGCTCAGTGTTAAAACCCCTGAATTTGGAGGTGTTTAAAGGCGGTTTTGTGCCAGCTCTGGTTACAGTCACTGTTGGTGGCACCCCCAGAGCTGCCCTGGAGTAAAATCCATGGATTTGTAGGGGAGATGCTGATGGGAATGTGGTGCTTTTCCTGCCTCCTGCTGGGTTTGTTGGGGGGAGAAACCAGGAGGTGGAAACAACTGTGCAACTGCTCAGCTTTTCTGTCTCATTAACAAATTCAATTTGAGGAAGTTGTGGAAGGGCTTGGAACAACCTGGGACAGTGGAAGGTGTCCCTGCCCATGGGTGAGGGTGGAATGAGATGATCTTCAAGGTCCCTTCCAACCCAAAATGTTATATGACTCTATCTATGGCATAATATAAAGTTTTCCTGTTGAAAACAAAGGAAACTGAATAAAACAAGCCCTTTGGTTTTAAATCCATTTGGGACATCCCTAGGAAGGCATAAAGCAAGAAGAAGCTGAACTTTAGCCAAGAGTTTTGGGACACTGCTGCTCTCAGCAGATGTGAGAAATCCAGCTTTGAGCCCCTTCCTTTGCCTACCAGGATTTTAAGTGATCTTTGCTTTCTAAGCGATTCCCTTGATCACCAAGCAGTGAAGAAAACACATTTATTTTGATAATGCCTTTGAACTTTAATGGTTGGACTTGATGATCTCAGAGGTCTTTTCCAACCTAAATAATTCTGTGATTCTGTGACCTTTTATCCATTTAATAAATAAGTAAAATTCACTGTATCAGGGCAGCAAACCCAAGCATCCCGTTTTCAAAGGACATTCCAAGTGTCCTAAGTTGTGGCTTTGAGTTATTCTTAATCCATTGCAACTACAGTTTGCTGGTAGAAGAGATTATCACTTGATGATCTAAACCAGATTTTTCAGTGAGTGCACTAATGAGGATTTGCTGGTAAATCCTTAAGAACCTGGAAAAAAGCAGGAAAAAGAGTTCAGGTGTTAAAGATTCACAGAAATATGAAATGACAGCTGAATTCACAAACTGTGTGAGGTGTAAGGAAAATATATAAAATGCTGGAAATTGTCTTACAAAATGATATTGTGATTTTGTGGGCTGGAAATACAAGAGATGAGGAATTTCATAGATCAGCAATGTGATCCTATTAAAAATGTCAAACAACTCAAATAAGGTGGTTATTCTGCCCTGTTTGCCTGGTTTGAGTGCTGTATTCTATTTTGGACATTCCTTTAAAAATAGCACGTAACAAACCATGTTGAGTCTATACAGAATGAATCAATACATTGAATTTTTGCAGCATAAAATTAAGGTATAGTTTTCAGTAGGATCCAAAATGTTTCCCCTGAATAAACAAGTAAATAAAGGTGCAAGATGAGGGACCACGATCCAGAAAGAAGGGAATTTTCCCACTCAGTTAATAGCAGAGCAGCAGATACAGCACTGCCCATTTTTTGTTGGAAATCCTGAACAGTCCTAAGGAACATTTGAGGAGATCAAGTTCAATTTTCCATGTCAGTTTTGGGTGTCTTTCTTTCCCAAGAAGCTGTGGCTGAGCAAGGCCCACCAGGAACACACTGCCAGGAGTGGAACAAATACTAATGTAGGTGAAGGGAGGTTTCCTCTGGCACTCTGGAGACTGGCAGGGGGAGAAAATATTCTCTGCAGAACTGAAGATAATAAATCAAGATTAAAAAGAATGACCTGACATTTTACCTGGAATATGAGGTCCCTCAGGTGAATATTCTCTGAATGAGCAGCTCCCTTCTGAACTTCATTCTGCAGGTTGTGCCTGCTCAGGGCTTCCTTTTTTTAATGTTGGGTTGAGAAAACTGAGAGTCAAGGATGTTTTTAACACCCCTCTGCTCCTCTGCGAGACCCCACCTGCAGAGCTGCCTCCAGCTCTGAGGTCTCCAATGGAAGAATGACATGGAAGTGCTGGAGTGAATCCCAAGGAGGCCATGGAGATGCTCCGAGAGCTGGAGCCAGGCTGGGAGAGCTGGGGGTGTTCACCTGGAGAAGAGAAGGATCCAGGGAGACTTTAAAGCCTCTTCCAGTGCCTAAAGGGGCTCCAGGAGAGGTGGAGAGGGACTTTGGACACGGCATGGAGGGACAGGACAAAGGGAATGGCTTCCCACTGCCGGAGGGCAGGGTTAGAGGGGATATTGGGAAGTAATTCTTGGCCCAGGTTGCCCAGAGAAGCTGTGGCTGCCCCTGGATCCCTGGAAGTGTCCAAGGCCAGGTTGGACAGGGCTTGGAGCAACCTGGGCTAGTGGAAGATGTCCCTGCCCATGGCTGGGGGTGTAACTGGATGATCTTTCAGGTCCCTTCCATTGCAAACCATTCTATTTTTCCATGATTTTCCTTGCCCTAAAGAAAGACGTTCACAGAGGGAAATTTACTAACAATAAAATGTTGAATAAAAATACATTCTTAAGCTCAGTCTGTTACAGGCCTTTTGCTCCCCATTTCAGTTTTTCTAGTGAAAAAGAGCAACCCTTGAGCCCCTACACGTAGGAGAGGACAGTGGTGACCTTTGACAGCCAACCCACCAGTCAGTGCCCTTTAACAATAAATTCTGGAGCTTGAAACTTGAGGTTATGATTTTTCTGGCATGGAAAGTTCTAGGAAGAATTAATTTTTTATTTTTTTTTGAAAAATAATCAGTGGAGAAAGAGGAATAAATAAACCAGTGGATATTCAGATGGCATAAAAAGAGATTGGAGACAGTGGTTAACGATGTCTTTGCAAAATTGCAATTATAATGGTCCTGAGTGATGAGGTGAAATGTTTGTTTACAAGGTTATGCAGAATACAAGAAGAAAAGGAAGGTTTGTTTTTTTTTTTAAATGTTTATGGAAATAGAGTTCTAAACTCTCCTGTATGAGAGAGAAAGGTCTGGAGGTGTTCCCTATGAGCACCACCCAAGGGTCACTCAGCCATTTTCAGATAATACCTTTTATTTACACCCTGGAGGTTGAAGAACCTGGAATACTTGGAAATTCTAATCGGATCCTGAGAACCAGGGAACAAACACTGAAATATTGAAATAAATGTTCTTTTCTTTCTTCCCCAAGAGTGAACTGAAGTAGCTCTTGTATAGAAATGTCTTTTTATTCCTTGTAAATAGTCACATATAAAGGGAAATTGTCTCAGGAGAGACAGGTTGTGGAAGGAGTTGTCAGAAGGAGGGAAATTTCTGCTCTGCACCATTAGATGTCTAAATAAATCCACAAAATAGCCCAAACTGATTGAAGGGATACTCTCACTGATATATTGATTGTAATACTTTCAATCAGCTGGTGATGTTTGTATATTGATGATCAGATTGATTGAACTCCATGACAAGAGAGGTGTTTTCCAACTGAAACGATTCTATGGTTTTATGATTCCATATGCAAATAATCCCATTTGGAGAAGACTGTCAAATTTTTGATATGGAAAGCAGCATCCTTTCATTTGAGTTTTTGGCTTTTTCATTTGAGGTTCTGCTTTTTCATTTGAGTTTTTTGCTTTTTCATTTGAGTTTTTTACTTTTTCGTTTGAGTTTTTTTTGCTCTGCCATTTGAGTGTTTTACTTTTTCATTTGAGGTCTTGACTTTTTCATCTGAGCTTTTTCCACTTCCTCATCGTTGAAAAAAGGTGCCATTTGGTGTAAAATGGTGAAAGAAGCTGGGAGTGCATAACTAGGAAATGGATCTGTGGAAACCAGCAAGTGATCCATGAAATTTTCTCATAGAAATATTAAGAAAAAATTGCAAAGACAGGATTTACAGTCTAGAAGAACCTAGAAGTTCTAGAAGAATCTAGAAGTTCTAGAAGAACTAGAAGTATCACTGGCTAAAGAGAGTTCATCTGGGAAAGGAAAACAGAACTGGAGTATTGGGAACAGTGGAAAGGTTCAAGGCCAGGTTGGATGGGACTTGGAGCAACCTGGGCTAGTGGAAGGTGTCCCTGCCCATGGCAGGCGTTGGACTGGATGATCTTTAGAGTCTCTTCCAACTCAAACCATTCCATGATTCGATGATTTTTCCAAAATTGTGAATGTCTGATACCACCATCAGAATCAAATTCTGATCAATTCTTGAAGTAAATAGAAATTAATCAGCTCATTTAAATATCTGGAGTTACACTAAAGTATTTTTGGCTTGATTTGCTTTTTGTCTTGTGAAAATAGTGTAAAATTCTGGATGTTGTGTTGTTCTCTTGGTGCATTTCCAGAAGGGCAGCGTTGCTCTAATGGTGTGATCAACACAGTTTCATCAAAGGTCTTTCATGTTGTGTGCAAGTCATGCAATAAATCCTTAATTTTTGAGATCCCCTCAGAGGGATTTAGACAGATGGACAACTCTGGTTTTATTTGGTTTATTTTCTCAGGTTTCTGCTAATTCTGCAAGGTCCTGCATGTCTGTGAGATCTTCCCCAGGTCACAGAAACAGCTTAGAAGAAGCAGAAACATGAACTGGCCACACACACAATCCCAGCTTGAGTAGATCCCAAACTTCCAAGGTCTCTTCAGTTGTTTTGAACGATACATTTAGCTTTTTAAAGGAGCAATGCGGTTTGTTTCTTAGAAAATAACCTTAAAGCAGGGGTCAAACTGTCACATTAATTACCTGGAGGTCATTTGGAGAAAATTACCATCCAATGTGTTGAAAAAGGTTTTATATTCTCCCAGAAATGATGATCAGCTGTTTCTATGGAAACTGCAACAAAAAGCTCTTTAATGGAGGTTTACAAAAGCTTGAATGTCCTGAAGTCTCCAAACATCCAAGGGAAAAGCACATGGGGTGATTCCATCCCTGCTGCAACGCTGATCTCAGCCAGAGTTACATCAGGCCCTGCTTGAGTCTCCAACAATTACAGTTTTATAGGATCCAGGGATAAATAGGGTAAGGTAATATTGGAATTGTAATCTCGGGTGGTTGGACGTGCACTGGCAGAGTGTCAACCTGATGGAACAGAGCAAACCTTGGAGGGAGAGAACTATTTAAAAATGAACGTTATTTCGGTCTTTACAACGCTCTGGATTGGATTTTCCCATTTCCATATTCCATTAACTTTGTGCTCAGGCTGGAGTGAGGCTGAACACTCTGTTTTACACAGGCTTAACTTTAAGCTTGTGAATAATAATATCAATTTCAATGCAGAAAGATAAGAAAATGCTTAAGTGCTTCCCTGGCTTGGAGCCAGGATTGCTCAGCTCCCAGGGAGAACGTGCCCAGTATCAGTGATTAATAATAATGAAAGTGAGAATTTGCATTTGCTTAGATAGTTTATTGATAACTTTTCCAAGATGAAGATTCCTTTTATCTCCCATGCCTGTTTCTTCACTGTGAAACATTTTCAGGAGCCGTTCACTCTCTTGTGGTTGAGAGGAATCATCGACACCAATCTTGCAAAAAAAGAGGAATAATGGGATGGGTCAGTTCAAAGTGCACTCAGGTGGGATTTTGGGAAGATTCAAAATGTTGCTGCTTTGCTGACAAACCTGTCACAAAAAATCTTCACAGCTCAGTAACAGTCCCAGGGAAAAAATGTGTGGGGAGTTCTGGTAAAGGAAAGACCTTTACAGAATTTAATGGAAGTGATAGAAACACCCCTGTAGATATTATAGATCTACTGATATTATAAATATTATCAATATTATAGGTATATAGACATTAGTTCTGGATGATTTTTCTGCTTAGACTTTTTAAGAGCTCCCATGTGCTGGGGGGTAATAAAATCCCACATGGAACTGAACCACAGATTACTTGAAGATTATGGGATTGTTAATGTTTGCCTGAGTTTGTATTTGCTAATGAACATGTAAACAATTTGGGATGAAATTAATAATCAAGGTTTGTTCATCTGCATAAAAAGTGGATTTTTTTTTCTTTTGCTAAATGGAAATTGGGGAAAGAAAGTGGAGAGGCAAAAAAGTGGGAGATATCACTGATCTCTATATTAGGTGTGAATTAACAAGTATGAGTAAAACCAACATATTTTAGAGAATTCCCTGGAATGGAAGGTTCACTAAAGGTGTCACTTTACCTGTTTGGTGGCCAAAAGGGGCACAAATGACTCTAGAACTGCTCAGTCATCACTGGTGGTTGATGGTTTTTGTGATTTGGAAGGGATTTGTAAACCCAGATTGTACATTCCTACAGTCAAAAGTCAGTAGAAATAGTATCATGGGTTTTAGTTTTAGACTAAAGTAGGATTAAATTGAAATCCATCATTAAACTCCACTGTCCCCAAGGAGCACAGGTATTTCAGTCAGTCACTAAAGCTTTTTTCCCTCCATCTCACCAATTAAAATAAAAGTATAGCCAACCCCCCCCCCTCAGTAAACATAAATACACTCCATAGGTAATAATGATATTTTGGTTTGATATGGAGACCCTGATGCTGCTCCAGCCTTTTCCTGCTGAGGTTCCAAGTCCAAAATAGGTACCAAGACCAACAGAATTTTGTTTTCATGGAATCCTGGAATGGTTTGGGTTGGAAGGGACCTCAGAGATCATCCATTCCAACCCCTTCTATTGCCAAGGTTCACCTCAAGGAGCCTTTCCCTGGGTCTGTGTCTGTAACCCCTCAGGTAAACTAAAAAATTAATCATCTCTCTCACCTACATCCCAACTCAGTTCTTTGTCCATGTGTTATTTGCTGGACTATTCCTAAAATACACAAAAAGACACATATTCATTGAATCCCTCCTTTATTTGCCTCCCAAATAAGGAATTCTTAAAATTCTCTCACTTGTTTTCAGTGTATTATCTGAGATTACATTAGTGTTACAATAATTAACTTGATTAATTATTTTTATGGAAGGAATGAAAATGAAACATCAGCAGAGACTGTGGGATATTATTGTGCTTTTAGATGTCTGATTTCTAGGAACTGTTTGTATTTTAGGTACTTTCCTTCTACAAGTGGAAAGGAGATGTAGTTTAAATCTTTATAACCTGCTTCAAAATTTATCTCTCCAACACCCACAGAATTTTATTCCTTAGAGCATTGATGAGAATATTTATTTAGTTAAATATCCTCTGTTTGCTCATTAATATGTGATTCTTCTTGGCCATTTTGTTGTTTCCTTTGTGCAGAAATCATCCAATAAATCTGCATCAGCCCTGATGTATTTTCTTCATTAGATGCTTGGGCTGATGAGTCCCCAGGCAGGCCTTAATTTGATTTACAGTGTACAAAGAATTGAACCTTTTTACAAATTAAAACCCAAATGAAACAAACCATAACAGAACGACCTTCACCAAAGCTCTGGGAGGTGCCACTGTTTGTTCTTTTCCTTTGGAAAAATCATGGAGAGAAACTGCCATGATGTCATGGAAAACTATTACCACAAAATTAATCAGAATCATAGGATACCTTAATTCTAAAGTTACGTGTTTGTACTCAGTTAAATATTCCTTACTAAGAATTTTCATCAGCTTAAACCTGCAATTTCTTTATCTTCCTTTAGTTTTCAGTTTTATTTGTTTAAAATCTTCCAAGTGAGGTTGTGGAGCTGGGGACTTCTGGGATTTAATGTAGGATAGTAACATTTGTGAGGGAATAAATGCAAATTCTATGTGTCATTTGTAATTGACATCAAAGCCCATCCCTTCAGCTGTGATCTGTCCCTCACCATTTAATTCCAGCTGCTCCTGTAGGAGTTTATTCCATGGATTAAAACAATGTGTACTGCCTATACTGGGATTGGAAAATGTCTCAGACAAACTCTGTGCTCATTGTGCTTTAAGATCCAGCCCAGACAAGAGCTAAAAACACATTTTGTGTTAAAAGAAGTGAGGTAGGAGCAGGTTCAGGAAAGGACCTTAAAGCTCATCTCGTCCGCTCCCTGCCATGGGCAGGGACACCTCCCACTATCCCACGTTGCTCCAAGCTCTGTCCAGCCTGGCCTTGGACACTTCCAGGAATGGGGCAGCCACAGCTTCTCTGAGAATTCCATCCCAGCCCCTCCCCACCCTCTCAGCCAAGAATTCCTTGCCAAATCCCATCTCTTCCTGCCCTCTGGCAGTAGGAAGCCATTCCCTGTGTCCTGTCCCTCCAGCCCTTGTCTCAAGTCCCTCTCCAGCTCTCTTGGAGCCCCTTTAGGAATTGGGAGGGCTCTGAGATCTCCCTGGATATTTCTCTTCTCCAGACTGGACATTCCCAGCTCTCCCAGCCTGATCCAGAGCAGAGAATTTTGACAGTTTTTAGATTGATTGAAAAAAACCAAAAGCCTTGAGACTTCTGCTTTAAATTCCAGGTGGAGAAGTCCAGGTGAAGAGACTTTACACTGAGCAAGCCAAGGTCTGCACTCAAATTCCTGTTTCAAAACAGGGAGGCAACTGGAACTCTTGAATTAAATGATTATGAAGATTTTTATTATAAATCGAGTTAAAACATTCCTTTATTTTCTTAAAATTCGTTCTGACAAGCGACTGAATTAAAGTTTTCTGGAATTTATAAATACCCAATAGACATAGATATTGGAATGGGAAAATTTTCTCCAAGCAGTGAAATTCTGGCAGTTTTGTAGGGAATGTCAAGGGAATCTACTGTGAGCAGTGGTCAAGCTTAATTACCAGAATCTGAACACTGCAGCCAACACTGAGCCTGATCATTGTTCTCATATTTTCCTTACAATGAATGATTATGGTTTCTAGGAGTGATTTCTAATGTTTTGCTCCTTGATCAGCTTGGTCAGCAAATATCCACCTTCATTTTGCACAATATCCCTCATGGGGAGCACCTTTTCCTGGTGGATTATCCACTTGACTGAGATCTTCCTATGTGATTGATTTGCAGGAGGGAGTGATCTCAGCTCCTGAGCACATTTCTGCACAGTAAGTGCTGCTTAAACGTAAATAGAGCAGGTTCCAGGATTTTCATCCTGCTTCAATCTCAGCCCAGCTTTTCCCAGGAATGTTTTGAGATCAGCTTTTGCTCAGGCTGCCCAAATAGCAGAGAGTGATTCTGACCCCCCCGTGAGCCCCTTTGTTCTCCCGTGTCCTTCACCCAGCTGAGAGCTGAGGCATTAACATGTTACACGCAATAAAATAGTGCAGAGTGGTACCTTTTGTGACCATATTTCTCCATCACTAATTACTGTCTGGAGATTTGTAATTATATAAATGAGTTTGGCTTGAGTCTGTCTAATACATCAATTATATGGAGCTGGGCTGGGAGAGCTGGGGGTGTTCACCTGGAGAAGGCTCCAGGGAGGCCTTCCAGCACCTTCCAGTGCCTAAAGGGGCTCCAAGAGAGCTGGAGAGGGACTTTGGACAAGGGATGGAGGGACAGGACACAGGGAATGGCTTCCCACTGCCAGAAGGCAGGGAGAGATGGGAGATTGGGAAGGAATTCCTGGCTGGGAGGGTGGTGATGCCCTGGCACAGGTTTCCCAGAGAAGCTGTGGCTACTCCTGGATCCCTGGAAGTGTCCAAGGCCAGGTTGGACAGGGCTTGGATCAACCTGGGCTAGTGAAGGTGTCCCTGTCCATTGCAGGGGGTTGGAATGAGATGATCTTTACGGTCCCTTCCAACCCAAACCTTTCCATGATCCCATATGTGCTTTATCCTGAAGTTCAGTTTGACTGGAGAAGGGATTTGGTTCAGTTCACGTGGCCAAGCCTCGGGTTTGCAGCTCATTGATTTCCATTTCTGAGTTGTGCTTCTCTTGGAAATTTTGCCTTCTACTTTTTGGGGTTTTTGTCTCTCACACTCTTGAAATATTATCCCCAACTTCAAGTGTTAAACTGGTATGATTTGCCTTTCCCAGTTTGGTAAACTTGTGACACATTTAAGGGCTGAATCCAAATCTTATGAATCTGCCTTGAGTGTATTTAGAGTTCACACAGTTTATGTCCATGATTGTAACTACTGTGACTTCTTTACTCAAGTCTCTTCGTTTCCCTGTAGTAAATTTTTTTCCTTGTCAAGGAGTAGCACTAATTCAAATTATATCTCTTTCCGTTGCTGATTAAGTCATTAACATTTAATACTGATTTGAACATCAAAACCACTAATCAAGCACAGATATTAATTAATGGCTCTGCTTTGGAGCTTTTCCCCTGCCCTGGACTGTGGATCTGTTTATGGACCATGAGGTCTCAGGGCACAAACCATTCCTGTTGCTGCAGTTTTCCTGGTGAGCCTGAGGAGAGGCCTAGGGGATTTTTTTAACTCCATTTGTTTCCCAAAGTGATTCCTGGCTGGATTTATTTGTAATAATGGGAACCCTGGCCATTCCCAGTGCACTCCTTTGCTTTGTGATCTGTCCATACTATTCCCTCCTCATTCATCGGTCCTAACTTTCTACCTATGGATTTCTCCTTGGGAGGGAGGACGGAAACCATTTGATGACAGAAAAACTGCATGAATAAACGAATATATACAATGATTTGCTAATTAATCAGTCTGGATGTCCCCACATTGCTTTTTATCCATCAACTTTATCGATCTTTCTAAACAGGACTTTTCCTTTATGGTTGTCTTTAAACTGAAAGAGAGGAGATTTAAATTGTATATAAGGAAGAAATTGTTCCCTGTGAGGGTGGTGAGGCCCTGGCACAGGTTGCCCAGAGAAGCTGTGGCTGCCCCTGGATCCCTGGAAGTGTCCAAGGCCAGTTTGGATGGGACTTGGAGCAACCTGGGATAGTGGAAGGAACTGGATGAGTTTTCAGGTCTCTTCCCACCCGACCCATTCTGTGATTCTGTGATTCTTGAGCTTGAATATTATTAAATTGCTTTTAATAGCATCTCTTTACTCCACTGCTTTTCCCAGTGAGTCTGCCCTTTTTTCCTGTGGCTTTTTATTACTGGGAATATGAAATCTGTATGTTCAGTGAACTCTAATAACCATGACATGACTGTAAAGATCTCACTCTTCTTGAACAATTTAGTGCAGGTGTCTCAGATATCTCAGGCATCTAAAATAGCATCAGATTTATTTAAGTGCCTGAATATTTCCAAATGTGTCACAGGAGTACAGTAACTCCTTTCCTTTGTTGGTTTTTTTTTTTTTGCTTGTTTTACTACATTAAATATACTTATAAATATATTTACCAACACTGTGAGACTCCTGGCTCCTCTGAGTCACGGACACAGCAGGGTGAGATCTTTGCTAGTGCTTATTTTGACATAGAGCCACTGAGCAGCTTCCCAAATTCTGAATTAACACCGGGGAACAATAATTTAACTCCATGATTGTGGCCACTTCTTGTCTTCCATCTGGCAGTGTGTCTTTCCAAAGGTTTGTGTGTCCCTTTGCTTCATCTCTTGGAGAGGAGCAGGATGAGTAAGAGTTTCTCAGTTGCTCTCCCTGTTCTCTTACAGGAGCAGAGCTCGCTCAGCAGTCAGTGAATGTGCTCAGGGTGATAAGCAAACAATGACTTGAGGGCTTTTTTAAAAAAAAACTAAACAGGAGGGAATCCAAAACACTTGGAGGCTTTTGAGAATGCCTGGAGTTGCTTTTGAGCCACTCTTTTGGCTGATACTAAAGTGATGGCCCTAAAGAAACTTCTTCCAACCCTTCCATGCCGGGGGTAATGGCGAGGCAGGATTAGTGAAAAGGAGGGAGAGAGATTAAAGAAGGAGGTTTTTTTTTGAGAACAGTTCCCAAACCAAATATTGCCTGTCACGTTCTCTAATTTATCACCAAGCTGACAGCCTATTTCAGATTTGGAAACCTCCCAGAATTTGAAAATAAATCAAGTCACCCTTGCAGTTCAAGTAGTACTTTGCCCCTTATCTCAGCTCTGCTGTTTGTGGAAGGGCAGAAAGGGAAGGTGGAATAATCAAGCTCTAAATTAAATGACTTGGCATTTTTCCAGTCCCTACTTTTTCCTGCTACCATGGACTGTGTCAAGATCTTTTTTTCCTCTCAGTTGGCTCTAATCAAAGTGTCATTTTGTCATTATTGATTCTTATTAGTGCCTGAAAGTGCTGTGGTTGAAAGTACTGCTTCCTTGGCCCAAATTTATAGTCAGTAGTTAAGTTTCCTCATCCCTACTTCTCTGTGAGTATATTTTCTTATACTTCCTTTATCTATTCATCTATTAATTTTAGTGAAATTCATATAAATTCATATAAAACATCTAGACTGGATGAAGAGGGAGGCAGGAAGAAGACGGGACTCACATAAACTCTCTTCCATGCTCATATTTCCTATTTTATTCCTTTTTTTCTCCCCAGAAAGTTGTTGTCAACTGTGACATCTCAGAAACTGTCAGTCCAACTACCAGCCCCCCCTTTTTAGGGCAGGATGGGAAACTGGGAGAACTTTTCACTTCTTTCTTTTTAATGCTCCCTTTCCTCTTTGCTGTCACTCCCTGCAATGTTGAAATGCAGGATCTGTTTGTGTTCCCGTGATTTGTCTTTGTGCCTCCACATCTCCCCTTGCAGAGTTCACTTATTTATGTCAGGAATTCTCCTGGTGAGTCCAGAAACTTCCATTTTAGAGGCTGGCACAGGTTTCCCAGAGAAGCTGTGGCTGCTCCATCCCTGGAAATGTCCAAGGCCAGGTTGGACGGGGCTTGGAGCAACCTGGGATAGTGGAAGGTGTCCCTGCCCATGGCAGGGGAGTGGAATGGGATGAACTTTAAGGTCCCTTCCAGCCAAAACCATTCCATGATTCCATTACTCTGTTCTGTAAGTGACTCCTTATCTCTGGAACATCTGCAAAGGGAATGGGCAGGATAAAGCTGAATTAACCCTCCAGCAGGAAAAGCAGCTTGGGCTTAGAGATTAATATCAAATACTGATTAGTTGTTTTGTGTCGTTTTGGGATCAATAAGACTTTTCCTGGGCTATTTTATATTCATTCCAACCTGGTTGACTGTAGGTATAGTTCATATTTGAGGTGGTTGTGAACTCCCTATCCCTGGAAGTGTCCAAGGCCAGGTTGGACAGGGCTTGGAGCAACCTGGGACAGTGGAAGGTGTCCCTGCCCATGGGCAGAGCTGAGAGGGACTTGGGACAAGGGATGGAGGGACAGCACAAGGGGGAATGGTTTCACACTGCCAGAGGGAATAAATCCTTCCCTGTGAGGGTGGTGAGGCCCTGGCACAGGTTGCCCAGAAAAGCTGTGGCTGCCTCTGGATCCCTGGAAGTGTCCAAGGCCAGGTTGGATGGGGCTTGGAGCAACCAGGGACAGTGGAAGGTGTCCCTGCCCATGGCAGGGGGTGGATCGAGATGAGCTTTAAGGTCCTTTCCAACCCAAGCCATTCCATGATTTCATGATTATTTTTTCCTGAGGCAATTCCCAAATAACTTCCCAGGCTGCTGATCAATCTCCCCTTTTCACACCTTTGATTTCTTTCTGCTCCTGAGCATTTTCTCCAACCCAGGCAGGAATTGTTCCTTTCTCTCTTACTCAGATTTTTTTTGGAACAGGATCTGTGTCCTTTAAAGCACTTCCCTGTTCAGGGAAAGAGGTTTGTTTGCAGATGCATCTTCCATGGGAATGTCACTTGTGAGGGACATTTGGGCAAAGGTCTCAACCATTTCTGGGATTTTGTTTTTCACTTGTTCCATCTGACCTGTGTTTGAGAAAAAAAAGTTTGAAGCAGAAATCTGAGGCAAAGACCAGGAATTAGTTTTTTTTCCTGTTTTCTCAGGGGAAAAAAAAGAAAAATAAGATGAGAAAGTTACACAAATAATTTCTTACTGATTGGATGAGTCTCTTAGTTTAAATTTACAGAGATTTTCCTGCTCTTCAGTTGGTTGAGGGTTGAGATTTGTTTTATGAGTAGACAAACAAAACAGTCCCTTTTCCTTGTGTGAATATTTTTTATATGTAATAGAACCAAGTTTTATTCCCAGTCTTTGACACCTAAGATAATACTTTATATTTTTATATATAATATTAAAGACTTTGCACATCACTTTCTGCCTGAAATACAACAAAGGGAAACAATTTTAATTGCATTTTGATTCTCGGTTCACTGTCCAGGAATTTTATATAATTGTTTATTAGAGATTTTCGTGGTCTCTACCACAATAATTAAAAGATGAAAAGCAATAAAAAGAATTAATCCTGTTGCACAACAATGGAGCTGCCTGACTTTGCTGTTTCCTTTTGCAGTTATTAACCAGCAAAGATATTTTCCCAGCGAAAATCATGTCTCAAGAATTGCATTACCAGCTAAACAATTTCAAAAGCTGCATTTAATAATATTGTAAAATAAAACTATTTCTTATGGTTGAGTGAATAATGCAGCTCCCTCCAATAGTGGAACCCTTTGCTAATTAACTGGGTGCTTTCATATCAGGAGCTGATTATTGCTTCTGGAAACAATCATTTAGCCACTGAGAGAGGAACAACACATCTTAATAAAGACATTTTTCCTTCCAGATCAGCTCATTAAAAATTTTTCTAGTGTTTGTCGTCCCCAAGGTTGTGAAGTAGTTTTGACTATAAAATTCCCTGGGTTTCTGGCTGTAAAAGGGGGATATGATGTAGGTGGCCAGCTGGTCAAAGTGTTTTTCAGATTTATTTATTTTATTCCTATTCATGATCAGGACCAAATCTTGATATTAGAAACACACTGTCTTTAATTGCTGTGAATTTGTGATCGATTTAGAACCTTCCGGAGAAATACAATTCATTATCGGTTATAATTTTTATTTTGTTTTGAAGAGACAGAGTTCAATAAAATGAATGTTAAACAATGGTTTTACTCAAACTAAAGAGCTTCCTGGATAGAGAAATCAAATGTAAAATCATGTATATAGTGACAAACAGCCTTCATCTGAATGTCCATTTATTGTGGACATTTGGGATCTCTTTGCATTATTTCAGTATTTAGATGTCCATTTGATTGTGGACATTTGGGATCTCTGCATCTATTTCAGTATTTGAATGTCCGTTTAATTGTGGATATTTGGGATCTCTGCATCTATTTCAGTATTTGAATGTCTATCTACTGTGGATATTTGGGATCTCTGTGCACCTATTTCAGTATTTGAATGTCATTTAATAGTGGATATTTGGGATTTCTTTGCATCTATTTCAGTATTTGAATGTCCATTTAATTGTGGATTTTTGGGATCTTTTTGCATCTGTTTCAGTATTTAGATGTCCATTTAATTGTGGATACTTGAGATCTCTTTAGATCTATTTAAATATCTGGATGTCCATTTAATTGTGGACATTTGGGATCTCTGTGCATCTATTTAAGTATTTGAATTTCCATTTAACTGAGGATGTTTTTCTACAAGTATTTATTATGCTGTTCCCCCAGTCAGCAAAAGCATCTAAATCCTTTGTAAATGTTTTGTTGACAGTTATGCAATTTTAATTCATTTGTATAAACATCAATGAGAGAACAAATCCGTGAATCACAAGCCCTGGACATGCTGTGACATGTAATCTTTAATTTAAGAGCTGGGATTTTAAACTCTGTGTGAAGTTCATTACTGTGTTATTTTATTTTGACACGGGATGTCTATAAATCTGTTTGTCCTGCAGACTGACAGAGGTGGCACCTCAATCATCTGCCAAGATTTCTCTGTGCACGAAGACAAATCGTGTGTTAGAAACACGACTGACTCAGGCTGGAGGGACCTCAGGAGGCCTCAGGTCAAACCTCCTGCTCAAAGCAGGGTCAGAAAACCTCTCTGTGCAAAGTGTTCCAGTGCTTCATCCTCACAGTCCTCCTCACGTCCTGTTGGAACCTTTCCTCTTTCAATTTGAAACAAGAGGAAACGACCTCAAGTTGTGCCAGGGGAGGTTCAGGTTGGACATTGGGAATAATTCCTTCATGGAAAGGGTTGTCAAACCGTGGCACAGCTGCCCAGGAGTCCCCATCCCTGGAAGGATTTAAAAGCCCTCTGGATGTGACTCTTGGGGACATAGGTTAGTGGTGGCCTTGGAAGTGCTGGGGAATGGTTGGACTTGATGATCTTAAAAATCTTTTCCAAGCTCAGCAGTTCTGGGATTCTGTGTTGTTTCTCCTGATGTGGAGCTCAGTAAAGAACTTGAGTTTCTCTGTCTCCTTTTCTGGAGAGAGCAGGGGATTGGGAAGGTTCTGGATACACCCTGTGCCAAGGTGCAGTGGGATGTGTCTCACCCTTCCTTCATAAGCAGATGATGTACAAACATCATCTCTGTATTCATGGAATCATGGAGTGGTTTGGATTGGGAGGGACCTTAAAGCTCATCTTGTTCCAACCCTGAGCAGGGACACCTTTCACTATCCCAATTTGCTTCAAGCCCCATCTAGCCTGACCTTGGACACTTCCAGGGATGGGGCAGCCACAGCTTCTCTGGGCAACCTGTGCCAGGGCCTCACCACGCTCAGAGCCAAGAATTCCTTCCCAGTATCTCGTCTAACCCTGCCCTGTGGCAGTGAGAAGCCATTCCCTGTGTCCTGTCCCTCCATCCCTTGTCCAAAGTCCCTCTCCAGCTCTCCTGGAGCCCCTTTAGGCACTTGAATGCTGCAATTATTGGTCTGGATGAGAAAAGAATTGGGGTTATTTTATCTTATAAACCTACAAGTGTTGCATCCTCAGGTAACTCTTGGCCTTCAGAGAGGGAGCAGAGCCTGTGCTCTGTGGGATAAATCTGTGCCATTTGCTCCAAGACTCCTTTAAGCTTAAATCAGGAATAAATGCCAGTCTCATGTCCCTCTCTAACATCAGAGTGAGCAGCTTTTATATTTATTTGTTCAAGGAAGTAAACCATTGAACTCACTGACTTATTGTGCATTTGATTTTAGAGTTTTTATTTTATTTGAGCTTTTCTGAGGAATCACAGAATTCCAGCTGCAGCATTTCCTCACCTCCCTTCCTGTGCCTTCATCAGCTTTGTGCTCTTCATTTAGTGCCTCCCCTGAGTCATCAGTATTGGTCTAATGGACTGGAACAGCCTAAGGTGAATGGTAATTACTTATTGAGTTGCTGATAGCCCAGATGAGAATAGGACTTATTAGATCAGTAATAATGAAAATCTGTGTCTAATGCAAAAAATTTTAGAGTCTGAGAGACAAGTGTCTGAATTTATAATTTTTTTTAGCTATGCAGGAAGTTAAAATATTATTATAGGAAGGTTAAAAATTAATTATATGCATCATGTTGCTCTATTTTTTTCACAATTACAGCTCTTTTGACTGAGGTGTTAAATCGTTTTAACCTGCCATTTTTGGGATGGCTGAGTGCTGGGATGGGGAGGTATAAGGGAACATCACCTCCCTAAAATGGCCACTGATATTTTGCTTTCTTCTGTTATTTTTCTGTTCAGATGAAAATGATATTGTGTTTCTTTCTTCCAGTCTGTAAACTTTAGTGTATCCTTGCAGACACAGACTTGGCTTCCTTTATTATCCCCTAAAGTAATTCTCTAATTCATCATCATGAAAAGTCCCTTATTAAAAGGTCTGCAACTGCATTGTTAAACAAATAATAATTTGTATGAACTGACGTGCCCAAGCAGGAAAGTGGTGTCTTTATTCAAATATCTTCACCTGCTTTGGTAAAAAAATAATAATAAACCCAATAATTTTGTGATTTACTATAATATTGATTATTTAAGCAATAATTTTTTTGATGAGGATAAACTCATTAAAAACCCTGAGATGCTACACAGGCTTTTGGAAGTTAAGTAAGACACATTGGGAGGGTGCATTTGAAATTCTGCTTTTTGAGTACCTGTTCGGGTGATTTTTGAAATTGTTTCTCAGTTGTAGCAGAAAAATTCAGTCAACTGAACATTTGTAGAAAGCAAATACAAAAGCGAAGCGAATGTGGTCAAAGCAAATTAATTTTAAAATGCCAGGAATGTTCATTCAGCTCTATATTGGACAGATTAAGAGAAAGTTTGTGTTTTACTTTGGGGAAGACAGTGAAATATGAAGAAATAGAACAGGGTTATCAAAATTAAAGATCTCTGTGCCTTTTTTAACCTAATTTTTTCCACTTGACCATCCTCTTTCTGGAAGAACCAGTTCCCAGATCCCAATCCCACAGAGGTCACCACTGACCTAATAATTATCTCACATTAATCTACCTTGTAAACCATCACCTCTCTCTCTATATATATATTTATATTGAACACATAACTTAGATTTCCAGTTTTCAAATACCAAGGAAAGATCAACAATAACCTTAATAAACCTTAATAATGTTTTCATTATTCCCTTATTGCTTGCTAATTTGGGTCTAGAGTGTTTTATGGGTCTAGAGTGTTTTATGGGTCTAGAGCAATAAACATTATCTTACTTTGAGAGCTGTTAGAAAGTGTTGAGAAAAACAGAATTGTTGTTATTGGAAGTGTTTAAGGTTTTAACCTGAGAAAGTCCGAGAAATTTAATTGTAGGTTTTTTTCACTGAATATATTGGAATATTTTATTCAGTTGATCTTTTGGAGCTCTGATAGTGTCATTTAGAGCCTTTCATTTGTGGGCATCACCCAGGAATCTTTCATTGTCAGGAGCAGGCAAAACTTGCCATCTGAATTTTGGCAGCAGCTCAACCCTATTCCACCTAATTTGTAAAAAAAATTCCTACTCTTTCTAGACATAAATTTAGGTTAAAAAATGGCACAAAATGAGGAACCTGAACTTTCCAGGCTCAGTTCTTTCTGTGAAGTGCTTGCTATAAAATTTTGCACTTGGCTGTGTCTGTGGCAGGTTGTAACTTCTTAGGAAGCAACTTGAACCTCATCAAACCCACGTCCTGTGGTGGTCTCAGGCAGCAGTGCCCAGATTCCTCCAGCACAGGGCATCCAAAACCTTTTAAACCTTCAGGAAATTTCTGTACTTAGTAACCTAAGCAGAACCAGGGTCTGTTTGTTGGTCTTGAGGCCACTGGGGTGGTTTGGCCACTTTGTGCTGTGAAACTCTCTTATCTCACCAGGGTCTGCAGCTCCTGCAGAGGGGCAGTGGAGGGGCAGCTCCAATTTCCAGGGACAGGACCAGGGAACGGCTGGAGCTGTGTCAGGGGAGGTTTAGGTTGGATATCAGGGAAAGGTTCTTCCCCCAGAGGGTGGTCGGGCACTGAACAGGCTCCCCAGGGCAGTGGGCGTGGACCCAAGGCCGCCAGAGCTCAAGGAGAGTTTGGACAATGCTCTGAGGGACAGGGTGGGATTGTTGGGGTGTCCTGTGCAGGGCCAACAGTTGGACTGGATGATCCCTCCCAGCTCAGGATTTCTGTAATTCTCACTCTGTAGATTGCCCTTTCCCTCTCCATGAAGAGCTGGCAAAGCTGTTGGGGGTGGGGCAGAGTAAGGGAAGCCCAAGCATTCCTGTCCATGTGAGAGAACAATGTGACTCCCAACATTCCATTGCTGGAAAGCTCCAAGAGAAGTGTCCACAGCTGTGTCCAGTCCACAGCACTGACCGGCCACTGACCCTGACTGCCCATGGCCCTGCCAGCTCTGTGGCACTGCTGTGCCCACTGGAGCTCACCCATGGCCCAGCTCCTGCAGCCCAAAACCTCCTGCACCACAGGTGAGGACTGACCCCGACCCCAGCAGCCCAGGGATGCTCTGTGGGGACATTCACAGCCCTTCCTCCCCTGAAGCTCTCCCTGTTCCTCCTCAGTTCAGTCAGCATCTGAACCCCCAGATTGGGATGTGACCTCCAGCATTTGCTCTTTCTCACAGGATCAGTCAAGCTCAGGGGAAGTTTAATTTGGATATTGGGAAAAGCTTCTTCCCCCAGGGTGGTCGGGCACTGAACAGGCTCCCCAGGGCAGTGGGCATGGCCCAAAGGCTGCCAGAGCTCAAGGGGTGTTTGGACAGTGCTCTGAGGAACAGGATGGATTGTTGGGGTGTCCCGTGCAGGGCCAGGGGTTGGACTGGATGATATTTGTGAGTTCCTTCCAACTAAGGGTGTTCTATGGTTCTGTGATTTTCCAGAACATCCCAGGCAGGTCAGGCCGCTTGCCAGGAAGGCAAGCCAGGATTTGCTCCCTCAGGAGCAAAGCCTAAGCCCAGTGCGGTCACACTGGTTGAGGAATTGGCACAGATTTGTGGGTGACCACGGGGCAGGTTCTCCAGGTTCTGTGATTAAATGTAAGAGAGACATTAAGCTCTTAGAGAGTGTCCAAAGGAGGGCAATTAGGATGGTGAAGCGCCTTGTGGGGAAGCTGTGAGGACACTGAGGGCACTTGTGTTCAGCTGGAGAAGAGGAGACTGAGGTGAGATCTCACTGTAGTTACAACTTCCTTGGTAGGGGCAGAGGAGGGGCAGGCACTGAGCTCTGCAGGGACCAGTGACAGAACCTGAGGGAATGTCCTGAAGTTGTGTCAGGGGAGGTTTAGGTTGGATCTCAGGAAAAAGTTCTTCCCCCAGAGGGTGTTTGGGCACTGAACAGGATCCCCAGGGCAGTGATCACAGCCCCAAGGCTGCCAGAGCTCCAGGAATGTTTGGATGATCCTCTCAGGCACATGGTGTGACTCTTGGGGATGGTCCTGTGCAGGGCTGAGGGTTGGACTTGATGATCCTTGTGGGTCCTTTTCAACTCAACACATTCTGTGATTCTGTGAAGTGTCCACCAAGCCTGTAAAAATCTATTTATTTCCCTTGAATACTTGAAATAATACACAGGAGTCAGCTTTTGGAAAGATCCTACAATATAAAGTGCTGAGCTCCTGAGAAAATCTTCCATCAGTTCAATGAGAGCTGTTGAATCATTGTGGAAAACTGTCCTTGATTGTGTAGCACCAGAAACTGCAGCTGGTCATAAAACATGAGGCAGGAAAAATCAGCTCAAAATTGGAGTCACATTTGCAACACTATTTCAGCAATATAAGGATAAAAATATTGTAAGAGTGTTGTGGTTCTCTGCAAACCAGGCATTATAAACTCAGGCTACTCGATGTTATATTTACTTCTGGTAAATCAAGACACATTAAAGCACTAAAACCATCATTACATTTTGTCATTTTAGGTGGGAAAAAAATGTTAAAAAAATCCACATCTATTTTATCTCTGCAAAATCTGCTTTGCCTGCCCTGAAATCACAAACATTACCGTGTATCACTCAGAAAATTTGTGAGTAGTGGCTGGTAAAATTATAAGGCAGGATTTCCAAGCAGTTCTCTTTTATCTCACTTTTATTCCTTCTCTGAGGAAGGAATACTGTGGGCAGGCACTGAAGTGGAAGATACACAGACATGGGACATTTCAGAAGCGATGAGAGCTGAGCAAACTCATCCAGGAAGGAAGGGATGCAATATTCCCATTGCAATCTACAATTATTAAATGTAAGTACCCAATTTATTCAATTACAATGGAAGCTCAATTTGTCAGGTAATCTCAGTGTACGATCATAGAATCATGGAATGGTTTGGGTTGGAAAGGACATTAAGCATCATCTCATTCCACCTCCTGCCATGGGCAGGGACACTTTCCACCATCACAGGTTGCTCCAAGCCCAATCCAACCTGGACATGGACACTTCCAGGGATGGGGCAGCCACAGCTTCTCTGGGCAACCTGTGCCAGGGCCTCTCCACCCTCCCAGGGAAGATACCAGATTTGAAGACTCAAATTCTGTTTTTAAGGTTGTTCAGAGCAAAACAAGACTGGGAAGTATGTGAAACTTCTGCACTTTACTAATTAGACCTTTATTCGTTAATAAAAGGAGGAAACTTAGAAAATTGATTCTGTTTCCAAAGGAATGTGTTGTGGATTTAGGTTTTTATAACTTTCTATTTCTTGACAAAAAGAAAGGTTCAGTTTCTGTTATGGAAGGAAAGTGGATTCACTGTGACTTATGGAATTATGTCTGCTAAGGGAATACATTTTGGGGTACAACCAATGCTGCCATAATGACACAGTCAGCCCTCACTGGGCTTGAGGTGGTTGTTTTCTTCCTCAGAGGAGTGAAATTCATTAGAAATACAGGATTCCCTGGAAAATGATATCGAAATTTGGTTCCACAGTGGAGATGACAAATCACTTCTTTGCAGAGAGTAAAAAATTTTGGATTCATTTGGCCAATCGCATCACTGAGTTAGTCACCACTGGCTCCAGTCACAGGGAAATAAATGTCCTCAAGGTATGACTGGAATATTTTAGCTGATGGCTTTAGAATGAGATGAATCATGTTGGAATCACCAGCCTACACGACTACCTGCTTTATTTGATTATATCTCCTGCTGTAATAGGTTAAAATGTTAATTTGGATGATTTTCAGAACAAATCCTAGTTTTCAGCTGAAATTTGCTATGATAAAAGTAAAAAAAATTGTCACTAATGAAATATTTTATGATGCGTTTCTAGTCACTAAGAAGTAGAATATGAGCCTTAAACTGTGGTAGCTCTTCATGGTGAAGTTACAGTAAATTTTTATAATCGGAGTAAGTACTTCCCATTTCACTTAAAAATTGTTTTTTATTAGAATTCCTTCATCCACTCCAGATACATCAGGAAGGATCTCCCCCAATGACAGAACCTGAGGGAATGTCCTGAAGTTGTGTCAGGGGAGGTTTAGGTTGGATCTCAGGAAAAGGTTCTTCCCCCAGAGGGTGTTTGAACACTGAACAGGGTCCCCAGGGCAGTGGGCACGGCCCCAAGGCTACCAGAGCTCCAGGAGTGTTTGGATGATCCTCTCAGGCACATGGTATAAGTCTTGGGGATGGTCCTGTGCAGGGCTGAGGGTTGAACTCGATGATCCTTGTGGGTCCCTTCCAACTCAGCACAGTCTGTGATTTTTTAGTGTAGAAACATGGAATGGTTTGAGTTGGAAGAGACCTTAAAGGTCATCTCCCCCCATGCTCCCAAACCTGGCCACACAAACCCAGTAGAGTGGTTTATAACAGTATTCTGTTCTTTATTTTTTCCCATCAGATTTTGAGCTTCTTCAAGTAAAATCACAATTCCCTTTTTTTTTTTTTTTTAAAAATGCTGATTGGCCAAACCTTGGTGCTCCTCGATCCTGTTTGCTGGAATATCAGCCTGAAAAAGGCTGCTGGTGGTGTGAAGCAGATTGTGAGGGGATGCTGGGGCCCGTCAGGCTCAGCTGAGCACCAGGGCTGGTCATTTATCACTGTCAGAGGGTGAGGGGGGACGGGGCACTGGACCGTTCCCGCTCATCTGCGCCGTGACAGCTGACGGGAGCCTAATGCGACCTCCGGGCGGATAATCTGCCATCCAGGGGGAATGTGTGCCAGGGAGATACTCTATCACCAGCCACACTCCCTGCTCAGAGCTCCTGACATCTTCACAAGGCAAAAAGAAATGTCAGCTGGCCTTTGAGGGGCTGTGGGGATTGTGGTGAGGTGCTAAAACCTGGCTGGGCGGCGTTGCCGTGGATTCGTGTGGATCCATCTTAAATCCAGCTGGGTGGACGTGCAGAGAGGCATGGAAATGATAATGGGATGACAGCATTCTATGAAAAGGGCAGCTTGTTTCACCTATTAGTTTAATTCTCAGGACTGCAAAGATGCTGTGAAGCAGTGGAATTATATAAAAATATAAAAACTTCTGCCCCGCCTAACACAGGCCTCTGACACAGTCTGGGTATTTAAAGGATCGGGAAAAATATCTTGTGATGGAAAAACTGAAATTACAACAAGAAAAAGCTGATAAGTAAGGATTGATACATATTTCCTGTGATGTTTTGTGTAGCAAAAGTCTGAGAGAACTGGGTTTGTTCAGCCTGGAGAAGAGAATCTTCGGGGTGACCCAATTGTGGCCTTTCATACCTGAAGGGAACCCACAAGAAAGATGGAAAGTGAATTTTTCTAAGGGCCTGGAGTGACAAACAAGTGGGAAATGACTTCAAATTGACAGAGAGCAGGGTTAGATAGGATCTTGGGAAGGAATTGTTGGCTGTGAGGGTGGTGAGGCCCTGACCCAGGTTGCCCAGAGAAGCTGTGGCTGCCCCTGGATCCCTGGAATTGTCCAAGGTCAGGTTGGATGGGGCTTGGAACAACGTGGGATAATGGGAGGTGTCCCTGCCTGTGGCAGGGTGTTGGAATGGGATAAGCTTTAAGGTCCCTTCCCACCTAAACCATTCTATGAGTCTGTGAAATACTTCCTGTAGGTGCAAATTTAGAGCAAGGCTCCCAAACCTTTATGAGAAGGTCCTGATTCCAAAAATTCCTGCTCTGCCACCTAATGAAAAATTCTGCATCTTGAATGTTGTTCATTTTCAGCTCAAAACTTATTGTTTTTAGCTTGCTATTATTTTTATTAACTGTATCTTCAATTTGCTCTCCATTACAAATCATATGCATTGACTTAACTGGGGAACATTTTAATTGAGCTCTGCTGGAGATTTTCCAATAAATTAACATTACATGTTTTTAACAGATGCCTGAATTTGACATTGTTATTAGACATTGTAATTAATAGAAGTATTACCCAAATTAAAATCTCAGGGCCTTAGAAAAATTAAATTGTAGGTGACTGAGGGATTTTAACTCATTAACAGAGAGTGACTCTTGATTTGCCTCCACTGGGTTTTATTAGCCCAATAAACACATTTTTCCTAGTAGCTGGAGAGGGAGCTGAACAAACTCTTTGGGATAAGGGTCTTGGGAATCAAAGCATGTTTTACCAGTGGTACTGTAAAGTTCTTTAACCTGTCGTTACGTTGGAAAAATATGCCTAAAATACCTTTCTGGGATGTTGTCAAGTTTTAATATCATAGAATTACAGAACCACAGAAGGGTTTGGGTTGGAAGAGACCTTAGAGATCATCCAGTTCCAACCCCCACACAGGTAATTAAAGACTTGAAAAAACACAGCTCTGCTTTTTATCTACAAATTCCCGACCAGCCATGAATTTCAAAGAGATTTTCCCACTTTGAACATGTGTGTGAATGTCCAGCAAAAATTATCTTGTGTCTCATTTTGAGAAGCCATGGATATAAAAATCAATAATAGCTGGTCAGTGTTAAGTGGCACAAGGTTGAGGCTGAGCCCTCAGAAAGGGATCATCCTAAATCAAAAATCACACTGAGAAGGTTATTTAAGTAAATATTAAGATGTAAAAAGAAATTAGAAATAAGCAATGTAATTAAAAGCAACTAGGGGGATTTTTTGAGGTCTGTACCCAGCCTTTCTTTTCAGAAGCTCACCTCGAATTTGGCATTTATGGTGCTGATTCCCAAATGAGATGTTGAGCCAAGCAGTGCCAGGACCTCACTGACCAACAGAGATTATCCTCCAGCCTGTGGCTTTCCAGAGTCTGCCCATTATAAAACTTTATTTCTCCTGTAAATGTTCTCTCCTTCCCTCAGGCTGTGCTCCCTGCCCCTTTAGACGTTTTTTTTTTTTCCCTCAAGAAATATGGGGTACAAGCTCTCCTTCTATAACAGGAAAACAGAATTTTATTCCTGGAGCTACTTTGCATCTCTCTGTGCTTCCTCACAGAATTTCTGCCCAGAGCTTTGTGCTGCTGTTCATTTTTCACGGTGTGCACACCACGTCCCAGTTGAGCATCCAGTGCATGTTTTATTCATGTGCTTTTCACCCCTTCTTTGAGATCATTAATAAAGCTGCTAAATAAACCCAGGCTTAACAATCCTCCTCACCACACCCCACTGGACATCCCGGCTCCCTCACGCTCGTGTTTATCGTGGTCCTTTGTTTGGATCTCTTGCTTTTCCCGCCTGTGTGATGCTGTTCTTATCCAGGCTGCTTTACATAAGGGTTTCAAGTGGGGTTTTGAGAGGCACTGGCTGTAATTCTGAAATAAACCCAATTGTATTTTATCATCTTCACTCAATTCTTACGCTACCAAGGTGCTCCATGAAAAGCAGCAATGGTGGAGATGTCATGGGTAGTTCCTGGCAGGTGGATAACTCACTGCCATGCTCTGCACCAGGTTTAGGGCCCTTCTATTTTCTTATCTATTTTCTATTTCTTTTTCAACCCGGAGAGGTTGTGGCTGCCCCATCCCTAGAAGTGTTCAAGACCAGGTTGGATGGGGCTTGGAGCAACCTGGGCTACTGGAAGGTGTCCCTGCCCATGGCAAGGGGTGGATCTGGATGACCTTTAAGGTCCGTTCCCACCTAAACCATTCTGGGATTCTGTGACACACAAACCCAGAGCCAACTCCTTATCTCCTTCCTTAAACTTCCTCTAGTTAAGAAAACATATGAAAAACCTGACACTCATTAGTCTACCTGTATCTTCTTAGAGAAATTGTATGTGTATTTCTTGTTTATTTTTTAACTGTTAACCCAGATTTTCTCCATTTTGAATTTCCCAACAGGTCAAAAAGGTTGTTCTAAAAATGAAAGCTGAGATCTTTAAGGTCCTTTCCAATCCAGGCCATTCTATGTTTCTCTGATTTTCATTTTATGTCATTGCTTCATGAGTTGGGTTTTTGGGAAGTGAAATGATGTCACAATCCCAAAAATACCATGAGTTGACTACTTTATGTATCCAATATGTCTGTCTATATTACTTTTCTGATCTGTTGACCCTTGTAGACAGGATTCTTACAGAATCATGGAATCCTTTACCTTTAGGCTGGTGCCATTATTTTTCTCTGCTGTTGTTCCCTTTCCTATTTTGATCATATGGTTTCCTGTTAACATTTGTTCTGGTTCACAACCCATAATCTCCAGTGATGTTAAAACCATATTTTAATAAATATGAATGTACACACAGGTACATCTAATCCTCCCACTGAACAGATCTTAAATCTCCATGTTGTTCCTGAAGGTGTTATAGGTGGAATTCATCTGAGTTTGTCTCTACTTTCCTTATAATCAGTGCTCAGAAATTGACATTTTTAAAAATGATTCGTTTTATCCTGAGGAAAACATCCAAAATATGTCAAATGAATCACCACACAGGTGGCTGGTTCTTTCCAAAGTGCAGGAGGCTCCAAGGCTCAATACTCAGGCAGATATCCATTGATGACTAAAACCAAGTGACTTTTATTTAATCCTAATGTATCTGCCCCAAAACTCAGGACACGTGGCCTGTGGAATTAGGAACAGATCAGGCGGCACGTGTGGCACAGTCAGGATGTGAGTGCTCCTGTTAAACTGGGCCTCATGTGCTTCGTGTCTGGGAAGGTCACAGAATCTTAGAGTCCCAGAATTGTTTGGGTTGCAAAAACCCTCTGAGCTAATGCAGTCCTACTGTTCCCCAGCACTGCCAAGGCCACCACTGAGCCATGTCCCCAAGTGCCACATCCACATGGCTTTGAAATCCCTCCAGGGATGGGGACTCCACCCCTGCCCTGGGCAACTGTGCCAGGGCTGGACAACCCTTTCCATGAAGAAATTGTTCCCAAACCCAACCTAAACTTCCTCTGGCACAACTTGAGTCCATTTCCTCTCGTCCTGTCCCTTGTTCCCTGGGAGTAGAGCCCGATTTCCAACGCCCCCCAGCTCCCCCTCCTGTCAGGGAGTTGCAGAGCCAGAAGGTCCCCCTTGAGCCTCCTTTTCTCCAGACTGAGCCCCCCCAGCTCCCTCAGCTGCTCCATGGGATCTGGCTTTGTCTCCTTGAAAGCAGCAAGTCTGTTATTGTAATTTTTAGGATACTTTCCTCTTTTCATATCCCAAATATATATCCCTGAGCCTCATATTTCACTCCCACATCCCTCCATCCTCTGTCCCAGCTGGCACGTACCCACTGCCCCACGGCCAGTATGTCCATCCACCCCAGTAAATTGCAGATCTCAGAATCACTGTTTCTCCTCCTCTGCATCTTCACCACCTTCTAAGAAATTAATTCATTTTAATTTTCAAAATCTTATTTTCCTGTTGCTCCTGTTGGTCCGTTTCCCGGTAGGAGCTGCTGAACAAAATCAGTGTGGGATATCTGGCCTTTGGTCATTAAGCAGAACCTCTGTTTTTGGAAGAGTCCACGTGTTTTGGAGTCTGAACTGACCCACTGTGCTGGGACTCATCACATTTTGTGGCCTCAATCAGCTCCTGTGCCCTAACCTGTTTGATGGAGTGGGTGCAGAGAGCACAGAGTGTCACCTTGTGGGACATCATCTCCACAAGACATTTCAAAACTGGTTTTTCCTTTCCTGACCTCTTTGATAAGCAAAGTTATTTGTTTTTCAACAAAATTGGTAATTATTTTATTCCCTTGAGTGATATCACAGGTTTTTTAAATAATAACTGGGATCCACCCTATGAGAACAACCCACAATCCTATAAAATAGTTGTAACCAGTGAGTTACTATCACACAGACACCTCTCTTTTTAAATAGTCATGAGCTGACAGCTGATCTCAACTGATGGAGGATGGAACTAGAGAAGTGAGAGGTGAAGGAAACCCAGTAGATCATGTTCACCATCTGTGCCAAAGCTGAGGATCAAAATGACCCTTCGGAGACAGAGACATAAATGCCCAGGTTTGGGGAGCAAAATCCCTGCACTGCAAATCCCCCTTCGGAGACGAAGACATTTGAAAGGTCACACCTGTGGTTCCATCTGGGATGACAGAAGGTTTCCTTATCACACAGGAGCTTTTAGAACTGGCAGTTCTGCTCCTTCAACTAGACCTGAAGATAAAGAAGAGCTTCTGTTTCATCACCAGCTATGAAGGATTTATGGATGAAATCCTGCCATAAATTACACATCTAATCCCACCCAAGTGGAGCTGCCCTGTCCCTCCTGTGCTCCTCTAAGAGAATGACCCCAGTGAAGCTCTGCTTTCCTGGATTTTTCCATTGAGTAGCTTCTTGAAATTCCCAAAAGAATGAAGAGAGGCTCCACCTTCAGGAACAAGGATTAGTGGGGGGGTCTTAAACAGTTTAGGTTGGAAATGGGGGGATTTAGCAGGTAATTTCTATTCCTTCAGCAGTACTAAGTACAGACTTTCTCTTCAACAGCCCAACTTCCCCTTTGTCCTTTGCAGATCATTGTGAAACATCTCAAAAGCATTTTCTGATATCCAGGTGATTTTGAGACAGAGGATGGATATAAATGAAGTGCATGGTTTCCCCTCTGCTGAAGAAGGATCTGGTTCAGTATTAATTACTGGAACAATCCTATCCTTGTACAATTTATCAAATCCTCATCTCTGACATAATTTGGTACCTGGTACTTGCATAACTCCTCTTGGCACAAACATCAGGAACTTTATTAGAGAACTAAACCTTTTCTTTAAAGAAATATCTTCTGGGTTATGAAATAGTGAAAATAAATAAACAAACCTCCTTAGGTTTAAAAGGTTCAAGGTTCATATTTAGGCCTGTAAATGAATGACCTGGTTTACAGAAGTACCAGCCAATTGTGGATTTCAGGGAAGTTAATAGAAATTCTGGAAGCCCAGAGGTTTTTAGAATCAGGTAATTTACTCAGGCTGAAGGACAAATAAAGGTCAGATCCCTATTTTCTAAACCAGGGGAGTGAAAGCCAGTGAAGCTCTCATCAGACAACATGTAAATACACTGAAACAGAGTTGGGTTTTGAAGATATTAAGTAAGTTGTATACTTGAAAAATACAAATAACAGATTTATTGCTGTTATGTGTTAATAACAGGGTGTTGATATGTTACTTCCACAGGCCATGTGGCCAAATGGAAGTGCATGTTTCAGTAGATTTAGTAGATAAATATAATTTAGTAGATAAATTCAGTACTGTCTGTGAGCTTCAATATAATTACTGTAAAGGATCATGGAATCACAATAACCTGAACTGGAAGGGAACCCACAAGGATCATATTCATCTCCTAAATATGACTGCATGGGGCTGTTTGAAAGAGTAAACAGATGTTTGTTCATCCTCTATTTACATGTACTGGTTATATTAAATGGTTAAAATGAAAATACTTGTTTAGAAAATACTGGTAGGAAAGGCTAATTTTCCTTCCTTGGAACTGAGTTTTCATATTGAACTTTTGCCCAAGGGCAGTGATTCCTTATTTCTGCTACTTAGTCATCCTTACCTTGGGATTTCTTCCCTTTGGTGACTCTCAGAGACCTTTTCCTCATTACCTGGTAAATGGTAACACTGCACTGCCAAAATTCCACCATTTTTTTCCCCTCTAAATGTTGCATTCTTTCACAGAAAATAAAAGGTAATTTGTTGTTTGCAAGGCAGAAAAGAAACCCACTGGCCTTCAATTATGTACTGTATATTGAGGTTTTCTCATATTGAGAATATTTTCCCATATTTCCCGTATCTGTTTATTGAGGTTGTACCATTCCCACCCCTGGAAGTGTTCAAGGCCAGGTTGGACAGGGCTTGGAGCAACCTGGGATAGTGGAAGGTGTTTGGGTTGGAACTGAACTAGCTTTGAGGTCCTTTCCCACCCAAACCATCCTGAGATTCCATGATCCGTTGTACTGTGGCCTTTATGGGAGGTAAAACTCCAACACTGAAGCTGAACTTGGGCATTCAGTGAGTTTTTAAATCAAAGCCCACAGCAGCTGGAGGTGACACTGAAATGCCACCGGTCTGTCTCCGTGTTCTGAGCTTTCCAATGGCATTTTTCATCCTGCTTTTTATTATTTTGCTTTGGGGAGGTGGAGCTGTGACTGTGGGTGACATACTCCTCTGACATCTACAATTTAAGAGGCATTTAAATAACTCCCTTATTCAATGCTCAACATTTTTCTTCACCCCTCCTAATTCCAATGAAAGCAACCTTTGGCACAAAGGCCTGGTGCTGAGTTTTAAGCCCCTTTATTGCCTCCAAACTTGTGCTTAAAATGAAACTACAGTAAATATTATCTGTACATTCCTTGCACAACTGACACTGAAAAAACTCCACCATTGTGGTGTGATGGGAAGTGTAGGAAAAGTGTTGGAAAAGGAAAGGGGAAAGGAGCAGCTGATTTCCTTTTGGATGTTCCCCCTCACCCCATCCCTGCTCATCCCTTTTCCTCCTCCTCTCCCCCTGTTCCCATCATGGTTGTGCTTTAGGAGGTGGAGGAGGCTCCTGGTAATTGGTTAATGAACTATTTTCAATTCAATTCCTGGCTGCACTTGCCACAGAAAATTAACAGTCCTTGGGTATAAATATGACCCCTACTCCTGGATTAATTTGATTATGTGAGAATCTCAGTTTTCATTTAAAAATAATAACTTTCTGGCTGCTCTGATAAAACAAGTTTGGATATGCAGTCTAAATATTCCCCAATGGCTTAAAACTCAAAAGATGAATATGAAGAACCTATGAATCTCTTATTAATAAAATTTAAATGTCCTCAAATCTTTACTGTGATTGCTTGAGATTGAATATTTTGAGACCAGAAAATCCCTGATTTTTATTCATTGCTGGATCAGCATTCTCTGAAAGCCAAGTCTTTTTTAAGCAGCTTCATTTGGGTTCACAAATAGACAAATTGTATTCATTAATGACTGTGGGTACCTTAACCTACAGTTCCTTTACATTTACTCAAGGCTTGAAGCAGAGCAATAAATCTGGTGAGAACCGAAGTCAGGCTGGTTTGAAAGGAAATGTTTTTTGCAGAACTTTCTCATTGGAACATATTTCATTGTAAAATTTATCTGGTACAAGTGTGATACCACTGACACACATGGAATTGTGAGGATAAATGGAATGTATACTAATAAATTAAAAGGTGCCAGAGGATAGGTCTGGGTGCTGGAACTCCATTGTCCACACTGAGAAATTGTTGGGATAGGATCAAACATGATCTCAACTGGGATAATTAACACTCAAATAGTTTCTGGACATGACTTGTCTGTTTTAATAGTTTACTTGTACAGATATGGACTAATGTGGTTTGGGCAGCAGGGAGGGAGGGGATTCCCCTCCTTTTCTCAGCCTCAGGAGACCCCCACCTACAGCTCTGGGGTCTCCAATATAGGAAGGATGTGGAGCTACTGGAGCAAGTCCAGAGGAGGCCATGGAGATGCTCTGAGGGCTGGAGCCCCTCTGCTCTGGAGCCAGGCTGGGAGAGCTGGGGGGGTTCAACTGGAGAAGAGAAGGATCCACAGAGACCTTAGAGTCCCTTCCAGTGCCTAAAGGGGCTCCAGGAGAGCTGGAGAGGGACTTGGGACAAGGACTGGAGGGACAGGACAAGGGGGAATGACTTCTCACTGCCAGAGGGCAGGGATAAATGGGATATTGGGAAGGAATTCTTCCCTCTGAGGATGGTGACATGCTGGGATGGAATTCCCAGAGAAGCTGTGGCTGGCCCATCCCTGGAAGTGTTCAAGGACAGGTTGGATGGGGAATGGAGCAACCTTGGCTAGTGGAAGGACCTGAGAAGATCTTTCAGGTCCCTTCCAACTCAAACTATTCCTTGATTCCATGATAATCCATGTGTGGACAGAACTTTACTTGCAGTCAGTGAATCTTCAGCCAAGGGCAGTTGTAGGACTGTGCTCAAAACCATCAAGTGAGAGGCTGCAAAACCAGAGTAATGCCAAAGAAATGGTTTAGCAGTTTTTGATTATCTTTCCATGGATTGTGCTGTGTCACAGATGCAGAGGATGTGGGGAGGATTACTTTTATTAAAACCCAAAGAATTTAAGGAGCACAAACCAGGCACTGCACCTGTGTGAAGCAGACTTTGCCTGAGGCGAAGCTGAATGTCAAATCCTCCAGGACATGTGTTGCTTTCAGCTCACGCTGCTTGTGTTCAGCAGAGAGCAAAGGATGTCACACGTATTTCTCAGGCTTAGTTTGGGAAATTTGTGGAGTTCTGGCCGTTGAGGATGGAGCAGCATTTGGCAGCTTTGAGAGGAAGTCCCCCTGTTGTTTGGTTGTGAATTTGTATCCATGAAAATTCTGACAGTTTGAAAATAATAAAGCAGAAGGAAAAAACTCTTCCTGATCAACTGGCTGTTGAAACCCTGGGGGTCAAGAGATAAAAAAATGACTTAAAGACATCCCTGGAAGTGTCCAAGGCCAGGTTGGTTGGGGCTTGGAGCAACCTGGAATAGTGGAATGTGTCCCTGCCCATGGCAGGGGGTGGAATGAGATGAGCTTTAAGTTTCCTCCCAATCCAAGCCATTCTGGGATTCTCTAATCCATGTCCTCCCAATTCCAGTTTTCCAAGTGTCTGAATGCGCTTGTATTCCACTGATGGATTAGCCTCTTAAGTATGAACCGAATTTGGGTGGAATGTGTTGCTTTCCACATTGGAAGCTGAAGGGAAGGTCAGTGTTCCCTGACAATCTCCATGTCTCTGTAAAACCAGGATTTATCCTACTTACTGCAAGCCCTTATCTCTGGAATGATGATGGGCTTGGAAAAGTCATTTATTCTTTCTGTTACAAGTTACAGGGAAAGGCCTTTTAATTTTTTTTCTAATTCCATGCTGCCAACATACTTCTGATTTTCTGGAATTATTCAATCCAATTTGTAGGTGAGAATTAAAATGTTTTCACATGAAAAACTGCAGAGTAAAAATCCCCGGACTGGGATTTCTCTGATGAGTGTCTTTGTTGAGAGTTTTTATTACTTATGTGTTGTCATTTATGTTGTGACTTTCTTCCTAGGGTTGAACGTATATTTTGTGAAAGTCCTTTTAAATTTGGGGGTTTTCTTTTACTATTTATTACATCTAGGCAGGAAACACTGGAAGAATTGTAAACCAAAGTATGAATGACAAGAAAATGAATTATTTTATCTGGCAAAGATCTTTGCAATGAAAGTGTGAAGGCATTGGAAGACAACTTGAGCACTCTGAAAATATTACTTTCATTCGAGCCCATCTCACCTCTAAAAGTTTAATTTTAATTTTAATATATTGAAAGCCTCCCCATTTGAAATGAAAACTGCTTCATACATCATCTGTGTCACTCACTCTTTAAATGAAAGCAGCTCTCAGGGCTGGGACAGGGTTAGTTTATTTGATCTTACAAGATGTTTCATAATTCTTCTGACTGTTCACTCCTCTCAGGTGGCTGTAGATCATGTTGGGAGCACCAGCTCTGGCTTATGAGGTTGAAACCTTGCTCATATTATTCCCACTCTGGAACCTCCCAACAATTTGCTCCCTAAAGCCCCTCTCCTGTGCCTCAGAGCATTCAATCTTCCTAAATGCAACCAAGTGACTCGTGGCACCTCTTGCTCCAGTTGCAATAACTGATTTCCCCTCCTCATTGAGTGTTGATGAATGTTCGATGCCAGCCCAGGATTAGGAATGTGCCTCCCTGATATTGCTTTCAGAGAATTCCCTGAGAATTCTTCATTTGACCTGTTTTATTCTTCACCAGGCTCAGGACTAAATGAAGTAAAACAGTGCATGTACTGAGACATTATCTTGGTTTTCTCTCTGCAAAGTATTTTGTGGGCAGAAATGTGTATTTTTGAGTTCAGGCAGTTTGGTTTCCTGCCGCCCTTGTTGATGATGAATCTTAGGAGATGGAAAAATGAATGGGAGGATGCCAGAGAAAAGGGTTTAAACTGAAAGGAGGAAAGGTTTAAATTAGAGATTGGGAAGGAATTCTTACCTGTGAGGGTGATGAGGGGCTGGGATGGAATTCCCAGAGAAGCTGTGGCTGGCCCATCCCTGGAAGTGTCCAAGGCCAGGTTGGACAGGGCTTGAAGCAACCTGAGATAGTGGAAGATGTTCCTGCCCATGGCAGGGGGGTTTGGAACTGGATGAGCTTTAAGGTCTCTCCCAACCCAAACCATTCTGGGACTCCAGGATTCTCTAACAGCAGATTCCTGTTCTTCCCTTGCATCCATCTCCCTCCCCTCAATGCATCAAGAACAGAAGAGGGTTGATGCTCTCACAGCAACTTCCCCAATAATTTGGGATCTTAAACCACCACCACCACCCATTAATTGTCTTAAGCTGAAATAGAAGAGATTTAGGTGGGATATTAGGAAGGAATTTTTCCCTGTGAGGGTGAGGCCTTGGCACAGATTGCCCAGAGAAGCTGCTCCATCCCTGGAAGTGTCCAAGGCGAGGTTGGACCGGGCTTGGAGCAACAGGATGGTGAAAGGTGTTGGGGTTGGAATGGGATGAGCTTTAAAGTCCTTCCAACCCAAACCATTCCATGATTCTCTGATTCTCTGATCATATAAAGAAGCAAAGGAGAATTATGATTCCCTGTTTTTCCTCCTTGCATGAGGAGGCTCCTTTCAAGAGCAGGGATTGCTGCTCTGGAGGTTCCTGTCACATCAAGATCAGCTCATTTGTCTCAACCACCAATCTGAAATTCATCCTCAGTTTCTCTCCTGGCACTTTGGGGCAGTATTTTTAAAACACAGAGAGCATGAAGTTCCACATTTAGTGATTGTACAGGTGGGCTTTCATAAATCAGACTTCAAGTTTCAATAGATCTAAAGAAATAAAGAGTTGTTTTTATGCAAATCATGTATTCTATTACATTTTAACTTGTTTTTTTTTTAATGCCCTTCCAGATAAACATCACGTCAATGGAAACAGAATGGTGGAACCTTTCCCAGAGGGAACACAGATGGCTCTGTTTGGTAAGACATCAGTTCTGAAACAAAAGCTCTAAGCTTTGTAGCGTTCCTGAATTCCAAATTCCTTCATTTCAGCCTGAGTTCTCAAAGTTTTAAAATCTGGGCTGCTCCTGCCATTTCCCAATCACTGCCATCAGCTAAAGCCACTGAGCATTTGGGGACATGGCCATGCCTCCCCAAAAATATGCTAAAAGTATTTTTTCTTAATTATACCAGCAACAAATTAAAAGGGCAAGTTCTTTATATTTTGGGACTCTGTAAGTTTGGGGGAAGAGCCTGAACTAGTTGACTTTCTGATTCCACCTTACCAGGACAGGATTTTCACACCTCTTCTCCAGAAACATCCTTTAATCCTTTAATTGGGATTGCACAGGGACAAGTCTTAAAGAGTAGGAGTTACTTAGGAGTAATCCCTCTTATTGCTCAGAGAGGGTGTGGATTCTCCTTCACTGGAGATATTCCAGAGGTGTCTGGACACAATCTTGTGCCATGTGCTCTGGGATGCCACTGCTGGAGCAGGGAGGTTGGACCAGGTGACCCACTGTTCTCCCTTCCAACCAGACCCGTTCTGGGATGGCTTACAAAGACCTATAAAAGCTAAAAGATGATAAATAACCACATAATTGTATAGCTACAGTCTATTTGCAGTGAATTTTCCTATTTCTTGGATAGTTTTAGGTGCAACAGTAAAATAACAGCGTAAAATGTAGTGCTGGGCTGTAAACACTGATCCTTTCACCTGCTGAAAACACAGTGGGATTGATTACACAGCTCCCTCTTCTGCAAAATCTCATCCAGATGCTCTTATTAATGGTACATTATTTGTTTCGTGGTGTGACTTCTGGTTTTGATTGAGGTACAGGGGGAATGTACCCTGGGCTTTGTTCCTGCAGCTGTAACAGAACCTCACAGATCTCAAAAGACTCTTTAAATGATCTTGAGACTCTCCTGTTGTTTGTTCAGCATCACTCATTGCTGGAGATGCATCTGTTGTTCTTTAGGATAAAGAGATGTGTCTCCTTGTTCCTACAATGGAGATGAAGCCACTTTTAAGGGTGAGGGTGACTCTTTAATGGAAATCTTTTAGTGCTACTCACCCAATGACCTCCTAATCCAGCTTCCAGCTGATTTTAAGGCATGAAGAGCACAGGAGGAGCACAGGCACCTCACAGCCTCACGGGAGACGCTGGAGAGTTACATCAAAAATCAAAAATCAGTGTGTCCCTTGAGGTCTGTTCCCAAGTTCAGTGATGAAGTTGTGGCTGCCCCATCCCTGGAAGTGTCCAAGGCCAGGTTGGACAGAGCTTGGAGCCATCTGGGCTAGTGGAAGGTGTCCCTGCCCATGACAGGGGGTTGGAATGAGATGAGGTTTAATGTCCCTTCCCACCCAAACCATTCTGGCATTCTATGTTTTTATGAAACAGGTGAAACTCTAGATGTGTTTGTGTTACAAATGATAAAGTAGAAGCCATTCAATAAATGCCTGTCTAGAAAGTTTTCTTGTAGTTATTATGCTTATAGATATTTTGATTTAAAAATATTTTGCCTGTACTGACTGATTTTGACCCAAAACCTGACCAAGACTCAAAATCTGGACATATATGGAGGGGTCAATAATGTTTTGAAAAGAAACATTTCAGAGACTAAATTCAACTTTTGGACAGAGTGGTAAAAAAACCCAAATGCTTCAAAGCTGCAGAACAACTACAAATTTCAATAAATTAGTACTTTCATCAGTACCATTGTAATTCTTTGCATATTTTAAACACATTTAAATGCTCTGCTGTATTATCATAGGATCAAGAATGGTTTGGGTGGGAAGGGACCTCAAAGAACATCTTGTTCCAACCCCCTGCCATGGGCAGGGACACCTTCCACTAGCCTAGGTTTATGAATTTTAAGTACTTCTTTTCCTGTTGCAAATCTCCAGTTTATCCCAAAGCACTTCTATATTCACTGAGCTTTATATGTTTCCTTATTTCTCTAAGAGGAAGCATCTTGCATATGGTGCATTCATAGAAGGGCTTTTATTTACCTCCAGCAAAGCCTGGCAATAGTTCAGATTTGTAATTATAACACTTCTAAAATATAGGACTAAATTGAGTTGTATTTGCTTGACATACAGTGGCTCATAATGAGATAATTGGTTTCTTGATGTAAACAAAGTATAGACAGAAATAGGATGTTCAGTAACAGATAAGATCTAATTATGGATGTTTTTAGGGCTGACAAACAGATCCAAGCTTGGTCACCTTCTGCTCCACATTTATTAGACAGCAGCACATTCCAGTAATTCCCCAGAGCTGGATTGTTGTTGTGCTTTGCTGCCCCATCCCTAGAAGTGTCCAAGGCCAGGTTAGACAGGGCTTGAAGCAACCTGGGATGATGGAAGGTGTCCCTGCCCATGGCAGAGGGTGGAACTGGATGACCTTCAAAGTCCTTCCATCCGAAACCATTTTATTTCAATGATAAAGTCTTGATCAGGGCAACTTCACAACTAAAGGAAAATAATTTCACTTGAAACGGGGGGTGATGTGTTTAAAAATGGATAGACCCATTCAGAATTTCTTTTACTCTTGAAACAGCTCCTGGTGGCCTTGGCAGATAAAAATGTGTGTTAGGAAGTCCTTTGGTCTGACTGAGTTTTCAATTGCTACTTTTCACCAAGAAAAGAAAATCACAGGAAACAAAGTTTGGCCGCCAAGAGAAAATACCTTTTTCTTTTTCTTTTTCTTTTTTTTTTTTTTTTTGTAGACAGTAAAATAGAACAAACAATTTTTCTCTCTTGGTCAAAGAAAAAGAAGAAAACTTTAAATCATAATACAGGTCAGCAGATATTTTATCTCTGTCTGAAGAGAATGGAAGAGTTCCTGATGTTGAAACAGGTGTGTGTGCTGTGACCCAGATGTAGGAGAAACATCTACAGAGACATCAGCAGATGTTCCAAGGATCATGTTATGGAATAATTGAGAGCTAGAGGGAAGGTCTTCCAGAAGGGATTTGTGTTTCTCATGCTAATTATCTTTAAACATCTTGGAAGGGTGAAAGAATTGCACTAATTGGCTGTATTTGTAGAGCTCTGAAGCATTAATGGTGTCCTGTGTTCACATGCTGGTGGAAAAATGGACACTGGATTTCTGTAGATCTGGAATGAGAGAATAAACCTGTAAAGATAAGGCAGAACAAAAAGGAATGCCTTAAACAGAAGATGCTCTGTCCTTAAACCAGATCATGGTCCTACTCCTACCTTTCCACTATCTTTATTAAAGAAATTATCCTTAGTTCCAATTTTCCTTTTTTTTTTGCCTTCCAGAACATGACTTTGTCTTTTTGTTACCTATTCCAGAGAATTGAAACACATCCCAGATCCCTGACCCTGCTGTTGGGTCCTGGTTCATCCCTATTGTCACCTCTGCCTACACATGGGGTCACAGACTGGTTTGGGTGAGAAGGGACCTAAAAGGTCATCTCATTCCAACCCCTGCCATGGGCAGGGACACCTTCCACTAGCCCAGGTTGCTCCAAGCCCTGTCCAACCTGGCCTTGGACACTTCCAGGGATCCAGGGGCAGCCACAGCTTCTCTGGGAATTCCATCGTAGCCCCTCACCACCCTCACAGAGAATTCCTTCCCAAGATCCCATCTAATCCTGCCCTCTGGCAGTGGGAAGCCCTTCCCCCTTGTCCTGTCCCTCCATCCCTTGTCCAAAGTCCCTCTACAACTTTCTTGGAGCCCCTTTAGACTCTGGAAGGGGCTCTCAGGTCTCCCTGGATCCTTTGCTTCTCCAGGTGAACACCCCCAGCTCTCCCAGCCTGGATCCAGAGCAGAGGGGCTCCAGCCCTCGGAGCATCTCCATGGCCTCCTCTGGACTCACTCCAGCAGCTCCACGTCCTTGTGCTGTTGTTCCCCAGGGCTGGAGGCAGCTCTGCAGGGGGGTCTCAGCTGAGGGGGCAGAGGGGCAGAATCCTCCCCTCCCCTGCTGCCCACGCTGTGGGATGAGCCCAGGACACGGGGGTTTCTGGGCTGGGAGTGCCCATGGCTGGGGCATGTCCAGCCTTCATGACCCCAAATCCTTCTCCACAGATCCTCTCCTCCCTCACATCCTTGCCTGGAGTGCAATGTTCTGTTTGCTGGTCAGACCTGCAGGGGATTTTCATTTTTAAACCACAGCCAGGGAATGTTCTCTGTTTAAGATTTGAAAGTCTAAACTGGGAAGTCCTGAACCAAAAATTTTCCCCTAAGCCTGTTGTAAAATAAGGTGATAAACACAAAAATAACCACAATTCTGGGACTTTTTGAAATAAAAATCTCCATATTCAGTTTTTCTTGTCCTATGGAATTCTATGGCCATTATGCATTAAATGCTGCTCTGATTTGATGGAATTGTGCCTCAGCTTTGTGGAAGTAAATGGGCAGTTACAGAGCTCTGTGGAGACAGACCCAGATAAAAACAAAGTGCTTGGTCTTACCAAGGACATTTCCTGACGTTTATAAACACTAATAAGGGACAATAAAATATCCCTAATGCAAAGTGAAAGCTGTCCTTGATCAGCACAACCCTTCAGAACATTCTTTTCTTTCAAAGGAGCCACATCTCCTTTTTCCTTCTGAAAACAAAAGTAATGTGGCCTTCAAACACAATCTCTGGGCTTCTCCATCAGGGAGTTTTTTATGTTAATTTAGGTTTCTCGAGGTAATGAAGAATTCAGCTTTGTGTGGGTTTTCACTTAGAGTGGATGGTGCACATTAGGGAAGATCTGGAGGTTTTTAAAAGTCAGATTGCAGCTTTTCAATCAGCATCATTCAGCTTAAAACAACCTTTTCATTATGTTTTTGGGACTTTTCCACATAAATGAGTAGAAGAGACACAATTAATTTTCCTGATTTTGGGGACAGGGCTCTTTGATCCCCAATAGCAGGAATTGTCCTCAAGAAGAGTGTTATTTTTCTATTTTTCTATGTATTTTTAAAATTTAGAGGGTGGTTATTTATTTTATTTTATTTATTTATAGTTTATTTTCTATGCAAAAAGCCAGCAGAGCACCTGGGTGACTTTAACAATTGCAAAAGCCTTGCAGAGAAGTAATTCCCTGCCAATGATAAATAGGAATAGAGCAATGACTGGAATGAACATATGCTTGGCATCATTCTGAGTTGGTTTAAGTTTGAAATAGAAGTAAATTATCCTGTTAATGACTAAAGGCTGCCCTTCTCTGTGTGTTTGTTTATGCTCTGGGATCTCCACATTTACCATCAGCATTTCTCCTTTGGTTCCTGCTAATAAAGCACACAGTGATGAGGATTTATTGTGTTCAACCATGAAAAAATATGCAAGAAGGTTTTTGGAGGGAGAAAATGGTGTTGTTTTGATAATTTTAGACATACTGTGACATTCACAAAGTACTGTCAGCCCATCTTGCAGATCCTAATGGATTTATCTTCTCAAGGCTTCTGTCACAGCCTGGCAGTTTGAGAACTAGGGATGTGAGACTGAGAAAATAGGGCCCTATACTGATAAAATATGGATTACTTATTCAGTTTAGGAGAATTCAGAGTGATTTTTGAATTTTCAGGTGTTTTTCCTCACCTGATCAAGGTGTTGGTGATCTTAAGAAATTTATCATTAAATATCTTTGCTTCAAATTGAAGATATAAAAGTCTTTGTCTGCTTCTAAAATACTTGCTTGGAAATACTCTGGAAACTTGGAGGACTCAAATGGAATAGAATCATAGTCACAGAATGGTTTGGACTGGAAGGGATCTTAAAAATCATCCAGTTCCAACCCCCTGCCGTGGATAGGGACACCCTCCACTAGCCCAGGTTGCTCCAAGCCCTGTCCAACCTGACCTTGGACATTTCCAGGGATCCAGGGGCAGCCACAGCTTCTCTGGGCAACCTGTGCCAGGGTCTCACCACTGTCACAGCCAACAATTCCTTCCCAGTATCCCATCTCTTCCTCCCCTCTGGCAGTGGGAAGCCATTCCCCTTTGTCCTGTCCCTCCATCCCTTGTCCCAAGTCCTTCTCCAGCTCTCCTGGAGCCCCTTTAGGCACTGGAAGGGTCTCCAAGTTCTCCCTGGATCCTTCCCTTCTCCAGGTGAACAATTCCAGTTCTCCCAGCCTGGCTCCAGCCCTTGGAGCATCCTTTTGAACCTTTATCTTGATCTCATTGTTGCTTTCAACTCATAGGGCTGGAGTTCATCTCAGTAGATTTTAGGTATGTAACCTAAAGTTGCCTTCAAGAATTTCCCTCCCCAGGTCAGAGAAGACACATTTGGAGGTTGGTTCAGAAAATCTGCTTCAGAGAGAAATAAATCATCCCCTGTTTGTTGTGTCAAACACTATATAAACCACTCTCTTAGACTAGAGGGAATTGATGCCTTTGCATAAATACATTGCAAATGTTTTCTACCATTTGAGGCGTCCTGGGGTGTTTGGGACATCCATGGGGGGCTGCCAGGGATGATCCAGGTCTCACAGGAGATCCAAACTCTTCTCAACCAAGGAATGAAAGCCAGTTTATGTAGTACATCCCAAATGATTTTATATACCTTTCCTTAGGGATTCTTCATGCAAGTAAATTTAAGCATAATGTATAAAGGAAACTATCATTGATCTCCAGCTTCCAAGGACATGCAAAAGGCATCTCAGATGGCACCAGATACCTTTATATGTGCATTTGTCACAGAATCATAGATTGGTTTGGGTTGGAAGGGACTTTGAAATCATCTCATTCCATTGGAACTGAACCCTGGATCTCCTGGATCTTTGGAACTGAACTGACTATCATGGGAGCTGCTCCTGTCACGTGGGAACACAAATAGTGGAGATTTAAGTTATTCACATCTGCATGATGGGAATTCACATCTGTTGACTGGGAAGAATTGCTCCTAGAATATTGCTCTCAGAATCCCTTATGTCCCAGTATGTATTTATATAATAATATTTATATTATTAAATATATATAATATATGTTTATATAATAAGGCTACATTATTTAGGGGATTTAGGGTAATACTGATATGAGGTTATGTTCAGTGAAAATCTGTGCTGGCTGGTACAGTCTCTGCCTTTTCTGGGTGACACAAGTCTTTTGTCTTAAAAAGAGAGTAAAAACTCCGTCCTTTAAGAGGCTGAAACATCACTTTATTCCAGATTTTCATTGTAGACCACCTGACTTTGCTCTTTGTTCAGGACACACTTGAGAAATGAAGGCAAAAATACATTTCAGAAGAAAGAAATGACATGATCAGTTTTCCAAGTAAGATAAGAGCTAATCACAAAAAAAAAAAATAATTCTGATTTGAGTTGAATGTAAGTAATTTTGAAGCAGAGCTGTAGCTGTTTGTTTGTGAGCCAGGGAAAACAGCATGTGATGTGTCAGGCTTTGAGATGGAATTTATTGGTGTGTCATTGGCTGAAATCCAACATTCTGCTCATAAATAATATAATCCTGGTGTGACACATTTCTGCTTGAACCTTGTCTGGAAATTACGGAGACTCATGTTATGAATTATGGAGCAGCAGACACGTGTTTGAGGCAAAAGGAGAGAAATGCAGGAAAGTGTTCGGAATTAGGCACAGCATCTAAAGGCACATGGATGCAGCAAGGGCAAGGTGTCCTCCTGGTATCCAGAGGTGTAACATGGAGCCTCAGGTGGATGGTCATCCAGTTCTTTTTGACTCTTTCTTCTGGGATGGGAAGTCTGATGTGATGGTGGTTGTTGGTGTCATTGCGTCCCTCTCTTGTATTCCCTCAGCACTTCCTATTGGCTCTGAATTTTCCCAGAGCTCCAGACAAACCTTGACACCAACATCCAGGGTGGGAGTCACTCAGTGTTGCTCAGTGGAATGTGCCTGACCAGCCAGGAGAGGACAAATGTGGGGGTTTAACCGTCAGAGTTTCCACTCAGACTCCTCTGGTGTGAAGGGGTTTAAACCTGTGGGAGATAAAGAGATTTTAATTTACTTTGCTTTCTGGAGACCAATAAACCCAAGATCATTTTGCTGTGCTGCTGCATTAAAGATCTGGGCGTGCTTTTTAGATGTAGAAGGACTTTTGGTCACTAAATGGTTCCTCTTCACACCGTTATTTCTACTCTGCTACAGAAATGCACACCTGGGTTCTCTTTTTCTTTCCTTGCTCTGGGCATGTAACTGTTCCCAGACTGTTCTGGAGAGAACAAATTGATTCCCTTTGGGATGAGACCTGCCTGTGGTTCTGGGAGTAGTTCATCCCAGGTGCCACTCCTTTAAGATGGAGAGGGACTCTGGACAAGGGGTGGAGGGACAGGACAAGGGGGAAGGGCTTCCCAGTGCCAGAGGGCAGGGTTAGATGGATATTGGGAAGGAATTGTTGGCTGGGAGGATGGCTGGCCCTGGCCCAGGTTGCCCAGAGAAGCTGTGGCTGCCCCTGGATCCCTGGAAGTGTTCAAGGCCAGGTTGGACAGGGCTTGGAGCAACCTGGGCTAGTGGAAGGTGTCCCTGTCCATGGCAGGGGGTTGGAACAAGATGAGCTTTAAGTTCCCTTCCAACCCAAACCATTCCTTCATTCTGTGATCAGTGATAACAAATAATGAATTAAAGATGTTTGGGAATCTTTTTCTGCTGGACAAGTTTTTTAAACTTGACAAACGTTCTAATAATCACCCCTGACCTGCTTTGAAGTTGTATCTCCATAAAAATCCCCAAGCCCCAAAGGAGACAAAGTGACTGGTTGCCCAGTGATGCTGTAAAAGAGGAAACAGCTCTTTCTGGATTGGCATGGATGTGGGAGATGTTGCTGGGAAGGAGGTGGGCTGAAGGCATTCCATGGAATGACCTCTCACTGTTCCCACCCTGGAGCAGCACAGCTGTGTCTCTGTGACTGTGGTACCGGAGTTATCCCAGCCTGGCTGGACAGCTCCAGTCATCCCAAATACACCCCTACAAGGATCTCTGGCAGCTTCAAGGTTAGAGAGGCTGTTTGTTGAAGCAGGAGTGTGTCCATATGCTCCTCCAGCTCAATCTTCTCCCAACCACATCCAGAGTGCAGAGTATATTTTGGGATGTCTAAGAAAACCTCTCGGAGAGTTGCAGGTCATGGACTTTGCTGGGAGTAATGACAATTCCTTTGCCAAGACATCCTTGCTGTGCTGACCCTCTACCTTGGCATTTATTGTAGTTCATTTTCAACACTTGGCCATGTTTTTTGGGAATGAGTTTCCTGCATAAATGGTAGATGACTAACCACATTTATATTTGGCCTCCGTCTGACCTCCTGGATATAAATTAGTTTTCCTCTAACAATCTTCTCTGGTATTTTATTGAGTAATTGTCTTTTTTGGGAGTGGGGAGGGAAGGGTTATTCTCTTTTTCCAAGTGAGAACACACCATCATTTCATTGGCTCCCAGCAGATGAGAAAATAACTCTTGGAACTTCCATATTTCCATTAAGGACAGCTATGATTCAAAATAGATTTTAATGATCTTTTAGGTGCACTTGGAAGGCATTTATTAGTTATAAAAAAGGAAAAGGGTTAAGGGGAAAGGAGGACGAAAGGGCTGCTTGTTGAATTGCCCTGTTATTTGAATGTAATTATTTTTTGCTCCTGAGCAATTATAGATTGCAAGTTTAAATAATTGTCAGGGTGCCTACAGCTTTCTATTGTTGTCTGAAATCTAAGGCTATAAATATAATAAGTAATATGAGATTACTTTTGCTGAATGTGTCTACAGCAGTTCATTTAACTCAGCAATAGTTATCGGAAAAAAAAAAAAAGGAAAGAAAAGGCAATTTTTCTATTCCTTCCAGTAAACAAACTTTGTAAACAAGTTATTATTTTCTGCAACACGGCCCTAAGAGTGATTCTGATTTTGCTGGTAACAAAATGTGCTGCTTTGCTTTCATAATGATAGAATATATTTTGTTTTGCTTTTCTACATCTCGAGCTCCCTGAGGTGGCCCAGAGATTAGAGAGATTTTCACAAGACAAGGGTAAGGCTTTGCTATTATTGGAGAGATGAATTTATATGAAAGACAGAGTTTCAAGAGAATCGAATGGATTACACAGCCCTGATGACATCTCTTATTTTGTGTGTACATCAAGTTCTTCTTGAGCAGCAGAGCACTAAAGTGTGTCAAATGACCGAGGATGATCTAAAATGAATCTCTGCCAAACATTGGGATGCTCAGAGGGAAGGAAGATCATGAAATGATTTGAAAACCTCAGATCAATGGCTGAACTAAAGATGTGATGCTTTGCAATGAAGCAAGTAATCAGGTTGTTGATAGGCCCGTGTAGCTCCATCTCAATCTCTTCAACATATTATTGTAGCAGTGATTCTTTTTATCCCTGACAGACTTTTGAAACATAATATATTAAGAAACTGTTCCTGCTTCAGAGGAGGTAGAAGGGTGGCCAGACATGGGCATGATTTATTCCTTAGTCACTGTAACCTTGGATTTTCTGCTGGGATCATTCAGATTAAGAGGCTGCACTTTGGGTGGGGGCGACCCTGGGATTGATCCAGGCTGGGGATGAACAAATGGAGCAGCCCTGGGGAGAAGGATTTGGGTGCTGGTGGGTGAGAGGCTGGACATGCCCTGGCCATGGGCACTCCCAGCCCAGAAACCCCCCGTGTCCTGGGCTCATCCCACAGCATGGGCAGCAGGGGAGGGGGGAATTCTGCCCCTCTGCCCCCTCAGCTGAGACCCCACCTGCAGAGCTGCCTCCAGCCCTGGGGAACAACAGCACAAGGATGTGAAGCTGCTGGAGAGAGTCCAGAGGAGGCCCCAGAGATGCTCCCAGGACTGGAGCCCCTCTGCTCTGGAGCCAGGCTGGGAGAGCTGGGGGGGTTCACCTGGAGAAGCAAAGGCTCCAGGAAGACCTGAGAGCCCCTTCCAGAGCCTAAAGGGGGTCCAGAAGAGCTGGAGAGGGACTTTGGACAAGGGATGGAGGGGCAGGACAAGGAGGAATGGCTTCCCACTGCCAGAGGGCAGGGAGAGATGGGATATTGGGAAGGAATTGTTGGCTGTGAGGGTGGTGAGGCCCTGGCACAGGTTACCCAGAGAAGCTGTGGCTACCCCATTTCTGGAAGTGTCCAAGGCCAGGTTGGACAGGGCTTAAAGCAACCTGGGTTAGTGGAAGGTGTCTCTGTTTATGGCAGGGGGTTGGAACAAGATGAGCTTTAAGGTCTCTTCCAACTCAAACCATTTCTTGATTTTATGGTTCTGTGGTTAAGATTTGATTCCGTTTTTGGAGATTTCAGAGGTGTGTAAAGAGCTTCTGATGCTTTTCTTCATCACATTTTCATAGTTTCAATAATTTATTTGGTAAGAGAAATTAAAAAAGAGTAAATAACTAGTTCAAGGAATCAGAACTTTGACCATAACTCCTGCCTTTTTTCTGTGTCCTTGGGACACTTGAGTCATCATCTTTGTGGCCAAGAAACATCAGGTGCCTCAAGTACTCCTTAAGACTCCTCTTTAATTGATTAGACATGAAATACTTGCAATTTTAGTCCCAAATTTTGCACTTAAGGACTGATTGTTCCTACTTTGTGGATAGCACTTCTTTTCTACAGGTCAGATCCATCTTTGCTGCAATACTGCTTTGGATGTGAGTCAGTTGTTCATGGAAAATGATACCAGTTGATCCCAGCCACGAGCATTCACTCAGTTACATTCCCAAATCCCCAAACATGAAAGGAAACAGGTGTTTATTGGTTTCTAACTGCTGAATTAAAGAGTTTGTAACAGATCCCTTTGATGTTTAAGCAATGTAACGATGCCAATGACCCTGTAAAGTGAAAGCTCAGCTTTGGAGGATGTTGCTGTTCTGTTCTGCATTTGTACCCAGAACACAGCACAGTGAAATTCAAACCTGGGACAAAGGATTTATGTTCTTTGGGTTTGAAAACAGCAACACCACTGATGATAGAAATCACCTGCAGAGAGAATATCTTTTACAGTCAGAATTCAGGCCTGAATTTCCAAAGCCTCCTGCTCATCTTGTGTTTCCCAGTTCTACACCTGTCTAAAGAGAATGGAATTCTTTATTTATACAAGGCCAGGTAGACAGAATTAGTTCAGTTTTAAAGTGGACTAGACTAAACCTCAACCTGGTCTAATGGAAGGTGTCCCTGCCCATGGCAGGGGGTGGGACAAGATGAGCTTTAAGGTCCCTTCCAACACAAACCATCCTGGAGTTCTGTGTTGTTTCTCTGATCAAAGACCAAATACATTCTTTAGGATGGAAATCTTCAGGAGTAGGACATTGAAGTAATTTTTGGATGAATTCTCTATTTATTGTTAAACATTTTTGATTCCTATTGTCCCATGCTTTGTCTTTATGGAATCATGGAATATCCTGAGTTGGAAGGGATGCACCAGGATCATCCAGTCCAACTCCTGGCCCTGCACAGGGCACCCCAACAATCCCACCCTGTCCCTGAGAGTGTTGTCCAAACACTCCTTGAGCTCTGGCAGGTTTGAGGCTGTGACCACTGTCCTGAGGCATCTTCACTGGTTATCTCCTCAACTTCACAAATATCAAGGTCACCAGTTGTTCTCTTTGCCTCCACATGTTCCAGCACTCACAACTTTCCAATATATTTTCTGTGTTTTTGGAAGCAAGTCTTTATTTTGTTGTGTTTTCCACATTCCTATAGTGCAGTGAGATTCCACTGGCAGAAGATGAATTAGGTGAAAGTTGCTACTTTTAATCCAAAGTTTTACTGAAGAATAGAAATTTGGGAAGGAAGAAGCTAGAGAATATATAGTTTTATCAAGTGCTGTTTAAATAGACATAGAATCATAGAATCATGGAATCATTGAGGTTGGAAAAGACCTCAAAGGTGATCATTTCCAACTGTTAAAAGTCATAGTCATGGCATGAAAAAGAGATTTAAACAAAGACCTGTTAATTGGCATATTTTGGTATTTTTCCAAAAGGGATTCATTCTTTTGCTTTGGGACCACTCATTCCTCAGTTGTGGATTATTTACAGTAATATTTAATATATTCTATTTCATGTATGCAAAATGCTTTTTGCAGTGATTAGGAACAAAGCCTGTACCCCAAGTCTGTGGAAAAAGGGAGGGAAGAGCTGCAGAGGTTGTTGGATTTCCTCACTCTCACAGGTTCTTCTTTTCCTGAGAAGTGGATTATTTAGATTCTCATTATTTAGACCCAAGCTGAACTTCTGAAGGCTCCAGGTGCAGCTCATGGGATGTGTCACAGGCACAGGGACATTCTGGGCCATCTCCTAAAGGTCAGAAAGTTTGGCCTCTGTTGCTTTTCCATCTTCTCCTTCCAGTGTGTGTGATGGGAACCTTTCAGATCACCAGAAATGATTTTTTTGAGTGGGCTATACCTGGAATTAGAGGCAAGTTTTCCAATAGGGAATTTAGATGATGGAATTTTATTAAGTGGAGTCACCCAGAAAATGGCTCTGTTGATCTTCAGGATAAAAATGGTTTAAATATTGCTGCTTATTGGGTGGGAAAGAATTCCAAGGCGGTGAATAAGGCCTTGGAACTTTGGAAAGTGTTGTGATGCACTGACTTGTGTCTGTCCCTGCTCTCTGCTGGTTAAGCTCAAAACTGCATTTAAATAGGAATATCTGAAACCTCTCTTGTTCAAACTGAGAAGTTCAGAGCAACTGTGCTTTGTGCCTTATTAACATTCTTGAGATTGGCTTCAGCTTTGTTTAAATCCTGTTGACTTTGTATTATTTATAAGTTGTAACATGCTTTTAGGATGGAATGAATAAACACATTTTGCCAGTTGTTTTCTGCATCCACCTCTTGCTTTTCCCACTTCGAGGGCTGTTGTCTCAGGGTTTTTTTTTTCCGAAGTCATCCTTATGACACGTTATTTCTGGTGCTGAAAACATGGCAGTTTTTCTCTTGACAGTAAAATATTCCTCTCCTGTGATGATAGTCTGCTTTTCCTTTTACAATAACCCTAATCTGTTGTGCAGATTCCATACAAACATCCCTCCATACACAAACACGGATGTCAGGAGCCACCTCGCAGGCAGGAACAAATTTCCTGGGCTTTTGTTAATTTGAATGAACATGAGGCTTCTGCTTCTCCTATGGAAAAAAAAAAAAAGCAGCAAACCCAACAGTTTCTCTGGGAATTCATGCAGTGTGAACAGAACATGCCTTGGCAAAATGGTGAGCCAAGAAATTCCTCTTTAGTTGCTCTGTTAGGCAAACTGCATTTTAAATTCCTTGCCCAGGGCTTTGTTTGAATTGCCCCAGGCAAGCTGTTCAACATATTTATCAACCCTGTTGTAGCATTAGAGCCAATGCTTATCTGGGAAGATCATCCTCTTAATGCCATCTGTCACCAGGAGTTTTATTTCTTTCAGCAGAGCTTGTTCTCAATTTCAATTTTTTGTTTTGTTTTGTTTTCATATTCCTCCCAACCATTTCTTAGTTGATTGTTTTCCAGGGATCTCAAATATTCTGTGATTGCTCAAATATTCTGGATGTTGAACCCCCTGAGGGTATCAGTAATACAATTTTGCTGCAAGTCCTGATTGATAACATGAATTCCCTCTGCATCCAGATGGCTGCCCAAAGCACTCTACATGATGGGGTGTTGAGGAAAAGATGCATTTGAAATGATGGTGCATTTCAATCTGAGTCTGGAATTCTTTCCAGATTCTCGACAAGAACTGGAAAAAAATCAGAACAAAGGCTCTGGGGTAGCTTAACGCTGTATTTTTGTCTTGAGGACACAGCTTTGATCATTTTAGATTTTCAGGCCCTTAGTAAAGGTTGTGTAAGTGCACAGACAGTATCAAAGTGTTCAGCAAAGCTGGATTCACTCACTTCACGTGGGATTTTAGATCAAGTTTACTTCTGGATTTGTGTCCACATTGTAAGCAGGTGAACAACCACTGTGTGTAGACTGGATATGCTGGGTGTTCTGCTGGGCTGCCAGGATATCCTGATGTGATTGTCCAGACAGGGAGATCATGGAGTCATGGAATGGTTTGGGTTGGAAGGGACCTTAGAGGTCATCTTATTCCACCCCCTGCCATGGGCAGGGACACCTTCCACTAGCCCAGGTTGATCCAACCTGGCCTTGGACACTTCCAGGGATTCAGGGGCAGCCACAGCTTCTCTGGGCAACCTGGGCCAGGGCCAGCCACCCTCACAGTCAACAATTCCTTCCCAGTATCCCATTTAACCCTGCTCTCTGGCAGTGGGAAGCCATTCCCTCTTGTCCTGTCCCTCCATCCCTTGTCCCAAGTCCCTCTCCAGCTCTCTTGGAGCCCCTTAAGGCACTGGAAGGGGCTGTAAGTTCTCCCTGGATCCTTCTCCAGGTGAATCTCCCCAGCTGTCCCAGCCTGTCTCCTGAGCAGAGGGGCTCCAGCCCTTGGAGCATCTCCATGGCCTCTCCCTAGAGATCTGCTGGATCCCTTCACATCTTCCTTGTCACCAACTTGCCGGTTGTTCCTTTAGTGGGATGCACACGATGGTGCCCACCAAGGCCTCATCCTGACCTTCCCTGGTGAATCCAAGGTCCCCACTTCAACCTGAGGAATTCTAAAAATCAATGGTCCCCACAATTTGAGAGCAGAACCTTCCCTTTGGCTCAGTGCTCAGAAATACCAGTCCTTGGCCCAACTTCAATCAATCAGCTGAACCAACTGCTCTCCATGATTTTTTTTAAGAGAAAATGCCAATCACAGTTGGCATTTGGCAGAAATGTTGGAAATGAGCACTATTCCATAGGTATGGAACTTGCTGAGCTTCAATTTATTCCTTCCAACAGGAGGGAGAAAAAACCAAAACCATTTCAGTTCAAAGCAGCTGAGCATTCCCTTCTCCAGATTTTACAGAGGGAACTAAATCAATCGTATTCCAAACCTGGGCCAAGTCCTGCAGTGGCCAAGGGAAGTGGGATATTGGCAACTGTGTCTCCAGCTCCAGGGGAAATGCTGGATGCTCCATGGTAGCCGGTGGGATGTACTTTTGGCTGTCCTTTCCTGCCTCAATGTATAGGAGCAGCTCCTGTTGGCTGGGTCCTGGAACACTGGAGCAGCTGGCACAGCCATCGCTTCCAGGGTTTTGGAGCAGAATCTGGCACCAGAGCCAGGCTCCTCTGTCTGAGCTTTGGATAAATCCTGTCCTGCTCCTTCCTGATCTGGGCTTAGGGAAGAGGTTTCCAGGACCTGCTGCTCTTTGTTCTCTCAGCTCCAGCTTGTTTGATTTTTCTGAGGGTTTATTTAAATCCGACATTTCCCCCCCTACCAGTGGAATATATTGTAAAATCCTGATAACAGAAGGAGGAGCAGGATCCATATCCTTTGCAGTTCATCATCCGCTGCCGACCTGGCATTGGAACAGCTCCTTAATCTACTGCATGGAAAAGTGCCTTGGAGTGTGGGAGTAGGGATTGCGGGCAGCAGGCCAGGGAAGGCTTGGCATGCCAAGGAAATAATGCATTCATTCCTCAAAATATGACAAAAAAGAGACTTCTGGATGGGCTGCTGGACTGCTGGGAGGGAATGGGAAGGCTTGGAAATAAAGCTGGCAGGAGGGAAAGGTTGGTGGATACTCAGGAGTCAGGTGTGTCTGCACCTGATGCCAGAGGGGAAGGAAATGCCGACAAAAGTAAAGGACAAAAGGCATTAAAAAATTATATTCCACAAATTAAAATAACGTCTATGTGGATATATCAGAGAAACAAATGAAAATTGGCCTGGATACGAAACAATCCACCTGCTGTGAGTTCCTTTAAATAAATGGAATAAATGGGAAGCTGAGAGTCCCTGAAGCTCAGCCTTTTCCAGCAGCTCCGGAGCTTCGGAGTTAATGGACGCTAATTAGGACAGAGTGGGTGCAGCTTGTGAGGGTTGAGTTTGGATCAGGAATCCCCTTCTGATGCAAATTTACTGCTCAGCTCATTTGCATAATGGAATCATAAATAGGAATTTGCATCAGGGAATCTGCGTAGAGACCGGGAATGATTCAAAGATGAGATGGGAACAGGCACTGGAGAAGGGATCAGAACAAAGGTGAGGAAAAGGTACCTTTGAGAATCGTGAAATTTCCTGTAGGAGTGAGGAAAACATCTTGAATGTTGAAGAGTTTTCAAATAAATTTTCCCATCTGATTTTTGTCCCCTTGTGATGGCCGATGTGAGCAGTACACAAAAGAAAGGATCTAACAATATTACAAGCTGTAAACATTATTATGAGGATAAATAACTTTGGAATTAGCAATTTTTCTTAGGATCCATCTAGTTTAGGCTGTAGCAGAGAGTCATACTGAGCTGGTCAGGTCAGTCACTTTTTATAGGTGTGGAAGGGAAATGGGCAACTGGGAAATGAGAAATGAGACACAAATCGATTTGTTTTTGGGAGATCTGATTCAACTTCAGATTCAGAGACTTTCAGGGGTTTGTAATGTCAGTATGTGGGGTATGGACTGGTTTCTCTGTCCTTAAAAAGTGCAAATGGGGTGCTCTGGTGAAACCCCACCTGGAGCTCTGGAGTCCAACATTAGAAGGATGTGGAGCTGCTGGAGCGAGTCCAGAGGAGGCCACGGAGATGCTCCCAGGGCTGGAGCCCCTCTGCTCTGGAGCCAGGCTGGGAGAGCTGGGGGGGTTCACCTGGAGAAGAGAAGGCTCCAGAGAGACCTGAGAGCCCCTTCCAGTGCCTAAAGGGGCTCCAGGAGAGCTGCAGAGGGACTTGGGACAAAGAATGGAGGGACAGCACACAGGGAATGGCTTCCCACTGTCAGAGGGCAGGGAGAGATGGGAAATTGGGAAGGAATTGTTGGCTGTGAGAGTGGTGAGGCCCTGGCACAGGTTGCCCAGAGAAGCTGTGGCTGCCCCTGGATCCCTGGAAGTGTCCAAGGCCAGGTTGGATGGGGCTTGGAGCAACCTGGGCCCGTGGAAGGCATCCCTGCCCATGGCAGGGTTTGGAATGAGATGATCCCTTCCAACCCAAACCATTCAGTGATTCCAGGGGACAGTTACATTTCCAATGCCCAGGAGCATTTCAGGATGCCTTTCAGGAATGACTTGTGTCTCTCCCAATTCCTCTCTCATCTATGTGAGCCTTGTGTGTTCAGATGTCTTGGATGTCCTGAGGCATCTCAGATGACCCCAAATGTCTCCATTTAGGCAAATAAATTAATCCCTGAATGTCTGAGCCCCTGTGCAGCCAGTGCAGACCTGGTCCACGTGTTTAACACAATCCATAAAGCTGTTCCTCTCTGGAATCACCTGGGAGGCAATTCTGCTCAGTTTTTCTCTGAATATTTCACCACTTATTATCTCCAAGAATGGGATGTTTATGTCTTATCAGAGTAGCACTTGGCTTTCATTATTTTAGAAGAATACTTAATTTTATGGTGACTATTTCTTAGAAATATAAAAATACTCTGGGTTGCCCGTGGAAACACATGGCTGACAAAAAGAGATGTTTAGAGGATCTATATGTGTATGGATCCATAAAGAGAATAGTTTGAGGAAAAGGATGTGGATTCTAGAAAGGAATATGGTACTATCATTTATCCCCCAATTCTATGATTAATATTATTTATAGGGATGACTGAACCTTTAAAGATTCCTGTTTGAGTCTGTTTGGTTCTAAAGTTCAAAAAGCAAAAAAAAAAGAAATCTTTAAGTACCTTTTGAAATTCCAATTAAGAGTCAGTCAAAACCTATCACTAAAAGAATAGGTTTTGTTTTGCAAATTAGCAATTAAAAAGTGACAAATATCTTCAATGCTCAAACACTCTTCTGCAATTCCCATTATGTTCAAATAATACTTTTCTTTCTGGGAACGTGAGGATGTTCCCCAGTATTTCCTTTCTTCCCTTTCTCTTAGGAATGCCTCTGGAAGCTCTCTATCTAACTCCAAAGCTCCACTCACTTCACCAGGACTGGGGATTATGCAAATTCCTTCATGAATAGTTTAAAATCGCATTCATATTTTCTAGTTTCAAATTATAACAGGGGTGGCTTATTGGCTTTTATGTTTATTTCCCTACTGTTTTTTGCCCTTTTTCCCCCCTCTGAGTTTTACTTAATTATTTAAATTTATTATTTAAATTATTTATTTCTTCAGTTTTCATCCTAGAGTAGTAATAATTAGGGAAAGTCAACTTTTCTTTTTGTTCTACAAGTCTTGAACTGCAATTATTTCCCTGTTTTAGTAGTTGTGCATGTTTTCCATGGCTTAAGACAGACAGTGCTCTGGAAAACAGGCACTCCATGAGCTCACGTGTCTTAACTCTGGAATATTATGTGGGGTTTTATTGTTAATATTTCTCTCCTTATGACAATTTCTCTGGCACCACTTTAGCAGAATAACAAACATCAGCCTCTGATTGTATTAATCCTGTGGAAAAGCAATTTAGTGCTGTATTGTTGTAAATTATGTCTCTTTAGGAGCAGGTTGTTTTATTATGACAAAGATTTCAATTTTATCTGTTCCCGTGGATGGGAGGATTTATTGTTGCTGTGAGGTGGCAGAGAAATGAGGAGGAGGCTTCAGCAAGGGAATAAAATGTCTCTGTCTCTCAGGGGAAGGGCAGCAGGATGAACTCAGACATGAACTGGGAGAGGGAAAAGGGAAAGAACCTCTGAGGAGGATCCTGAGGTCATTGGATCAAATCAACAAGGAATCACAGAGTTGTTTAAGTTGGAAAAGCCCTCTGAGATCATCGAGTCCAACCATCCCCCAGCACTGCCAAGGCCACCACTAACCCATGGCCCCAAGTGCCACATCCACCTGGCTTTTAAATCCCTCCAGGGATGGGGACTCCACCCCTGTCCTGGGAAGGGCTTCACCCCTTTTGGTGAAGAATTTTCTCCTAACATCCAATCTGGAAGCATGTTTTAATCCATATTTCTCACTCATACGTGTAAAAACACACGTGAACACAGGTTTATGGGCAAGTTCCTTGTAAAAATATCCCATGTCTCCTGCCAAAATCCCTGCTGCAGTACAGTGAGTGCTGGGGAGTGTGTAGGTGCTATGACCCGCCCCAGAAGGGGAAGGTAACCCAGGTTCTTATTAATAAATCCCTTGGGGTGAATTAGAGTGAAACAACACTGAATAATCAATGTTTGTAAACATATATATGTAGGGTTTATTTTAGGACAGTTTTGTTTCAAAGGTAAACAGGTAAGTTGCTGTTTTGGGTGTTATCATCTACAGCAATATTAAAGCATCTGTAGCAATATAGCAACATAAAAAATGGCAATATAGCACTATTAAAGCATAACAATATTAAAGCATATATATATATATAAGCTGACTGATATATATAATCACCACCCACTGGATCCAGCGATGAAACTTGGGAGTTGCAGCTTCCATGTCTGTTGGTTGAAGTGGTGGTTTTGATCTGTTGGGGCTGGGGGAAGGCCCCCCTAAACCTCAAAGGTTTCTTGAGTTATTATACACTTCCAGCTCAGGTGGGAACGCCTTGTACCTCCCCTGGGTGGGGAGTTTTGTCGTGGATCACGTCACGGGACATGTCACAAGTCTTTGATGCTCCCAGGAGGGGTTTTCACAGCGGAGTCATCATGTAAGGGAGGACTTTGGTATGATAAGAAGGATTATCCCACCTTGCAGGATTTGCCCTTTCTTAGCCTTCTTCCCCTATCTGGAAATGCAGTTTGTAGCTTCAGGTGTGCATCTGCACCCAGGATAGTTGGACAGTGGCACCCACTTCTCTGATCTGAAGGTGCTTTCCCAGTTGGCATGTTCAGGGATGAGTGGGCTCTGCTGGGTGAGCAGCTGCTTCTTTGCAGTTTGCTGCAGCGGAGAAAAGTCTTGTGGTGATCTTACAATGTTTAAGCCATTAACTATTTCACTCTCTGACAGCAGGGAACAGTCATTTCCAGCACTTTAACAGGGACATGCAGATTCTTGACTTTTTCACACTCATCAAGCCTCTGGGAACAAAGTTCAGAAGCAAAACTGGGAGGGAATTTCAAGAGAGGTCCTACAAATTGCCACCAGCCTGATTTACCTGAAGAACCCAAGCCTAACAGCCCCAGTGATATCTGTAATTAGGGGAAAATAACTAATTAGATCATCAATTTATATCTTCTGTGGGCTGAACTGTCCTCAGGAGGTTCCTCCCTCTCTCCATAGCCTCCAGGAGCAGGTTGAGCTCCTGATTTATGCAGTTTGCTTGAACACCTGAATTAGGAGAAATCCCAGTCATTACCTCTGTAATTTTTGGTCCATTACAACTTTAGTTTAAGTTAACCTCTGAAGATTCAAAGGAATAACAGGCCTTTGTGAGCCATTGAGATTGAGAAAGGTTCTGGTTGTACTTTGAAGAATCATTTCTGTAATTTTTTAACTTGTCAAATCTTCAGTGTTACTGGTAGAAAACCCAGCATGGGTCATTGATTTCTAAGTGTATTTAATATTTAGCTTATTTTTAACTGCCTTTTATTTCAAATGTTTTGGAAAGGGAATAATAACAGGCAGTGTGTTATCGCTGAGAGAGAAAATACACAATCAGGAATCATCTTCACAACACTAGAGCGGGCATGACACCCTAAATGAATAATCTAATAATTAGTCTCTTAAACATTTATTTAACTAAGCCATCAGACAATTGAAAATGTTGGTTGTGTTTGTTCCTTGATTCCTTTAACTGGGAGAGTTTTGCTAATTCACACCTTTGTCAGTCTGATGTCCTTTGATAATTGGCCACGTGGGCGAACGACCACCAGAATCTTGTGTGAACATCAAGTATCTCCGTGAATAAATTGCTAAACTGAAGCATTTTTCCTCTTGCATAACCCATAATATAATCCATTATTGCTGCCACCTCTGCCTGAAAGCAGAAAATGAAATAACTGTTTGCCATTAATACAAATTATTGTGTTTTGACAGCTTCCTAATCAACTCGAGCAAAAACGGTGCTGCACAAATAGAACAACTGCCTTTTAAGTAACTTTTTTTTGGTGTGTGCTTGAGAATTCTCCTTGTTTGGGCCTTTGAACCATTGCAAGGTTTGTCCTTGGTGATATGTTGATATTCAGAAGCATAAATCAGCTTTATTTGTGTCATGCTCTGATGCAGAATGGATTTTTCCATGTAGTTACCCTATAAATAATCTTGGAAAACACTTGACCAGCAGGTGCTGCCTATAGATGTTGCCTCCACCGTGGAGTGTAATTAATATGCAAATGAGTGATTAATTGGCACATTTTGATGTGATAATGTGTGTTTTATGCCATATCCAGGTATGGGCTGTTTCTGGGGAGCTGAGAGGAAGTTCTGGAGGCAGAAGGGAGTCTACTCCACTCAAGTGGGTTATGCAGGAGGTCACACCCCAAACCCCACCTACAAGGAGGTCTGCTCAGGTAACTCTTCCTCTTTGGTTTTTGGGAATTGGGAGTGGGATCCCGTCAGATTATGAGGAATTAAATGAGTGGCTGCAGTGACTAAAAGAATGTGGTGTTTGGTCCACCCTGGTGTTGGCTTTGCACCCTAAACTGTCCTGAAGTCTATGTCTGCCCATCCCATTGTTACTTCCTAATAAGTTTGGGTGTGAACAAAAGAAAGAGTTCTTCAGAAATTCTATTTCAAATGATGAAAGTGTGTTCCTTAGATAAAGTGTGAGTTTTGCTTTTACTTTTGTCTGTATCTATGAACAAAAATCAGCAATTTCTCATTTGTGTTATTATTAATAATTTGTTAATTTTTAATACAGTTTAATGCACAACATCCTGCCATTTCCAGGCCAAACCCTTGCATTTATTTTTCATTCTGCAGCACTAATAACCCAACACAGTTTCTTTCTGTGGCCTAAACCACAGAACCACTGGCAGCCAACTAATGTTGCTGTGGAAGTAAATCCTTGCGTTCCAGGACTTGTGGGGAGCAGCCTGGAAGTTTTCTTTTGGTTTATTTTCTTGTTAACAATTTTATGCCAAATGCTGATGTTGGTGCTTGTTCTTAGTGACAAACTGTCACGTGGGCTCAATGGAAAGGGTGTGAAATGGTCAGAGACAAACAAATAATGGACACTTTAGAAACGGTGCAGAAGTGCCACAAGGAGCCAAAAAGGCAGGAACTTGGTGGAAATAGGGAAAAATGGGAAAAGGGATGTTTGAGGTGGAATGGGATAGAATAGAATAGAATAGAATGTAATAGAAATAGAACGGAATACAAAGAAAAGGAAGGGAAGGGAAATAGGAATGGAATGGAATAGGAATAGAAATGGAATGGATTAGGAAGGGAAGGGAAATGGAATGGAATAGAAATAGGAATGGAATGGGAAGAGAAGGTTTGGGAAGAGAAGGTTTGGGAAGGGAAGGGAATAGAAATAGGAATGGAATGGAATAGGAATAGAATAGAATGGAAATAGAAATGGAATGGAATGGAATAGGAAGGTTTGGGAAGGGAAGGTTTGGGAAGGGAAGGTTTGGGAAGGGAAGTTTTGGGGAGGTTTGGGGAGGTTTGGGAAGGGAAGGGAAGAGAAGGGAAGGGAATAGAAATAGGAATGGAATGGAATAGGAATAGGAATAGAATAGAAATAGAAATGGAATGGAATAGGAAGGGAAGGGAAGGTTTGGGAAGATTTGGGAAGGGAAGGTTTGGGAGGGTTTGGGAAGGGAAGGAACAGGATTGGAAATTGAGTGGAATGGAATGGAAAATTCTTTTTCCATTTTGTGGTGACAGCCATACAGAGGACAATCTGAAAAGGCTTTCTGGAGTGGGTGCTATTTTCAGGGCTTTTGCCTAATCCATAAATACACCAATTTTTGGCCAGCATTAGACAGCCCAGGATGTTCATTCAGCACGAAACATCTTTTCATATTTTGCTTACAGATGTTCAGAACAATTCTGTTTATCTGTATATTCATAAGCTTTTAGAAATCTGCATAGCTCAAGTGGCTCTGAAATCAGAAGGGAGAAACTCTGCTGCTGTTATTCAGAAAGTGGTGATGTACAATTACCATATAAAATGTGCTGCTAACGATGATTTTCTTAAAAACAGGGCAGTTTATAGGCTTGTGGTTCAACATCTAAGCAGGTCATTTTGCTTTGCTTGGAGTTGTTTTCTTTGTTTATCCTCGGTGACTGTAATTTAAGAAAAAATATGAATATGTCTGTTTATTATAGGATATTAGTTAGAAGGCTTAGTGAACATAACAGCAGATTAAACCAATTTATAACCCAGACAACTCTCAGTACCTTTCTGAAGCTTTTTCTCTCGTACACAAATCACAAATTCTAAAAATTAACAATTCAATATAAAAGTATTCCATGTGGAGTTGGTTTTCTGCTTTGAGTTACATAAAATAGTTGATTGTGAGGTTGTTTCACATTTCCTAAGCAGCAAACCCACGTTTTTCTGAGGGACAGTGTTGCCTCTTGCATATCAATTAGTCTTTTGACTGATTCTTCTCTGTAAGATTTCCAGGTCTTGGCTTTCAAAGGTCATCCAGAAGACTTGGAAATAGCTGATGGAAAGGAGTGGAGAAAGGCAAAATTAATTTCTTGCTCTGTTACCTCCTCTGCCTTTGGTGATTTACCAAGTTAATTCCATCTCTGCTTCATCTTTAGACTGGAAGGAGAGGGCAGGACAACCAGATGACCCCAGAGCAGGCTGATGGTAGGCACAGTGTGGATTAAGAATGGAAAGGCTTGTGGAGGGTTTGGCTTTGTGATGTGGAGCTTATTTTATATATTTATGCATAAAAAATATGGTCATTAAAGGTGACAACTGAAAGTCTGACTGGCATTTTTCACAAGTTATTAATAGAAATATAGAACAAGTGAATATGGGATAATAGTTCTTGTGTTCTCAGATTTCCCCTTCCCTACAAAATACAGATGAATGTCCTATGGCAAATCATCAGCATGTTCATTGAATCACAGAATCATGGAATGGTTTGGGTGGGAAGGGATCTTAGGATCATCTTATTCCAACCCCAGCCATGGAGACACCTTCCACTATCCCAGGTTGCTGCAAACCCCATCCATCCTGATCTTGGACACTTCCAGGGATCCAGGGGCAGCCACAGCTTCTCTGGGCAACCTGTGCCAGGACCTCACCACCCTCACAGCCAACACTTCCTTCCCAGTATCCCACCTATTCCTGCCCTCTGACAGTGGGAAGCCATTCCCTATGTCCTATCTCTCCATCCCTTGTTCCAGGTCCGTCTCCAGCTCTCCTGGAGCCCCTTTAGGCACTGGAAGGTGCTGGAAGGCCTCCCTGGATCCTTCTCTTCTCCAGGTGAACCCCCCCAGCTCTCCCAGCCTGGCTCCAGAGCAGAGGGGCTCCAGCCCTTAGATCAACTCAGTGACTCTCCTTATATTGAGACAGGGCCTTGCCTTGCTTGTAAAACCCTTCCTCTGGACACCACAACACTATTCCAACGTGGCTCCAACTCTCCAAAATGTTTAACTGTATAATCCAACTACAAACATTCCCTTCGCTTTCTGTAGCTTATAAAGGGATCTGAAGGTTTTCATGAGCAGGAACTAAGACCACAAGATTAAAGTTTCCAAGCAGTAATGAGAATGGTTCAGAACGGTTTCTTTTATTATTAGGTCTCTGTCAAGAGAATAGATTCCTGTTGTGCCTTTGTCTGTTCCTTTTTTTTTTTTTTCATATAAGAACAGGATATAGGAATTTTAATGACTGTGAAGAATATCAGTGTTCCCCATGCTCTTGATCTGTGCCTTGGTATGATTGGCCAATTGCTCCACCTCTCCCCTTTTTTTTTTTCCCAGTTCACCTGTGAGGAGGGAAGGAAAGGTCAGGCAAAGTACAGAATACTGTGGAGATCAAAGTTAATGTCAGGTACTGTGGGTAGGAGTGTTTTGTGTGGTTTTTTTGTAGCAATTGAAGAACAAGATTTCGTAGAAAATATGTAATTTTTATTAACTAGACCAGTTAGAATAAGTTTTGTCTCTGTAATCATGAGATTGTTGTCTTGGGATCCTCCTGGAAGTGCAGACAAAACCTTGATATAACCCTCTAAATTATAATTTGTCCTTGATGCCAATTGCCAGGTCATGAAATAAAATGAATGTACCAATTTCACTTCAAAAAATCATTTGGAAAGGTGAGAACAGCTGCTGCTGCCACGTTAAAACCTTGGCAACCAGAACTCTAAGAGATGCATTAAATCTCAGTTCCCGCAGCTCTACCTCCAAAATTGCCCACACTGACATTACTGACATGTTCCTTTTCAACAGAAAAGCTTCTTATTGACCAAGAAAACTTCACTACACCTTAAAATCCAGGATACAGAAATGGAGCCTGATTCAGAATTTAAAAATGAAAGGCAGAATAAATATTTTTTTGCCTGAAAAACAAAAAGCTCTTTGTCCACAAGGGAAGGCAGCAGCTCTGCTTAGGGAGCTCTGCTGCATCTTTAATCAAGGTTGAGTTCCCTTTTCCATTTCAGAATTTGACTTCTCAGGGTTAATATCTTGTCTGGTTCAGGCTCCAAGAAACCAAAGTGATATTTATTATTTAGATACCTGATTGTGCCTCGTGGCAAATTTCAAATCCTAATGGCCTCACTGCTGTCCTCTGTTCCTGTCATCTATTTATCTCAGCGTTGCCCATAATCACAGGCTCAGGTTGTAGCAGCAGTATAAATACTAAATATATTATTTATTATTAACAACTTTATTTGAATTGTATCCCACTGAGATGTGTTGTTTCCATCTCTCTCATCTCCTGGTTTTATTAAAGATATATATAAGATGAAAATGTGATAGCCCCAGAGGTTGAAAGAGCCATTATAGAACAAGTCAAAGACAAAATCTTCTGACCTGGAGCCTCCAGGAAGTTCCCAGAGGATCTTTATTTTCAGGAGAGGCCCCGTGCAGGATCAGGCTGGGATGTTCCCACATCACTGGGCCTGAAAACAGAAGACGCAGCACGAAGCTGCTTCTTTTTTAAAGCATCAGAACATGGTGTATTTGTGAAAATGATGTTATTAAAAAGCTCTCTGTTGTTATTGTGGCCAGTGGGGGTTTCTTACTTTTTCTTTTTGCTGTGGAGACACTGGTGAACAAAAAAATAAGCTACACAGCCAGTTCACTCGGTCTGCCAAACTGTGCTCCCAGGATTAGGGATTGCTGCAGGTGGGAACTCCACTGGGGTCACCTGTGGCTGTTCCTGTTCATGAGAATCATTCTGATGTGTAATATTTGAAGTATCTTGTGCAAACTTATACAAGAAGTCAAAAAAGTAGGGGAAAACAAGAAGCAAAAGGATGTCATGGGGATAGAGATCAAAGATGGAGGAAACTAAGGAGGGACTTTGGACAAGGGCCTGGAGGGACAGGACAAGGGGGAATGGCTTCACACTGAAATAGAGCAGGGTTAGATGGGATATTGGGAAGGAATTGTTGGCTGGGAGGGTGGTGAGGCCCTGGCCCAGGTTGCCCAGAGAAGCTGTGGCTGCCCCTGAATCCCTGGAAGTGTCCAAGGCCAGGTTGGACGGGGCTTGGATCAACTTGGGCTAGTGGAAGGTGTCCCTGCCCATGGCAGGGCGTAGAACAAGATGAATTTTCAGGTCCTTCCCACCTAAACCATTCCATGATTCCATGAGTTCTATCTTCATATACTCCCAGCTTCCAGGTATTAATGATTTAGTCTTTAATAATCACTGATGACCTTTTCCCTATTAATTTGTTAATCTGTTTCTTTAATACGATTTTATTTCTGGCATTCACAAATAGGAGGGGAAATTGTGGTTTCATTAACTCCAGCATTGAACCTGTGCAGGAAGTTTCAAAGAGAACTTGTTAAACGGTGTTTTACTAAAGGTTATTTTGTGGCAGCTCAATGTGTCGGGGAATGAAGTATTTGTTCTGAGGAGTGAACAAAAATTTGCTTTACTGGCACTCTTTATGTATTCCATAGTGATGTTTTGCATTTCTCTACCACCAGTAGAGCTCAAAGCAACAGCTAAGCTGGAAAGGAGAGAAAAAACAAGGTAATGGGAAAAAAACCAAAGAGAAGATCCATTATAGGAAGTCTGAAAATATCAATTTGTGTTGTTTTGTTTTGTTCTGAGTCGTTTTTGCTTTGAAACACTTCTGTACAACATCTTTGGAGGCTTTCACTTTGGCATAAAGAAAGGGTTTTTATTTCTTGGTTGCACGTCGTGTGGCATCAGCAGTAGGATGGTTTGGGTTGGAAGGGACCTTAAGATCATCTAATTCCAACAGTACTAAGAGCAAACTTGATTTCCACATCAATGAGGACACTTCAGCCTGTCATGTGGACAGAGTGACCAGTCTAAGGTGTTTGACCTTAAACCTGTCAGAAGGAGAAGAAGCTTTGGATAGAGCCCACTTGGAGCTCTTCAAAAATTGGCTTTGGCTTCCAAAGCAGCTTCTTTGTTATCAACACTCGTGGCATCCCCAGAAGAGCTGCCAAGGCTGCACATGGGTCAGATCTATGGCAGGTCATGGCACAGGGCACAGATCTGGGAACGGGGATGTGATCAATCCTATCCCTGGATTGCTTTGGGAGGCCCTGCCATGGTTGTAGCCTGTCCTGGAGAATTCCCAGGCACAGACACTCAAACAGAGTGTGGGTGCACAAATCCTGTGTGGAGGATAGGAAGTTTGTTGCAAGGGGACTTCTGATGGGAAGTTGGGAGTCATCAGAAGTACCTGAAGGGAACACGCAGGAAAGATGGAGAGGGAATTTTTATGAGGGTATGGAGTGATAGGACAAGGGGGAATGGCTTCAAACTGAAGGAGAGTAGGTTTAGATGGAATATTGGGAAGAAATTCTTCCCTGTGAGGGTGGTGAGGCCCTGGCAAAGGTTGCCCAGAGAAGCTGTGGCTTTCCCATCCCTGGAAGTGTTCAAGGCCAGGTTGGACAGGGCTTGGAGCAACCAGGGATAGTGGAAGATGTCCCTGCCCATGGCAGGGAATGGGAATGGATAGTCTTTAAGGTCCTTTCCAACCCAAACCATTCTGGGATTCCATGATTCTCTGTAGTCAGAGACTAAACTTAAACTTGTATTTACTAGAAAATGAGAAGCTCAGTGGACTCTTTGGGCTGCCCTACTTTTGTTTTCAATCTTTTTGAAGTGTGTTGTCTATATTGACATCCCTAACCAGCCCTTTTAAACCCATGGATCCTAGGAATGCTCTGGCTGGGAAGAAGAAGGAAGGAAGGACCAACTTTGCCTCCTTGACTCTGCCCACAGTTTGTGCCTGGAGACATTTCTGTCCCTATTACTGAGCACAGAAAGCCATCGTGGCAGAGTGTTCATACACCCCCAGTGCTGCCACACAGATCAAATCTGCCTGGAAAACCCAAACCCAACACTGACATGTGGATAACCTCATTTTTTTGCCTACTAGTTCCCCTCTTGGTTTAATCCAGTGTTTATTCAGTCAAGTGATTCAATTAGAAACTATTTTTATTTTCTTTACGAGGAGTGAAAAATGTTAATTGTAGCTGAAATGCCTTCGAGTGATTCTCTTCTAATGTCACATTTCCATAAGCTCTATAAGGTTTGCTTTCTGCTAAAATAGTACAGCAGCAGAACAAAAATACTAAAAAAAGAGGGTTTAATGTTTTCAGTGCTGGACTTGGGGTGGGTTATGACCTTGGTGGGTAAAGCAGAGAAAAAAAAAAAGAAGGTCTTTTCCTCCCAAAGTGAATCACTAAGAGAAAAGGCACCAGATTGCTGCAGACAGTTGGGAGAAATCAAACCTCAAGAGAATTTTAATGAATATGCTAAGCCATCATCTCAGTGTGTGTACAGACCTGGCACTGCCTGGTTTGGAGTAGAAAGTGAGTGAAAGGAAAGCAGTTTTAACTGAACTTGGGTATCCAGGCTGTTATTTGGGTTTACTGGAGCATGACATGGATGGTGATGGTCCTTCTCAGGAATCTTGTCAGCCACGAAAAGGAGAGCTGCAGACCTGTTAACTGTTGCTAGAGCACTTTGTGGCTTCCATTCATAGAATCATTTAGTTTGGAAAAGCTCTTCAAGTCCAACCATTCCCCCAGCACTGCCAAGGCCACCACTAACCTGTGTCCCCAGTTTTAAAAGCCATCCACATGGCCTTGAAATCCCTCCAGGGATGGGGACTCCACCACTGCCCTGGGCAGCTGTGCCAGTTCTTGACGACCCTTTCCATGAAGAAGTTGTTCCTAATATCCAACATAAACCTTCCCTAACACAACTTCAGGACATTTTGTCTCATCCAGTGACTTGTGACCTGGGAGAAGAGTCTGACACCCACCTCACTGCACGCTCCTGTCAGGGACTTGTAAAAGGTAAGAAGTTCTCCCCTGAGCCTCCTTTTCTTAAGGCATTGTAGCACCCCTGGAGAGGAAGGGAAAAGAGCTCTTCTGTCCCCAGAAGCCCATGGTCAGCTTGCTGAGCATGTGGTGTCCTGATAGAGGTCTGGCTTTGGCTGTCGTTGGGTAGGAATCATCTGAGGAATTTAAAGGAACAAGTTTAACCTTACTGGAGGATACTGAACCCATCTTTATTAAAGGGATGGTCATCTCTGCCTGTGATCCAATGAAAAACTATGTGGAGATGGGAGAAATCTTTCAGTGTAAGTGGGACAATTCTGGGAGCGGGGAGTGGTTCTGTCCATTAGGGAAGCTGTAGAATCATAGAACCATAGAAGGGTTTGAGTTAGAAGGGACCTTAAAAACCATTCAGCTCCACCTCCTGCCATGGGCAGGGACACCTTCCACTAGCCCAGGTTACTCCAAGCCCTGTCCAACCTGGCCTTGGACACTTCCAGGGATCCAGGGGCAGCCACAGCTTCTCTGGGCAGCCTGTGCCAGGGCCTCACCACCCTCACAGGGAAGGATTTAATCCCTCTATCAGTGTGAAGCCATTCCCCCTTGTCTTGTCTCTCCATCCTTTGTCCAGAGTCCCTCTCCAGCTCTCCTGGAGCCCCTTTAGGCACTGGAAGGGGCTCTCAGGTCTCCCTGGATCCTTCTCTTCTCCAGTTGAACCCCCCCAGCTCTCCCAGCCTGGCTCCAGAGCAGAGGGGCTCCAGCCCTTGGAGCATCTCAGTGGCTTTCTCTGGACCCGCTCCAGCAGCTCCACATCCTTGTGCTGTTGTTCCCCAGGGCTGGAGGCAGCTCTGCAGGTGGGGTCTCACCTGGGCAGATTATGGAACTCTCTGGAAAGCTGTCTGGGGAGGAAGACTCCATGGCTGTGTCACATCACTTCTGCCTCCCCTACTGTGCCTCCTTTGGGGTTCAGTCCTTCTTTGGGCAGTGGAAATGGAGATCCTTTCATGTCCTTTTAGCCATCAATGCATCAAATTGCTGCAGGGAGCTGGAGCAATTGTTTTGTCTTACTTCTCTGGTCCTGTTCAGCCTCAGAGCAGCATAACAGGAGAAACAAGAATTGAGGCTAAAACATGCACCAGAGCTGACAGCCTTGACTAAGATACATCTCTTTAACTATAAAGGTTAGAAGAGATTCCAGCATGAGGTATAAGTTTCCATCACTGCAAAGACTGAAATTATTGTTTGTTTGCCTTTTTAAAATACCTTCAGCTTAGCCCTGAGCTACCTGCCTCATTGAGATAAAAAGGAGACTCTGGAGTAAAGGAGGCTCTCCAGCCTGTTTTGTTAATCATGGAATCACAGAATGGTTTGGGTTGGAAGGGACCTTAAAGCTCATCTAGTTCCAACTCTCTGCCATGGGCAGGGACACCTTCCACTGTGAGGTGATCCATGATTTAGGATAAAGGAGGTCGTGATTTACCCTGGCCATAACTTTCCTGTATTCATCCTGGAAAGGTGACAGGTACCATGGGCTAACCTGAAAGTTTGCATTATCATCAACTGTCATGATTACACACTCTTTGCTTCTTTTTTTTTTTCCTCTTTTTTTCTCTCCCTTTTTTTTTGTGTTATAATTATAGTGGTTGAGATTTTTTTGGAAAGGATGCAGGGTTTAATCATGTCATTCCGTGTGCTGAGTGCTGTGAAAATTCTTTGTTCCAAGTCAAATGGAACACTGTTATTATACTCTTATCATCTACTAAGAAGTAATAGATGGAGTCAGATTGATCCTGGGCATAATTCTGCTGATGTCAATGGTATTACATCAGGAAGAGATTTGTCTCAGCCTGTTAATACAATGATAAGATAAAAAGGTGGCTACTGAGGAGCAAACAAGTCTTGGAAAAAGAAATTCCATTTTCACTGGTCCTGCCCTGTTTCTGCAATGTTTTGAAGCTACAAAGCATTGGAAGAGTGCTAAATATTGTCATTATTACTATTACTATTATTATTATTATTATTATTTTTAGAATGGATTGGGGATTCAATTCCATTCTCCTCTCATTTTTTGGCAGTGAACTGACTTCAGCAGAACTGACCCTGAACCAGTGGTAGGTGCAGATGGGACCATTATTTTTTCACTGCTTCATTTATTTTGCTTTGACAAATGGTTTTATTTTCTCTCTTGCTTCTTTCCTCTCTGCTCAGGGACAGTTCAGCCCTTCTGCAGGTGTTCCAAAATGTTCAAAGATGGGAGGAATGTGGAATGAGTTCTTCTCTCACGATACAGTGTCCCAGCTGCCTTTGGGATCCAGTCACAAGTCTTTAGGTGAAGCTAAAATCAAATGCAAAAGTATAGGCTGGGATCTGGTGTCTTTAGTCTGAGCTTAATTTAGTCACCTTGATGGAAAGCACAAAGAAAGTAGGATCCATTTTGCATTGAGTAGGTCAGATTTTGGATGGGGAGGGGACATCCTTCCTTCTTCTTTTGAGCATTCAGCAACAAATAATCCAAAATGGAAATGTGGATATAGAAGCAAACCAGGTGAGATTTTTGCACAGGGAAAAGCAGAGGTGCCAAATTTGACTTCCCACGGTGTGTCTGGCATGAAACTGCTCCAAGGTGTATAAAACCAGATATTAACCAAGAGAATGAATTCCAGAACCTTGCCCTTCTTTCCCTCCTTCTTCTCCCTGCCCAGATTGCCCCAGTCAGTAGAAGAAAAAAAGCTTCCCACCCGGCTTATGGTGTCCAGAGGAGGGAATGGAGCTGGGGAAGGGTCTGGAACACCAGGGGCAGCTGAGAGAGCTGGGGGGGCTCAGCCTGGAGAAAAGGAGGCTCAGGGGGGACCTTCTCACTCTCTACAACTCCCTGACAGGAGGGTGGAGCCTCAAGTTGTGCCAGGGGAGGTTTAGATGGCATATTAGGGAAAATTTCTTCCCAGAAAGGGTGTTCAAGGATTGGAAGGAACTGCCCAGGGCAGTGGTGGAGTCCCCATCCCTGGAGGGATTTAAAAGCCATATGGATGTGGCAGCTGGGGACATGGGTCAATGGTGGCCTTGGCAGTGCTGGGGAATGGTTGGACTCGATCTTTGAGGGCTTTTCCAACCTAAATCATTCTGAAAAGGAGGTTCAGAGGGGATCTTCTCACTCCAACTCCCTGACAAGAGGGTGGACCCAGCCGAGGGTTGTGCTCTACCCCCAGGGAACAAGGGACAGGATGAGAGGAAGTGGCCTCAAGCTGTGCCAGGGAAGGTTTAGATTGGATATTGGCAACAATTCCTTCATGGAAGGTGTTGTCCAACCCTGTCACAGGCTGTCCAAGGCAGTGATGGAGTCCCCATCCCTGGAGGGATTTAAAAGCCAGGTGGATGTGGCACTTGGGGGCAGGGGTTAGTGGTGACCCTGGCAGTACTGGGGAATGGTTGGACTCAATGATCCCAGAGGGATTTTCGAGGCCAAATGATTTTATTATTCTCTAACCTTCCATTTGTGGGCTCAGCAGTGTCATTGCTTCATCAGGACAAGTAACAAATGTTCTTCCTGAGCGTTTCCTCCGACCTGGATCAGGATGCTTTCAATGGATGTGGCTCCTATTTTGAGAGTCATTTGGGATCAAGACTTCAAACTTGCTGAGCAGGTGTTTGAACCAAGGGCTGTCACACCAAAGCTGTACAAAATTTTGGTTCCAGCTCCCACCGTTTCAGATCTAATTAACTGTGATGAGCAAAATGCTCCTCCTGGTCTTTCCCAAAGGTTCACACACTCCAACCCAAAGTCTCTCATGATTATCAGTATCTCTTACAGAGCAGTTGGGATTTATGGAACTTTGCATCATAAAGAGAATGATTTCTGTGGCCTGCTTGAAGGATGGCTATGGAAAACAAAGTAATTAATTAAAAAGCAAAGAGTTTTGCAGAAAAACTGCATTCGTTGCTTGTGCTCTTGTAACAGGCAGTTTGGATCTACTAAAAGTGCAGAAATAACTTGTGTCACAGTAGATCTGGAAGGCAAATTCTGCAGCTCAACTGAGTGGAAAGCCAAGTGTCTCACTGCATATTCATCTATTTATCGCCTCAGATTCTTCCCTAATTCCTTTATTTCCCATATGATAATGGACTCCTCTCCATGCAGCCTCACTGTTAACCATGAAATAGAATTTGTCTGCACATGATACGTTCCTATAACGTGTGAGGGCAGAATGCATCAAAACAATTGAGCTGTGAGCAGGGATCTCACTGAGTTGCTTTTTGCCTCCTTTCTTCTCATCTTTCTGCATTTGAATTGTTAAACAGGAGCTCTGCTGCGGAGTCAAAGAGTGGCTCACAAAAGCTGTTGCCATAGAGTTACACCTAGAAATGAATTCTTTTTATATCACTGGCATGACAAGTGGTTATTTATTTGTACTTAGGCCTATTTAATAGCTCTTCATTACAAGAATGGGCCAGAGTTTGAGGAACAAGTCAGCTATTAGAGCTTGTGCTCCCATTGTGTTTCAGAAGGAGCAGATTCAACATTTCAAATATTTTCAAAGAGTTCTCAGAAAATAACTCCTTCTTTTCTCACCTCCTCCAAGAATCCCTGAACTACCCCTTGGTACTTGTCACACCAGCAACACAACCTGTTTTGAATCATGGAATCAGAGGATGGTTTGGGTTGGGAGGGAACTTGAAGATCATCAAGTTCTACCTCCTTGCCATGGACAGGGACACCTTCCACTGTCCCAGGTTGCTCCAAGCCCTGTCCAACCTGGCCTTGAACACTTCCAGGGATCCAGGGGCAGCCACAGCTTCTCTGGGAATTCTATCTCAGATCCTTACCACACTCACAGCCAATAATTTCTTCCCAATCTCCCATCTCTCCCTGCCCTCTGGCAGTGGGAAACCATTCCCTGTGTCCTGTCCCTCCATCCCTTGTCCCAAGTCCCTCTCCAGCTCTATTGGAGCAACTCTAGGCACTGGAAGGGGCTCTCAGGTCTCCCTGGATCCTTCTCTTCTCCAGGTGAACCCCCCCAGCTCTCCCAGCCTGGCTCCAGAGCAGAGGGGCTCCAGCCCTTGGAGCATCTCCGTGTCCTCCTCTGGACTCACTCCAGCAGCTCCAGGTCCTTGTGCTGTTGTTCCCCAGGGCTGGAGGCAGCTCTGCAGGTGAGGTCTCACCTGGGGGGGCCAGAGGGGCAGAATCCCCCCCTCCCCTGCTAGTCATAAAAAACCCTTTTGAAACCCCTCCTAGAAATCCCTGGATGCAGTAGGAGATATTCCCATTTCATTCCCTTCACACTGCACAGGGCTGACAGAATCTCTCGTGCAGCCCCACAGGCTGGGTTGGGATCTGCTTCCCTTCCTTTTGCTGTTCTTCCCTTTCATAGCTCTCAGCAGTGGTTTTCCCTGCTGGAATTTGCCTGGCAGCTCTTTGGAGCAGGATGGATTGCAGCAAGGAGCAGGAGCACCACAGCTGGGCTGTTACCTTGGCACTCAGCTGATTCCCTTTTATTCCTGGCTCCAAAGCTGACTTGGATAACCTTCAGCTCTTCCTGCCTGTTGTCCTCACCTATAAAAAGGAGATAGTTTATCTTATCTTCTAAAGCACTTTGAAATCTGTGGATATATGGATTTTTCTGGGACTGAGTGTTGGAGGAAAGCATAGGCAGCAAGGGGAAATCTGGAGTTGTCTTTTATCTCCTGTAGTCATAGAGAATTTTAACGGATATTTTTATATTTATACATCTGAATTGTTTCATTCAGCTGAAAAAGAACTGTATATCAGAACATTTTGCATTAAGCATAATTTTAATCTGTTTTTTTAAAAAATTCAGGTTCCACTCTGGTTCTGTAGGATGCAGAGGGAGATGCTCTGGTGTAAAATCTTCTTTGGGCACTTTAGAATTGTCCAAATTGTCTCAATTTTACAATATGTAATAATAAAAAAGTAGATGCAGTGTGTGCCCCCCCCACCTGCTCTGTACATTCAATTAAAACATGAATTTTAATTGAAATAAGATTTCAAACAGAGATTTTCATGGCTCTGCTGAATGTGACTTGGTGGCTTTATTCAGAACTTACATATATTGTGAAAAAGCACCAAATTCATTGAAGTTACTTTTCATTTATAGTCCAGTTACTGAGAAAATATCTACCCCTAAAACTTTTGTAACTTTGCAATATTAAATATAAATAAATATTAATTATATTAAAAATGCGATAGAAGAGGTGCTATTATTCTTTTTCCCAGTGGTTGGACTGTACCATTTTACCTCCTCCATTGATGACCTTCCATTAATATTGGTTTTTAAAAATCTTTCTCCTACGGAAATTTTCTAAACTAATTCTCCTATGAAGGTTCTTATTCCCCTTAGGAGTATTTAAAACACTTTCCCTGTATCTCCTTAACTGAACACAGCAGCATTTCAGTGTTACAAGCCAAGGTAACTCTTATTTCATTGTAAAATTGCCACCTTAACAGAACCAAAGTAGTAATAATAATAATAATAATAATAATAATAATAATAATAATAATAATAATAACAATAAAAATATGCTCAGGGGGAAAAAAAAATCCTAAAGCCAGAAATTTGTGCTTTTCAAGGATGGTGTTGTTGGTGGTGAAATAATTCCTCCCTAATTGGTATCCCAATGTAATGGGTAAGTGAACATATTTCACAGCAGCAGCTGTTGGATGTTCAATGAGTGGAAAATACGGCTCTGGATAAGTGTGGGGAGCTCTCATCCCATCAGGAGGAGTAAGTTAATCATACACAATTCACTGAACAGCCCAGTTGCATTTGCAGAGCAGGGGCAGCCTTTTAATTGTCACAGGCCCCTTTTTCAATATCTTGCAGGATCTTTTGTCTCAGCTGTAGCAGTTTTGGTTGCATCCCTAAAACTGTCACTCTTCCCTCTTTTTGCAAGGGTCTGACAATTCCTCCTTCACAATGCAGCTCAAATTGGACCAGATGCTGCATCAATAGAGCAGTCTGCCCATCTCAGAGGCATTAAGCCCAAAATTATTTAGAAAATTGAAGCCTTTAACATACTCTGGATTAATGTGATTAAGTCGAGCTTGCTTTAATTCATAGCCATCTATTCCTTTATTAATAGCCATTTCATCAACAGGAGCAGCACATATGGGTACAAGATGACTGAAAGTTAAATTGATTGCTGTAAGCCTGTAAGAAAAGCATTTAATGTTTCAATAATAACTGATGTAAGACTTCACTGCGGGGCATTTTAGATAGATTTAGACCAGCTTATAGACACAGTATTTATTAACATCTTTTAATTTTTATTATAAACTTGCTAAATGAAAGTTGCCTTTTTATTATTATTATTTTTAATCCCTCCTTTAAGTCTGCATTTGATACAAGATCAGTGTGTTTATAGAGGAGAGTCTCTCGTGAATGAGAACAGCTGGTCCAGGGCAGAGTGGACTTGAGACTTCTGGCAGGATTAGGAAAAGATAAAATACAACAGAGATTAAACAGCACACACAGGGAATCACAGAATCATAAAATCATGGAATTGAATCACAGAATCACGGGATGCTTTGGGTTGGAAGGGACCTGAAAGACCATCCAGTTCCACCCCCTGCCATGGGCAGGGACACCTTCCACTAGCCCAGGTTGCTCCAAGCCCTGTCCAACCTGGCCTTGGATGCTTCCAGGGATGGGGCAGCCACAGCTTCTCTGGGCAACCTGGGCCAGGGCCTCCCCACCCTCCCAGCCAACAATTCCTTCCCAATATCTAATCTGAATCTACCCTGCAGCTCCCATTTTTAGGGAAAGGACCTGTAGGACTTAAAGTCTCAGGCTTTGGGAATCCTGAATTAAGGATGTTGGGCTGGAAGGGTTGTAGCTGCAGCAGAGATTTAGTGTTGGTCATGGAAACCCTTTGGATGCTGCTGGGCAGGTCCAGGCAGTTCCTGGGGCTCAACCCTGTCCTATGTGACTGTGGAATAACTGTGGGCATTCCCAGTGTTGGAGGTCTCAGCTCATGTTTTCCTTCCTGTTCTGTTCTTTTTTATGTTTCCTTTTGACTGACTTTGCTTAGAATCCCACAATGGTTTGGGTTGGAAAGGACCATAAAGCTCATCCAGTTCCAATCCCAGCACCTTCCACTAGCCCAGGTTGCTCCAAGCCCTGTCCAACCTGGCCTTTATTCCATCTGTAGGGAGATGAGGGAGACATTTACAGGATGACCCAATGCCTTGGAGCGACCATTCCAACAATTTACAGTTGAAGGGAACAAATCCCACTAACCTGGGATTAACAGTTGCCAGGACTGTTTATTTGCAAGTAAAGTCAGTCTTAAATTCTGCTGAAGGGCACTAAGATGCCAAAGTTTCTTTGTATGTTCGAACTGTGCTGTCTCATCCAGAAGAAGTCTGGAATTTAGAATGGAGAATGATGAGAATTTGCTGTAATTTATGACCATAATTAGTGTCGAGGTGTAGAATCGTAGAAGTGCTGGTTGGAAGTCTTTTCTCCAAACTCTAATCTGAAGCAGGACCATGTTCCACCTTCAGTCAGGCCATCAGTGGCTTTGTCAAGCAGGAAAAGCTCCAGGGATGGAGGTTACAGAAGGGCTGCCCTGCAGCTCTGTCATCCTGGGGACAGAGGGTATCCAAAGGTTCAGCTTTCCACGTGGCAGGTTCTGGCTGTTGTCACCTGCTGTTCTGTCTGTCACTGCTGGAGAAGGAAAATGTGGAGCTGCTGAAGCGAGTCCAGAGGAGGCCACGGGGATGCTCCAAAGGGTGGAGCCCCTCTGCTCTGGATTGAAGCTGGGAGAGCTGGGGGGGTTCACCTGGAGAAGAGAAGGATCCAGGGAGACCTGAGAGCCCCTTCCAGTGCCTAAAGGGGCTCCAAGAGAGCTGGAGAGGGACTTGGGACAAGGGCCTGGAGGGACAGGACAAGGGGGAATGGCTTCAAACTGACAGGGACAGGGTTAGATGGGATATTGGGAAGGAATTGTTGGCTGTGATGGTGGTGAGACCCTGGCAGAGGTTTCCTAGAGAAGTTGTGGCTGCCCCTGGATCCCTGGTATTGTCCAAGGCCGGGTTGGATGGGACTTGGAGCAACCTGGGCTAGTGGAAGGTGTCCCTGTCCGTGCCATGGCAGGGGTTGAAACTGGACAATCTTTAAGGTCCCTTGAGGCATTTTTTAAAAATAGATGAACTATTACTTTTTTCCCCCCTCATTGTCTTTTAGGTACTTTTGAGCATCCAAATTGGCCATTCCTTTTTGGATGAATAAATGTCAGGGAATACTAGTTTCACTTGAATTAAAATCCCTTCTTTGCTTTTCTTAAATGTTCCCATTTAAAATGGAATATAAAAAAGGATGCAAGTGACCTGTAGTTTAAAATTCTTGATTTGGGCCTGGTTGAATAGAAATAATGGATGGTCAAATACAATGAATGGTCATTAACTTTAAACAGGAGGTTTCACTGGTCTAATGTGAATTATGACATTTGCATTTTAACATAAAAAAAAAAGCAAAATATTTTTTGTTTAGCTGGCACTCCCCTGTTTACTGGAATTAATTTTAATTAATTTTATTAGTGGCTGAAATAAAGGTCGCTCTTATTGGCCTAGTCCAGCATAATTAATCATCAGTAATAATTCATTTTAGGTGACTTCTGGAGGTTAAGCACTGGCACAACCACTCATTAAAACTGGGGTGAGAATTAATAACGTCTAAAAGGTTGGTTACAAGAAAGAGAAAAATATCTGTAAAGATTTATTAAAGGCTCTAAGGATTGATCTACTTGCTTTTATTTTTTTTAAACCTGATCTCCAATGTGGGTCATGGAGGTGTAGAAAGGCCTCAGCCGGGGTTTGATCTGTTCCCAGTGCTTTGTGCACCCAGACCCCAGTTCAGAGCTCTGCAGAGCTGGGCTGCTTTTTTAATCTCCTGAGTAATTTGCTGTTTATTAGTAGTGTATTTTTGTCATGAGCTAAAGGCCCTTCTCTGGTCAGCACAGACTATGCTGAGCAGAAGTCAGGCAGAAGACTCACTTTATTGGTTATTTTTTTCCTTTGAATTCTCTCTGTGTCCTTTTTCCAGTGTAATTTCTTCTCTTTTAAATAAGCATCTGTCTTTTGGGTTGGATTCACTGCAGCTATTTTTAGTCATCTAAAAATTAGTCCCCTAGTCTGAGTTTGAAGTCTAAACTTTTTCTTATAACATTCTTGTTAAATGATTAAAATTAATTTTCAATGAAGTGAGGAGCCCCCCCCCCCCTTCAAAGCCACCAGAAGAATCTTTTGGAATCAAGGAGTAACTTCAAGGAGGTCTTTTGCCTTCTCTTGGTCTCCATTACTGAGATGATCCTCTCAGAGGGAGTCAGATCCCTGCAGACACAGAAAAATCCAGTGATTTGAGAACTGGAAACACCAAAATCTATCTAGAAAAAAAAAAAAAAAAGGACAAATTGGGTGGCAGGGAATCAAACTTGTCATGCCAAGACTTCACAGTTCTGCACAGGACAAAATACTGAGTTCCTGATGCCATGTGAGGGTGTCTTTGAGCAGTCAGCATGTGCTCTGTGGACTGTTTGGGGGAGTATTACGAGGGGACCGTGGAGCACATTTTTCCTGGTGTCCTTAAGAAGATGCTTGGCATCATTAAGTGGGGGTGAGATCCCAGGGATGAGGAATTCCACTTTCCCTAAGCAGAATTTGCACAACATCTGCTGTGATGGCTCCAGCTGGGTGGGGTGAGAACCTTGAGCATCTCAGATGCTGTAAAGGGGTTTCTCCCTCTCCAAACTTCTGACAGGGCGTGTGGGCAGCTGAACAAAAGAAGTGGGATATCAGAGGGATATCCTGGGATATCTAAAATAGCACTGGATATTTAGATGTAGGCAACTGTCCTGCTTTGGAGCCAAGTGTCTCCAAATCAAATATCTTCAGCTTGATTTTAGTTAATGGGGAGCAATAAACACACACACAGATTGATCTCATTTTAACATAGGTGGTTAAAACAGGCTCAGTGACTCACTTGCCGAAAGTGCTTTTTTTTTTCTTCCTATTGGTGGAAAGATGGTTGTGTAGATGCTGATGATCACAGAAAAGACATTTGTAATCTGGCTGAATAAATCCCACCCAGATTTGCACAACTACTACTATTGCTCCAGCTGTGTAGGGTGAGAGCCCTGAGCATCCCAGATGCTGTAAAGGGATTTCTCCCTTTCCAAACTGCTGACGGTACATGTGGGCAGGACATATTGCAGCTGAACAAAAGAGGCCCTTCCCTGCTTTTTCACAGAACTAAAGGAATCAAAATCCAGAGCCCCGGATGCATCCTGGCATCATTTCAGACATTTATCTGAGATGGGACAAGGGGGAATGACTTTAACCTTACAGAGGGCAGAGTTAGATGGGATATTAGGAATAAATTCTTCCTGTGAGGGTGGTGGCCCAGGTTGCCCAGAGGAGCTGTAGCTGCCCCATCCCTGGAAGTGTCCAAGGCCAGGCTGGACGGGGCTTGGAGCAACCTGGGCTAGTGGAAGGTGTCCCTGCCCATGGCAGGAGTGTGGGATGAGATGATCTTTAAGATCCTTTCCAATACCAATCATTCTATGACTCTGTGGCCCAAATCACCTTCTGCTACAGTAGCCTCGGGTGGTGCAGGGTATTGGACAAACAAACCACTTCTTCTCACTGCAGGGACCTTCGTGGGGATGGTGGGGAAAAATAAAGTTGCAATCACAGAACTGAAGTGAAAATGAGCTCCCAGTTCCATTTTCTGCCCTCAAAGTCATTTAATTATCGTATCTGTAGTTCTTTAAACATCTTTTTATCAACCAGCCAACCAATTTTTTCACCTTTTCTGATTTAAACTCCCTGTCCTTGCTCCTTGCAGACAGTTGTACCACCCCCCAAAGACTGGGACATTCCTGATTTACCACTTTCAGACCTGACTGCAGTTTTTAACACCTCTACTGGGCAAATATTCACACCCCTACCTCAGTAATCTTCCAGGAGCATCGCTTGAAGAGCAGCAATGGCCAGAATTTATATTGAAAAAGTGGGATTTCTAAAGCTCTTCAAGGGAAGCTTCAGTTTGGCCAGGGCACTGTAAATGAAAGTATTAAATATAATTTTAATTATTTGTAAACATTATAATTCATATAAAAAATATATAAAAATTATAAAATTTATATATTCAGCTGCCCTAGATGTATAAATTGTCAAAATTTAATCTTTTTAAGGTCTTCCCCACTATTACAATTCATTTTTGTTGAGGACTTTCTCAGAAAACAGGTTGCTTGGACATTTTTGGAGCTTCCTAGAAGTCTTTTATTGATGTTGGTGGACTTAAAAGTGTTTGTCAAGTATAAATTAATCCTAGATTTTTATCCCAAATCCCTTTTTTTCAGGAGCCCTCTGACTGTCTGTCACCAGGAACTTCTCTTTGCAGTTTGATATCAGCTCGAGATCTCTGGTGAAACCGGGTTGCCTGTGCTGCTTTTTTTCTTATTTACTTTGGGCAAATCAGCGGGGAAATAATGATCTCAATCATATTTATTTTTATAATAGGACCATCAGAATAGTTTAATGAAAGTTAGATATGAAAGATAAGCTTCCAGAGTACAAATATAGATATTTATACCTTTTTTTTTTTTGCATTCTCAGGTATTGAGAGCTGTACAGTTTTCTTCTAAGCTCTGTGTTGGTATCCAAATTCAGACTGAAAACTTGCATATATTAGAAATCCAACCTTGTATCCAGACATTTCCTCAAAGGAGTAACCTCTTACTGAATTCCCTCTAGAGAGAAAAGGATGAAACTACAATTTTTGAATTCTAAAGCAAAATATTAGAAATCAGAATATCTTACTCTCATTTCTTCTGTTTTAAATTTCAGATTATTTAATGTTTTCCAACTCTGTAGCTTGCTATTAATAGATATCCCTAGGTATTACATTTACCTCCATTTACCCCTTTTCAAAGCTGTTCTCAATGTGTGAGATATTCTTCACATTCCTATTCTTTGCTTTCCATTATGCCCATTTATTTAAGGAGATGCACTGTGTTGCATAACAGTTGTACAGAGGTTTGCAGCTAAAAGCTGTAAACTTTTAAGCAAAAAATCAATCCTATTTTGTGCTAAATTGACATTAAAATAATTCCCTTTATAGATTGAAGCTGGATTAGTGAGTCCAGGCATTTTATTTCTGTATATATTGTTTACTTTTCCATCTAAGCTTTTTCTGGCTGGAGCAGACCCCAAATACAGTTTTAGTTTGGGACATTACAGCCATTTTTGTCAATAAATCATCTCTTAAGACTATTTTCTGGAGATTTGGGTCTTTACTTAGCCTGTTTGAAGTTCTCCTGGAATACCCCTCCCTTTCCAACCAAAGGGAATCCTTGTTTTCCCTTTGCCTTCTCCAGAACAAGTCACAGTTGAAGCAAACAAGTACAGCTCAATACTCAGGATATTGAGACAGGGTTTGGTGGGATATTGGGAAGGAATTCTTGGCTGTGAGGGTGGTGAGGGACTGGAATAGAATTCCCAGAGAAGCTGTGGCTGCTCCTGGATCCCTGGAAGTGTCCAAGGGTAGGTTGGACAGGGCTTGGAGCAACCTGGTCTAGTGGAAGGTGTCCCTGCCCATGGCAGGGGTTGGAAGTGGATGGGCTTTAAGGAACCTTCCAACCCAAACCCTTCTGGGGTCCTGTGATTCCCTGGAGCTGGATGGTGCTGCTGGCTGGGATGGCTCCAGGCTCAGGTTCTCAGCAGGAAATCTCTGTGGGATGTGGCTCCAGCGAATTCCAGCTAAACATCAAGCTCCAGGGAGACCTTGGAGCCCCTTCCAGTGCCTAAAGGGGCTCCAATAGAGCTGGAGAGGGACTTGGGACAAGGGCTGGAGGGACAGGACAAGGGGGAATGGCTTCCCACTGCCAGAGGGCAGGAAGAGATGGAAGATTGGGAAGGAATTGTTGGCTGTGAGGGTGGTGAGGCCCTGGCACAGGTTGCCCAGAGAAGCTGTGGCTGCCCCTGGATCCCTGGAAGTGTCCAAGGCCAGGTTGGACAGGGCTTGGAGCAACCTGGACTCATGGAAGGTGTTAGGGTTGGAACTGGATGAGCTTTAAGGTCCTTTCTATCCCAAACCACTCAGTGATTCCACGATTCCACACATCACGTCAGAACTGAAATTTTTATTATCTAAACATGATGTTGTTTCCCTCAGTTCCACACAAAATATTGATTTTAGGTAAGGTTTTGCATTTGTTTTATAAAAGATCCTAAATGGTGTCAGCCCAGGGTTTGTGTTTAGAGAAATTATGTTGCATATATGGAAATACAGTGTAATCATGGGTTATGGTCTGAAAAATGGGAATAATGGGATCCAAATTTAGGATGTCCTTTGAAGCCTTTACGACAAAGGCTTGGTGCTACTCTGACATGGTATTAATTTTTTAGCCTCAGAGTTTTTCATGCCCATGGATAATGGGATATATTTTCTGGGCAGATCTTTATTTACTGTGTTTATCTCTTGTGATAAAAGATGTCAACATCATTAATTTAATTTTTCAAAGGAACTTTGCAATGAAACAATTTGAGCTGTGAAATTCCCAACTGTGTGAGAGCAGAAATCCATGAAACCAGGAGCAGACCGAAGTCCTGACCCGAATCTTGTGTTTCTCCCTTGCATTATTCTATATTCACCTGTTCTAGTGGTCAGATCCACATGGGATAGATGGAAAAGCATGGAATTGCATTTCCTTGGTGCCAAGTATAATTGGTTTGTCAGGAAACAGAATTTATTTTGATATAAAAGCTCCATCTGATGTGTAAGTTTAGGGTTAAAGTTGGGATTTTTAAATGAGAACTTTTAAAATGTGGAGTATTTCTGTTCCCAACACTGTAGCTGAAAGATATTAACTCACCTCTAGGAAGAAGATATAAAATTTATAGTTAAAGTCTTCCTCATCAACCATGATGAAAAGGAGATAATAAAAGAGTCCCAACTCTTTGTACAGATAAGAGTGTTTGGGATAGAAAAGCTTCATTAAAGCCAAGTGAACAAAGGAAAAAAGGGGCAATGCACTCAGATATTCCTGGCATTTAAGGCTGGAAAGGGCTCCCTGCATTATTTAATTGGACATTTTTTATAACACAGGTCATTATGTTTCATCCAGTCACTGTTTTATCAAGGCCTATCACTTTTTCCTTGAAGTTTAGCAGGTATTTGATGGAAGTGTCTCTCCCAGATGAAAATCTGCTTTGAAAACATCAGGAAACGAGGAAGTGGTTTATAGGATGCAGGTTTAGAGGAGAACTGAATGATCCAGTGGTGCAACTGAGCAATAACCACCTTCCATATCCAAAATACGTTTTCCTTTTGAATTTCCATGATTTCCAACCCTACCATTTGCTCTTGATCTGCCTTTTCATTGCTTCCTCCGAGACCCTTTTTCACTTAGTCATCCTCTTCCTGAGGACCTGCCTGAGTCAAAAACCTTGAGGGTTTCTTTTGGGAAGGATAAATACTTAATATATCAACATATAATATATCAATATGTCATAAATCAATAAACCATATATCAATTTATCATATATCAATAGATAAGCACTTTGTGGCTGGCACTGAAACTGTTTTTGGGGATCTACTTTAATGCCAAGGTTGATCTCACCAGTGCTGTTCCTACAACCCTCTTTTTTACTTAGACATCCCAATTCAGTCCCTACTCCCTTTTATTGCAATATTGCAATGAAATTCTGTGTTTATTTGCCTGTCTGCTGCTACTCCCCTCAAAGATTATTCCCATTCCAGGCATCACTTTTTTCTTTAAGTAGAGATTTACCTGTGGCTGGTTTTAATCTATTTTAGATTGAATGGCCCCAGCACAGCCAGGAATGGCTTTATAAGCCCATCCCATCAGCCTCATCTGATTTTATCCCCAGATTTTATAAGCTGAGATTTCATATTTCTTTAAAATTACTGATGAAGGACTTGAAAAACACCAGGCTTTGGCCCAGTCCCTGCAGAGGGCAGATAAAAATGCTGCCATTTGAGCCTTGTTCCCTTTGGACAAGTTTTATTAGAACTGTCCTTTAGACAATTCTTAATCTGTTTAACACTGTCAATATTGGATAGTGTTAATTTTTTAATCAGTCAGGAAGTAATAAGTCCAATGCATTAATAAAGTCTGTTACATCCCTGCTATTACATCCCACATTTATTACATCCAGACTTGTAATTTCATGGGAGAGTGAAATCGAGTTTGGCCGACAAGACCTAAATTCCACACGACCACAGGGGCTGATGTTAATTATAAGCCCATCTCCAATATTTTTAATTCACTTGAATGAAATTAAATCAAAATATACTTTCTAGGAGCACACTTAACTCACTCCATCTTGGAACAGCACTGGACCAAACCAGAGTGAGTCAAAAATAATCCCATTTAAAGTCGTTGCAATGTGGACATTCAGCCTATAGAAAACGTAATCCAAGTACAAGGAACAAAGTATTAAAGTTGTGCCATCCCTTTTTTCCTATAGGCTTATATAATTTATTTTGATTTTACTTCCTATATTTTATTTTATATAATTTACTATTTAATTGTAATTTATTTTTCCCCTTTCAGTAGCTCTTCAACGTACAGCCATTTAAAAAATAAGACTAGAAGAAGTATAGTAGTGGTCTTGCTTCCAGATATTCTGTTCAGCAAAACCAGTTGATATTCTTTTTATCAAAACTTATTTGCTGCTAAAGAACACACAGGATTTTATGAAACAAACTAAGAATTTTTACAGCTCTACCATCTAAATTTTCACTACTTGGAAATAAGAAACAAATTCATTTAATTCTTTTGTTTTGCAGATTTTTAGGGAAAAAAATGAATGTTCTTTGTGCAAACTGCCAATATTCTTTAGTTTAATTTAATTCAACTAGTTTTACTCAAAAAATGAGCATTTCTATGAAAAAAAAATAACAATAACAGCATGTTGTACCCCATTTTTTACTGTCATCTTTGTTCTCTTACTTTTGTTTTGATGGGGAAAAAAAAAAGTTGTTCTAACAGGCACCAGAAATGCAGTTTAAAACAGTTCATTGTTTTATCAGCAAGGTTTTTTTCTAGATTTTCATTTACTGTGTGATTCAGCTGTCCTCTCCTAAACCAAATAAATAAAATTAAATAACATTTTCTCTTTAGGTACATCCACCACACTGCTGGATGTGCTGCTTTCTGTAGGTTCTGGAAGAGACCTGATTTCCTGTGGTCCAAAAAGAAGTTTCTAGAATTGCTGGACAATTTTATTTGGATTAAGAACTGCAGGATTGGCTGGCCCAGCGTGATAAATTGGCTTCTTGCTGTAGAAGATGGACGTATTTTGATAAAACTGTACAAAAGAGTGGGGATCACACCGAGAGGGTGAAGAATGATATTTTGGAAAGCAGAAATTCACAGTGGTTAATAAACCAAAGATCATCTTCTAGTTCAATGCTAAGAAAGTCATTAAAGTTGTTTAAAATGTAAAGAAGAAGGTAAAAGAATAGTAGTCACATGGCAGTGTCAGTGTTTACCTGGTATATTTTAGAGTCTCTTCCAAAAATCACCCAAAAATTACCCTGGAAACATGAAAAGTGGTCAGGAAATCATGAGTTGCAGGAGGTGAATGTGTAGGGAGAGGCTGCTCAGGGAACTGGTACATCCTTGTGTCTTTAAAAAGGTAAAAAAGGTTAAACTTTGACTTGAGTTTTGGTGGATTTTCTGTCCACTGGGTTCTTTGAATCAAGAATTGTTACTTTTTACAGGTATAAAATATGGGTCTGCTCCAGGGAATTCCCTCAGCTGTGTTAGGCAGGAAGTAAAATAAAATTATTGTAATGGACCCTTCTTAAAAAAAATCTATCGATTTGTGATTATTTCCATTCTTTTTGTCCTCATTGCTTTGAAGGTAAAAAGGTAAAAGCGAAGTAGACCCCAAGGTGTGGGTTCTCAGTATTTTAGTGTTGAACCCTTTGTTTATTTAACACATAGGAAGGAACTGGGAGTTTTATTAGTGATAACTGTGACATAATAAAAATTACCATGCTGGTTTGGAGAAACAGATGCTCAAAAGGCCAACACTTTTTTTTTTTTAATATTTTCCTAGGAACCTTTTTCTGTCATGCTTTGCATATTCACCAAGGCTTAGGCTTTAGTTGGCACAAATTAGTTCATCTCCAAAACCATTGAGTGCTGAAGATTAACCACTTATTTCTTTACATTACACATTGACAACCAGGCACAGGTTGCCCAGAGAAGCTGTGGCTGCTCCTGGATCCCTGGAAGTGTCCAAGGCCAGGTTGGATGGGGCTTGGAGCAGCCTGGGATAGTGGAAGGTGTCAGGGGTTGGAATACTGAGGGAGCCCCCCCAGCTCCCTTGGCTCCTCCTGTTGCTCCAGCCCCTTCCCCAACTCTGTTCCCTTCCCTGGGCATACTCCAGCCCCTCAACCTCCCACTTTTAAAACAATCAAAGCAGAAAACCAAAGACAACAGACATATTTTTATTCCCTGTGTTTATTTATTTAAAGATCTTTCTGTACAGACAAAGACTACAAGGAAGTCATCCCCTACCTGTTTTTTTTCCCGAATATTTGTCATGGTCTTTAAGGTCCCTTCCAGCCCAACCCCCTCTGTGATTCTGAGATTTACTGGGTTCAGAATTCAAGAGAGCCAAGTCCCTTTTTATTGAAGGTGTGAGGCAGGAGGGAGGAGTTTTGGTGGTGCCTGAACTGTAGAATTGAATTCACCCGAGGCAGGACCAGCTGGGGACGAGGCCCCCGTGCCGTCAGTGCTGGGGACTCGGAGCTCGCAGGTGAGGAGCTCTCCAGCCCTTTGAAGTTGTTCCACTTTGCTGGAAATAATTAAATGCTCACTGGATACAGGCAGTTAAAAAGAATGAGTTCTTTAATCCCTCAGCTTGGGCACTCACCTGGGACATGATTAAGAAGGTGAGAATCTAAATGCTATTAGGAAGGGAAAGGATGGAAAAGCAGCACCGAGGTGTCACTCAGATGTCTTTTTCTATTGCTCTTTACAGGGACATTTTTACCAGGGTTTGAATCCCCGCTGAAGGAGCTCTCTGTCTCTAATCCTCTGAGAGAGGTGATGTTTTCTAAGTGGGAAATGGATACAGGATAAACAGACAATCTGCTCTTGGCACACAGCCCTCGGTGTAATAAAGTCTTCCCATCTGCAGGGAGGTTCTTTGACGGATGAACCCCTTCTAGGGCTGAAGGAGAACCAGAACTGGAAATACCATAATGGCTGCTATAAATAAAGGATTTCTATTTGCACAATTAACAGCAAATGAAATTATATTTGGTGGTTTGATAAATTATTTAAAGTAATTCAGACATCGAGGGGTTTTGGGGAGAAGGCTTCTGGAAATGTTCATAGTCGGTAAAACTTTGGCTGTGGAATATTAAAAATCAGCTAATTAAAAGCAGGAGGTGAGCTTAGGACACTGATTCTGACAATATAAATGGATGTTTCAGGAGAATTTCTGAAGGAGGCACTGAGGTGAAGAGCTGAATGTCACTGAGAGAATTCCATCTATCACTGACCATTTTAAATCCTTTCAGCTCAATTTCCTGTTAAAGATATGCAGCTTTTTGGAGTTATTGTTTCTCTTTGGTTACTTCCTCTCCATTTTATGAACTCTTACATAAAAGGTTTAATTAGAAATATCTCAGTGTATTTTTTTTCACAGCACAGACGAGTGGAGAGCTGGGTCGATGCTGTCCTTTTTTGGCTCCATAGTGTAACAAAAGTATGAAACCCAAATGGAAACAGGATGAATCTGTTCTCATAGTCAAACTGAAAGTCTAAAAAGTGAAATGAGAAGATCAACACAATACAATTTCAGTTCCTTTTTGCCACTTTGTCTGCAGAGGAGTCATATTCAGCACTAGCCATAGGATCACAGAGTCACAGAATCGCAGAATCACAGAATTACAGAATCACAGAATCACAGAATGGTTTGGTTGGAAGGGACCTTAAAGGTCATCCAGTTCCATCTCCTACCATGACCAAGGACACCTTCCACTAGACCAGGCTGTGAGTGGTTGTTTCCACTTGTTCCTTGGGGTAACCTCATAGGAACTTCTGACTCCTTCCTGTGGGTTGTGTTGCACCTGTGGGAAATTGCTCTTTTCCCTTTCCTGTCCCCTCATACCATTTTCTCTCTGTCCTTCTTCTAGGAAATGTTGTGATAAATCTGTCTCACCTGGAGCCTTTTCCATTCTTTTTCCTCATATGTGTACCCGGTTGATTGGTTTTGTTCCCACTAAAATTGTTGGGAAGTAGAAGTGCTTCCCACCATTAACCAAGTTTGTTCTTACTACAAATAACCACAGCTAATTCTGAAAGAAAATCCACCAGATTGTGGGAAGGCTTTGAGGAAAATTAGAGATGAACCAGGTAGGACGAGCAGGATTATTTCCTTTCTGTTCCTCTGAGGATGAATATTGATTTGAAATAAGTTCTAACAGTCTGTTACAACACATCTGAGGATTTTTTTCTTGAGGTCAGGTTGTAGTTCTCAGAGTGACACCATTATTTCCTTATTCTGAGGGGAAAAAAATGCTGATTCTTTGAACTTCTGGATTAGTCAGAGCAGACAGTGTTGACAAGGTGTAATTGCTGCTTCAGTCGAGAGGGAAGGTAATGCCTCTGTTGTTCCAAAGTTCTTTAGGCAATTCTCCTGTGATCTAAAGCTGTTCATCTTTGAAAAGCAATCTGCTCCTGAGTGAGAGGAACCTTTCATAGGCTTCACGTTGGCTTACAAAAATTAAAAATAAAACCAGAAATAAAAATAGAAATAAAAATTAAAATATCGAAGTAAAAAGTCACTCCTTAATCTCCTTTTAGTTGTACAGTGTTGGTTTGCAAGATCTGGACACACCACTGGCTGGTTGCTCTCCTTCCTTATCTCCATCAACAACAAAAGTCCCAACCTGGGCCTCAACTATGGCAAAATTCATTATTTTCACTGATGGTCCATATTAAACCAGGAGATCTGGAATAAATTCCATCCCTGACCTAAGGTCAGTTCTTGCCATGATATGAAAGACCATTTCACTTTATTATTAAGCCAATTATCTCTGACTTGTATTTTTATTCTGCTAAATGTCTGATCCTTCCTGCTTCCTACCAGCAGGATTTGACTTTAGATAACGAGCTGCTTCCCTGGACTGCAAAAGGTAGAGTGTGAGAGAGGGAATTGGGTCACCCTGTGGCTGGACAGTGCCTGGAGGATGGGATGACACGGCTTTACATGGAATTTGATATTCTCTTTTAATCTCAGTGAGCTGATCTTGGTTGCACTGTGAAGTACATGAGATAGGAACCAATTTGGTTTTATCAAAATCTAGATTACAGATATCCCAGATGTGTCTTCTTTTAGTCCTCTGCATTCCAGACTAAATTTGATCCCAGTTTTAAATCCTTTTTATGAGCTAGACATGCTCTCTGTGCCTCATTTAGGTTTTCTTCATTTCAGGTGCCCCATTAACTGATAAAATGCTGTCATACCTTTCCCCATCATGTCTCTAATATATCCAAAGATCCTTTTTATTTCTTTCTACTTTTTTTTTTAATTACATTTCTCTTGGTACTGAATTGGTGTTTCTACTGAAACACCTCCTCAGTTTACTCACAGATTCTGATTTTTGTTGTTTGGTGACAACTCATTCAGGACCCATCACTGGGCCAGAATCACCTGGTTGCTGCCCTGCATGAAATTCAACAATTCTACTGAAGTCAATTGGGTAAATCTGGAGTTTCTTTTGCTATAAATGAAATAAAAGCCTCCCTGGTGTGATCAAAGAGCTTGTTATATCCCCACCAAAAGGCAGAGGTGGTTGTCCAGCTTATTTATTTTAGTATTTACTTATTGTGATTTCAATGAAGAATAAGATTTTTTGCCCATTCATGAATACATAATGACAACAGATATGCCTAATTTCTTAAATAATAAAATATATAATATATATAAAATAAAAAATGCTTCTGTAGTGCTCAGTGCAATGGACTTTCCCCCTGAGAGGTCTAATCTCGTCAATATAACTATTAATTAGAAGTGAATTATGTAGCCTTCATATTTTCTGAAGGTGGATCTTTCAATAACATTTTGAGTCATAAGCACGTAAGAAATGCAAAAATTCTGTTCACAATGTAACTGAAAAATAGACATAATGTTTTTTTATGTGCTGTAACACATGCTAATCTTTCTTGTCCTTCATCTGCTGTCATAAAGTTTAAAGTTCAGACTCTGACTCTTTTGGCTCTGTTGGCATCAGTGGTTTGGATATTGTGAATTAACTTCAAATTATTTGTGTGATCTTGTGTAAACACACCCTTGAAATTTGCTTTTATAATCAATATTATTGCTGTTATATAGTAATTATGATTATTTTATTATCAATTCCTTTATCCGTATCCCCTCAGAAACAAACCCAGTTTCAGAATTTCAAGACAACTTAGACACACGTTTTTATATTTTAATGCTCTACTTAGAATATTTAAAATATTTTACTAATTTTTGGTTACAAACATATAAAAAGTATTAATTTTTTTCTCCTTTAACTGCTGTAATATCATCTCTGTCTTACCTTATTACCTCTCTGGATGGTTTATTCATGATGGCCTTGTCCGAACAAGTATAAAATCGTGTGTAAAAAAACTTAATAAATGGTGGCAAATCAGAATAATTTTAGGAAAATAGAAAAGGGTTGTGCTTTGTATCTCAGGTAGAAAAACCTGAATGTGCCCTGGTTAATTCTCCCCTGATTTTATTGTGTCTTTGAAGGCAGGACTGGTCACACCGAGGCCGTTCGAGTGGTTTATCAGCCAGAAAACATCAGCTTTGAGCAACTGCTCAAGGTCTTCTGGGAGAATCACGACCCGACACAAGGTAGAGTGATGAGTGAGCCAGTATTTAATTATCTTACTAATTACAGCTGGGATAATTAGTGTTTGAGCTGCATGGAAGAGATGAACCTTGAAATCACACTGGAGCTCAAGAATATGATTGCAGACATTTATTGACAGAGAAAGAGAGGGAGAGAGAGAATGAGAGCACAGAACCTCACAATGCCCCTCCTCCCTTCCAGCTGGCTGGGCTGGGAAAATTCCCACAGAGTGGCTCAGGAGACAATGGAAAATTCTTTTCAACTTTGATTATGACAATTTACGCTGTAATGTCTTTTGTGCCTTAAATTAACATCTATTTCTTTGCAGATTCAAAACCTCTATTATTTTATTTTATTTCATTTAATTTTATTTCATTTAATTTAATTTCATTTTATTTCATTTCATTTCTACCAGTCATAAAAATTTGGGGGTTTTCTATTCTTCAATGATACTGAATATACTTTATGATTAGAAAAAAGGAGCAAAAAGAGGTGAGAGTTGGTGTGTGGAGGCATCAGTGGATCATTCCATCTATTTGCCTGATTCAGACCTTTTAATTTAATTTATCTTTCTTGGAAAGGGCTTTGTGGTGACATTTCCCACATCTGTGCAAACAGAAATGGGAAACTGTGTTGAGAAAACATTTTGCATGTTTATGTAGTTCCAATAAACATCATCCTTTCTACCATTTCCCAGAAATACTGCACACAGTAACTCATTGCACTGTTTTAACAGCTCTCATAATGATTCCACTTGTTACTACATCTGGGAATAAGAAAAAAAATGCAGTTGATACCTTCAAAATGTGATGCCATTCCTGGGAAAGAGTAAGAGGGATTCAGGGATTGTTGTGGATAAGTGTCTTTCAGTGAGCCCAGAGTACAATACAGAGATAAAAGTGGTTGTTGAAACTCTTTTTTGTATGAAAAGGGCCTTAATCAGGAGTGTTAAAGCTGTTTTCTCTCTGCAGGGTCAGTAAAATCAGAACATTTTGTGCAGTTCCTGAGTTGCCATCCCAGGGATCCTATGGAAATACTGCTGGGCATTTGAAGAGGGACAGAGAAAGGGTATAAAGCCCAGAAAACCAGCCTGGTGCTGGGAATAAACACGTTCTACTAGTTGAAGAGACACAGCACTATGTCAGGAGAGGTTCAGGTTGGATCTCGGGAAAAGGTCCTTCCCCCAGATGGTGATGGGGCACTGAACAGGCTCCCTAGGGAATGGTCACTTCCAAAGGCTGCCAGAGCTCAGGAAGTGTTTGGACAACGCTCTCAGGGACAGGGTGGGATTGTTGGGGTGTCCTGTGCAGGGCCAGGAGTTGGACTGGATGATCCTTGTGGGTCACTTCCAGCACAGGATATTCTGTGAACACCATGATCAAGGAACCCTTGCAGGAACCTGACAGTGAGTTGACAACCCGACCCCTGATAAACCAGGACAAGCTCCAGTAGCTGGAAGCCGACGTTTGAGAAGTTCTACCTCGGAATAAAACAGTTTCACATCTCCCAGTGTAATTAAGCACTGGAGTCTTTTTCCATCACCATCATTTCGAGTCTCTGAGATGAGATAATTTATCATTTTAAAAGAGGTGCTTGATTTGAGTCAGGAGAAGAAATTCCGTGTCTGTCAAGGGTGGTGGCCCACGCTGGTGATTTATGAGCCTCCCTTCCCAACCCCTTCCCTTCTGGCTGGTTCAGGAACATTTGTCTGCACATCCCTGGAGTACTTGCAGCTCTGCTTTAAGACATATCCACCATGGAAGAGGGTTGGAACTGGTCTTTAAGGTCCCTTCCAAACCATTTCTCTGATTCAACGTTAACCATCCTCACTTCATGCTCTTGGGCCTTCCTGGTTTGCTCTGAGGGATCAGAAAGGAGGTTTTCTCCCTTGTTTTGTTTTTTTTTTTTTTTTTTCCTTCTTTTTTTCTTTGGATTATCAGAAATTGGCCATCACCAGAGGGTGACTTCTTTCTTTCAGCCTGGAAAAGGGAAAAGTTTGGGGTGACATAACTGAGATCTTCCAGTACCTGAAGGGAGCCTACAAGAAACAGGGAGAGAGGCTATTTACAAGGGCCTAGAGTGACAGGAAAAGAGGAAACGACTTCAAACTGACAAAAGATAGTTTAGATGGCATATTGAGAAGAAATTCTTGGCTGTGAGGGTAGTGAGGCCCTGGCACAGGTTGCCCAGAGAAGCTGTGGCTGCCCCTGAATCCCTGGAAGTGTCCAAGCCGGCTTGGATGGGGCTTGGAGCAACCTGGTCTAGAGGAAGGTGTCCCTGCCCATGGCAGGGAGTTGGAATGGGGTGGTCTTTAAGGTCCCTTCCAACCCAAACCATTCTGGGGTTCTGTGATTCTATGGACTGGTTGTTTTGATACAGCAGAGATTCCTATTTTGGGATAATTGGTCCACATGTCTTGCTCACGTGTTTGGATTCATCCTGATTGCCAGAGCTGGGAGCTGATGGGCAGGAGTATGAGATTCTTCGCCTTCCAGAGCAGTATGAGGAATGGATTTCTGCTGGAATAATTTGGACAACCACCCCCTAACCAGTCACCTGCCATGTCTGTAGCCTTGGCTTTGGCAGGGTGTGGTTGGGCTCAGCCTGTGACTCACACTTTAAAGGAGTTCAGGGCTTTGGGCTGACTGGAATTCACTACCTGGACACAGTGGTGTGTGGATGAAGTGTAATCATTGTGGTAACAGGTTAAATCAGTTCACCAGATGATTTTATGGTTCCTTCTGGCTTTAAACCAAAGTAAAATGGTGACATTATATCTTTGTATTCCCCTTGCACTCTCAATAACTGAGGTTCAAATTAGTCCCAGTCTGTGCTGTCAGAAGGTTGGGTGCTGGTGGGTGTGTGATTCACTCTTTGATTTCTGGTAGCTGGGGAAACATCACCTAGTTATCCCAGGCCCAGGGCCATGCTAATGTGGCTGTATTCCCTCTGGGATGTGAGCTCTCATCTTGGTATTCCCTCTGGGATGTGAGCTCCCATCTCTGCCTGACACCGAGCTCATGTCACTCACAACTGTCTCAGGCTTGGAATAGAATTTCCAAGAATTTCCAAGTGGTTCTTCTGTAATAATTTGCCAAAATTGAGAGCATCACTTTACCCCCCGAGACAATGGGAACATTCTTGGAAGACTGTACAACACAGCCTTGGACAGGTTGCTTTGCCTGTGTATTTTTATGGTTCCTTAATGCTGTGCCAGGGGAGGTTCAGGTTGGGCATCAGGAGGAATTTCTTCACAGAAAGGGTGGTCAGGCAGTGGAAGAGGCTGCCCAGGGAGGTGGTGGAGTCTCCATCCCTGGAGGTGTCCGAGAAACAACTGGAAGTGGCACTCAGTACTCTGGGCTCGGTGACAAGGTGGGGATGGGTCAAAAATTGGACTCCATGATCTCTGAGGTCTTTTCCAACCTAAGTAATCCTGTGTTTCTGATCTCTGTTCAGAAACTTTGCAAAGCTCATCCCATCTCTGCCACCTTTCTTGATTTGAGGAGAACTTAAGCCACGAGATCCCAGCGTCAAATTTCTTAGTTCTTGTAAGACGGAGATGGGATGTTTATCTCCCCTTTCAAATTTGAGCAAAACATCTTTCAGGTGGGATTGTTTCTTTGCCTTGATTTGCATCTCCTCCCTGTTTTTAGCTACCTGTGGGAAATGTGGTTTTGTGTAAAGACACTAAAAGTGAGTTAACTCTCTGACCTGCAGTATTTTTCTCCTTCCCTGAGGTTCAGCTGTGTGCACACAGTGAGTTTTATTTAGGCAGCCTTATGGGAATGCGGGACTTGGTCTGTCAAAGAGAAGTTTTTTACTAAGTGGATAAATTAGAAAGATTTCTTATTCATGAAGTTCAGCACAGTCTTTGGCTGAATCCAGTATCTCATACAGGCAGTGAATGCTGGACTTCTTGAGTACAACTCTTACTCCAAAGTATAAAAGCTTTGTCTGTTTTATCTTTTTCCAGAAGTTGGGATAACACCATTTCATCCCTTCTACCCCCAGCAGAGATAATGTACTTGTGTGATTGTTCTGATGTCATTAAACATCAAATATGTACATTCTGTTGCAGATAAAGACCTTTCAAATATCAGCCTGGTTGGTACCAAGTTGCTAAAGAGCACAGACTGGCAGTCTCATCATTCATTGTTGTAGGAGGACATTAATATTCAGAAATTCCTGCTTTCCAAGCAGTTGGCCTTTAAGATGAGACTGACATCTCACTGGGATTCGAATTGTCTCTGGGAAGCAGCCTGGCTCTTGTTTCATGAAGCTCTTGAGTGTGAGGATTGTACAGAAGTCAATTGAAAAGCAAGAACCTTTGATCAAGTCAAACAGTCTCTGAGTTGAAAGAGATTCTCCCAGATGAGCATCTCCTAAGCGTGGGGCCCTGATAAAGTCCTCTTGACTATTAATTTAGGCTCTATTTTATAATTCATTAGAATTGGGATCCTGAAAAAGCAACAAACAACCCCGTGACTTCTGCCAAGTGGCATATGGCTGTCATCTCTGCTCAGCCTCTGGTGCTGGGAGCAGCATTCCTTCCCTCCCAGGAATGATCTTATCTACCAGAGGATTGCTCTGTATAGCTCTGCAAGTGCTCTGAGATCGTTGTTTCTTTGTCATTCATACAGAAAAGGAGAATGGTCATGATAGGCTGAAAATATAGCAAAAATAAAAAATTTTCTTACTAATTACTTTGTGGATAATTTTGTTTTTCTGAAGTTTCTAGATGTGTAGGTCAGAGTCTGTATTGCCTGTTTTTTGCTCTAATGGGGCCAACCTTCAGAACTTTACAGGTTTTTTTAAGATATAAGCCTGAGTCTCCTTAAAATTGCACCCTGGCAATGGTTCTGCTGGGACAGTTTGTGTTGTGCCTCAGGCTGCGTTTCACGATTGCTGTAAACTAATCTTTGACTTCACTGTCAGGGAAAAGGGCAATTTACTCCTCTTTCCCAGAGCTTTCCACAGGATACAACCTCTATGCTGACACTGGCAATGCCAAAGTCCTCTGCTCAAGCTGAAAATCAGCCCTGCATGAATGGAAGTGAAATGGGATTTTCAGCCAGGATTTAAATCGCCAGGAGCGTGACTGTAAATGGGACCACCCTTCTGGCATCAGCCCTGTCCTGCAGTGCACGAGCCAGTTCCAAACCCCACTGTGCTTATGTTCAGGGAGGAACATGTCATATTTGATCTGATCAGAAAGTTTGGCCACTCTTTGTGAGGTGTCAAAAACTATTTCTCCAAACCTTTGGAAAAATCAAGCTGATACCAGAGGAGTGTGTTTGCCGTGGTGCCAAGGTGACTGCTGTAAAACATCTCAGTGTTCATGGTTCTCCTGACCCTGGGTGAAGTTCTTTGTGTGTCAAAGATTTCAACTCACTCCCAGAAGACTTTAAAGAAAGACTCATTGGCTGTTCAAAGGTCAAGCACGCAAAAAACCTTATTTATCTGTAGAGCAACCTGAGATAGTGGAAGGTGTCTCTGCCCATGGCAGGGGGTGGAAAGAGATCTTTCAGGTCCCTTCCAACCCAAACCATTCTGGGATTCTATGAAAACCCATTTGGGAGAAATGAAAAATCCTTTGCCTCCCTTAGCTCTTTTCTTTTCTGAGTACAACCCAAAACAGGTGCTTGTTTAGGTAGTTCAGCTCCCCACGTTCATCAGAAGCACCCAGTCCTTCCCAGCCCATATCTTAGGTACGACTACAGTCCCCTGTTTTACACAGATCCCACCCATTTTTCATTCCTTCTGGCTTCCTGTTTGTATTTTTTGAATTAGTGGCAGGAGCTGAGAGTAGTTTTGGCCGCCCTTTGACAAAATGGGGCAAAGGGCAAAACCACCCATGGCCACCCAGGAAACTTCCTTGCGACCTCACAGATTCTTTGTGAACGTACAAGACCCAAAGTCACTGGGAGTAATCCCATTCCCCCCTCCTGTCATGGAGAAGTCCTTATCTTGCCTGTGTTTGTGCAGGAAATGTAAGCAGCACTGATATTTTTCCAGCAGTTGAGGACCATCTGTCCTACAACAAACTCATCACCTGCCAGATCCGTTCAGAACATCTCTGAGCCCATATGTCTTGTGTATACATGAGAAAGAAAAGATGTACAAGCCTTTTCTCCTCCCTTTGACCTTCCAAACACGCTGGCATTTAGCCTTAGTGCTGAGACAGGAATTCTCCAGATTAATATCTGCTTTTCGTTGTGCTGACCCACTTTAGTTGCAGAGGGTATATTTATTTCTCACCAGTTTTTGAAGGACTGTACTTTTTTTAGGCATTGCATAAGGAATCTATCATCTGCAAATAATTAAAATTAGACACTAGAAATGACATTGTATTGCTAATGAGCAGATGTGTCTACTTATACCAGTGGAAGAACAGCTGTACACATAAAAAACGCTACAGCGACCCTAAAGCAGCATTATGAATTCTGCTACAGGCCTGGAACTTCCTTTAGAGATTAAAGGAGGAAAAAAGAGAATCTCTCCCTGTAAAATATAACCATTTTTTATCTTTTTCCCTTACATTTCTCTCACTTGCTTCCCTTAATAATTTGAATTACATTTGCAAGTCTCAGATTAAAGCACCTTTGTCGTGGATTTCAAGGGTTATTAAGAGTATCGATGGTTTCAGCATTATTAAAGGTGTAACAAAAACACAGCAGAAATACAAAATCTATTGTCACTAGGCATATTAAATATATTCAAAACAGAATTACCAACCCCTCAGGGAGCCATTCGTGGTCCAATACTCTTCAATATTTTCATTAATGACTTGGAGGATACAGTGGAGAGGATGCTAATTAAATCAGTGGCAAAGACATTGCTGGGAGGCTCCTGAAGGAAGTGACTAAAACACAGCTCTGTGTTGATGAATGAACAAAAGCCATGGAAGTCTATGTGCTGAGGCACAATAAAGATAAATGTGTCTTGGTTCCTGCAGGTTTGAACGTTCAACTGTGCACTGAGTTGTTTGGTAGGAGACAGTGACTTCTGAGACAGTGTCTTCTCTTGACTTCAGGTTCTTCTAATTCCTGCTCTTTCCAGTGAAGTGCCAGTGGTGGGACAGTTGAGTTGACTGATGTCAACCAATCCCACCAGCCTCCACTTTAGTCCCTTGCCCGTAATCACCTCCAAAATACCTGTAGTAAAGTCAGTAGTAAAGTCTTTGCCTGTGATGTTTACCCAGTGCTGCACTTTGAGGATGCAGCTTCAGTTCTTTCATGAACCAAAATGTCTCGTGTTCAGTTGTTCCCATTCTTTGTGTTCCTCTAGAACTAAACAAGCATTAAAAATAAATCGGTGTTATTAGACTGCTTTGGGTCCCCAGGAATTTTAGCTGTCGTGACCTAATTTGCAGGTTGGACTCATCCATGTAAATTGGAATAGACTTTTACTGACCTATATTTCCAGTTTGGGAGATGTTGTTTTCTCTGCATCTTTTCTAATGAAGGGAATTATTAGGGTGGTTGCTGACAATGCTGAAGTCTTTGCACTGTGAGGTGCTGAATCAATTCTGGCTCAAGGGCAAAATTCCTTCTGGGCTCTGAGTTCTTCTTACCTTTTAACTACTTTTAGGCTGTTTGTTTCATATCTGACAAAGATGTGTCAACCAGTTCCCCAGAACTACTAAAAAATAACTTTATCTTTCAGTATTGTGAAGGTCAGTAATCAAATAGTTCCTTGAGCATGAGAAAATGTTTCCTTGAAGATGAGATGGGGCTTGGAGCAACCTGGGATAGTGGAAGGTGTCCCTGCCCATGGCAGGGGGTTGGAACAAGATGGTCTTTGAAGGTGCTTTCAACCCAAACCACTCCATGATTCCATGAAGCTGATGTGGTGGGAATAACAGCATCTAGGTTTTCATGTGTGTTTATAGAATTAGAAAAGAGCAACCTTAGAATGTGTTTTCCTGCAGAATTTTTGGATGGACTCTTCCTAATCTTTAGCCAAAGAAAGCAACAGACAAAGTCGAAACAAAGTGATACCAAACATTCTTTTCTTCTTCAAATAACTCGCCTGTGAATTTACTGTACTTGGGTCTAGAAATCTGAGGCACTGAAGCGTGGCTTCATTAATCATAGTTTATGGTGATTATTAGTAGGCTTTTAATCTTTGTTTTCATGTATAATTAGGTACAAGAGGTCAAAGCTGACTCTCTTCTGAACAACAATATTTTCAGTGAATGACTGTTTTTCTCCGCCTGCAATTTTCTCCTGCATATTTATAAGAACTCAGTTGTCTGTGTTGGGAGAGAGCAGTGTCCCCTGAGCTTATCTGCTGATAAAGGCGAATGACAACACTGTTATTTTTGTTATCACTAATTATTTTTATTGCTATTGCAACAGCACCTGGTGGATCGTAGTAGGTTTAGATTCACAGTGCTAACACGTGTCTGAATTGAGGCAAGACACCAGTGAACAACAGATAAATGAAAAGAGAAGGCACATAAAGAAAACAACACAAATGTGTGTGATTCCATAGCCAAACCCTCTGCAGCACCAGACCTGAATTGTTGTGTTTCTTAATTATATTTTTTCGCATGATCAGTTGTTTTCCAGCATCACAGCACAGCTAATCTATGGAGAAAATAAAATAGGCAAAGAGGACCCAAATCAGATGCTGAAACAGAAATGTCTTTTTCCATGTCAGGTCCTCTTGTGCATTGTACCAGTTTCCATCTGTGCCATAGAAAATGTGGAGCACCTTTATGCCCTGTGTTGTGTCCTTCAGTCTCCTCCAGACATCTCTGCTCTGTGCAATTACTTGGGTTTGAAGAATGTTAAGATCTTCAGTCAGGTTAGTCTGACCAGTGTAGACTTGTCAGGTGGGATGAGCTCAGCTAAATCCACCTGAATTTGGATGTTTCCATAGGCATGGACAGATTCAGCACCCATGGATGTTGGTAGAGATCTAGTCAACATACTTGACTCTCCCCAAAAGGAGGCATCTGTTTGGGCAGCTTTTGGTTGCCCAAACCTGGAAGCTGTTCCTGCTACACCAATAAATATTGATAAAAATCTCACTCCTTTCCCATGTTCACAGCATCATGGAATAGTCTGATTTGGAAGGGGCCTTAAGGATCATCTCATTCCAACCCTGACACCTTCCACCATCCCAAGTTGCTCCAAGCCCTGTCCAACCTGGCCTTGGACACTTCCAGGGATCCAGGGGCAACCACAACTTCTCTGGGCAACCTGTGCCAGGGCCTCAACACCCTCCCAGCCAACAATTCCTTCCCAATATCCCATCTAACCCTGCCCTCTGGCAGTGGGAAGCCATTCCCTGTGTGCTGTCCCTCCATCCCTTGTCCAAAGTCCTTCTCCAGCTCTCTTGGAGCCCCTTTAGGCACTGGAAGGGGCTCTGAGGTCTCCCCGGATCCTTCTCTTCTCCAGGTGAACGCCCCCAGCTCTCCCAGCCTGGCTCCAGAGCAGAGGGGCTCCAGCCCTTGGAGCATCTCTGTGGCCTCCTCTGGACTCGCTCCGGCAGGTCAAGGTTCATCCATCTCAGAGACAGATTTTTGAGAGAAGGCATCTTTGAAAAAACCTAATGTCTCTTTATGACAGAAGAAGTCTAAAAACTTATTTAAAACTAATCATTTAACTTTTGATTAAAGTTAAATCATGTTTGATTGAAGTTAAAAGTTCCCTACAATAAGTTTAGTGCCATTAAGGATCATTTATGTTTATAATTCACTGTTCTATTCATCGGTTCTAGGCACTACTGGTAAATATGTATTTTCAATTAATAATTAGAAGTGGATTCAAATTCCTGTCTGCCAGTGACATTTAAAACTTGAGCTTTTTGATATTCATCAAAACCAACTTATGAGGTTTTTCCTGGGCTCAAGTAGATCATGGACCTCCTTCAAAGGTCAAAGAGTGTTCAAAGAACATTTAAGGAATGTTATATTTGAATGAATTAATAATGAAGCATACAGGGAACTCTTCTCTCAAACCAAGGCTTGAGCTTTTCTAGTTTTGTAATGTGAAGTTTTGTAATGTTTTGTATATGAACTGTTAGAGAAACAATATTGTATATGGAACGTGAATCACAGAATGGGTTGGGTTGGAAAGGACCTTAAAGATCATCTCAAATACCATCTTCTTTTTTCAAAAGAAGACCAGAAATACAGTTTCCTCCTTGACACTGAAAACTGTGTTTATTGAAAACTTTCTGAACCTTTGGCTCTGTTGACAGTGGAAAAGTTTCCTTTAATATGTCCAAGCTCATTAATGTATTTTAACCTTCTGAAGAAACTCTTTTATATTTCATTTATCCTTCCTGCACCACAGCACCTTGAAAATCATCAAGAACTCTCAATCCACAGCCCTGTAACTAACTTCTTTCCTATTAACATTTTTCTCCTTTAATCATATGCTATAAAGAGTTTTACTTTCCCCTGGCAACTTTTAAGCTGTATAGATGTAATCATTATAGTGAGTGATGACATCAAGCCAGGGTGACATGGTGCAATTGATTTTTACTAAATAATTCTATGATGAGCTGGAAGAAGGAGTTTTATTAGTCTTAACTCAGCAAGGATTGATTGGGGAAAAGAAAACGGCCAATCAGTGTATCAGGTTTCTGGGGGGATAAGAAAATAAGTGACAGCTGCAGAAAAGTCTATAAATCACAGAAAAAATTATGATAAAAATAAGAGCTGTGAACTGCCCTTTAAAATTTCACTGGATGGCAGAGAAGAGTCTCACAGACCTCAGTCATTTATCTCCATTATGCCTGGGATCCTCTGGGAATAGCAAAGTTGAAGGATGATGCCATTACATTTTTTTTATTCTTTTTAAATGGAGAGAAGATAAGGAGTGGTGTCTAAGTATTACTTTCAAGTCATTAGAGGATTGAGTCTTCAAAAGAATTCCTTGATTTAGCCAATAAAATAAAGTGCCTTTTGCTTTAGCTTTCTATAGGTAATATATAAAAGATTCACCATTTTGAACCAGATTTGCTTGTTGGCAATTCCTTAAGAAAAAAGTACTGGGAAATATGTTTTTTTTATTAATCATAGAATTACAGAATGGTTTGGGTTGGAAGGGACCTTAATGATCACCTCGTTCCAGCCCCCTGCCCTGGGCAGGGACATCTTCCTCTATCCCAGGTTGCTCCAAGCCCTGTCCAACCTGGCCTTGAACACCTCCATCGATAGGGAGTCCATATTCCAGTCCATATTCTGGTCCTTCAAACCAAAAGAGAGATGGTATTTACTGCTCTGATGCCAGAGAATATGGGGGAGACCAAAATTAAATCACCCCTACCCAGGTACATCAGAAGATACCAAAGTGTTGGTAAGAGAGAGCTTTTTAGAGCCATTTCTTTGCCTGTTCTCTACATTTGGGCAAATAACACCTTTCCAGTGGACATGTGTTCATATTCCATGGCAATCTCAACCTGGGAATCATTCCTTTTGCAGGATCTGGGAGAGCCTCACAGCTCCCTTTTCTTTCTACCATCCTCTGGCCACAAATTCCTGTTTCATATAAAACAAGTGCTGAGCTCTTGAGAGCATTTAGTGATTAATTGGTGTTCTGGTCTCTGCTGGCACAGTGAGGACATTTTATATTCTCCAGAGTGGTCCAGGCTGAGGTGCTTTGCTCAGCCAAAGTGAAAGACCTAGATATAGTCCCTGCCCAACATCTAAACACACTTAGAGCTCCATGTGCCCTCATGCTTCCTCATCCTGCAGAAACAAGAGCTCACAGCAACTGGCCAGTGCTCACACAGGTTTGGGCTTATACACTTTGGCACCACATCCAGACATATTTTTGTCTCTTACTAGAGAGGTGGAAAGTCTCTACTTTTTTATCAGCTCTGAAATCAGTCTCTCTGTCTAAACATCTCTTTGATGACAGATTTTGTGGCTGTTCCCAGCATAAAAGCTGATTTTCACTGTCTCAGGCACCAGCAGCAAGTGCCAGTTCTACAACTCCAGGGTATGTTTGTTCCTGTCCCTGTTGGATGTGTTCCTGATCACCTGGTCAGGGAGACAGGTATTTTCCCAGGGCAGGGGTGGAATTTCCATCCCTGGAGGGATTTCAAAGCCATGTGGATGTGGCACTTGGGGACGTGGGTTAGTGGTGGCCTTGGCACTGATGGGAAATGGTTGGACTCGATGATCTTAGAGGTCCAACCTAAGTCATTCCATGACTCCCCAGGGTTAATATATTTTCTTAACAACTTTAGGAACTTGTGTATGATCTCAGCCTCAAATGAAAAGGAGGATCAGGCTCTACTGACAGATTTGCCTATTTATTATGTCCTTGAGGAAAAGACTTATCCCCCGGAACTACCCTAAAAACTATCCCTAAATTGGCAGGTTGGATGACTTTGAGACTTCTTGCAGCACAGTTGGAGGAAACCAGCATTTTCCTAGAAGATCCAGCTGATGTTCTGTAGGAATTATTCCTTCTGCCAGTTAAGAACTTAAGCACAAATACCTTGTGGAATTTTTAGAGAGCCAAGCACAGGTCACTTTTTATTCAGTAAATGTGGTTTCTTTAAAAGACAAGATTGTTAAGTTTGTTAAGCTCAATCATCCTACCACAGTTGTTTAGTAAATTGAATTTCTTGCCTTGTTTGCTACTCATTGAGTTAGTGTATCTCAGAAAATAGGACTTGCCAGAGGGTTTTAAAAAGTCGGTGATGGACCCTTGAGATGTAAGTTTGTCTGTGTGAGGGTCATTACAAATAACAACAGCAACAGTGGCACTTGGTTATGTCTATTACAAGGAATTTATTTTGTCATCCCAAAGTCTTTGTGGCTTAGATAATATATTAGTTATGTATTGGGGGAGATTTAAATACAAATTAATTTAAGTAACAAGTGAAAATAAATGACATTTTAGCTTAGATGTTTGATCACATTAAAGCTGCACTTTGAGATAATACATAAAATGTCTGTTCAGTCTTCTTCATTCCATGGAGGTGGTTTAACAGTCCAAACCAGCATTTGGTTCTGGGAGGGGCTGTTATTGCACAGCCTGAATCCTCCTTGGTTTTCTACTTTCATCCCTGACATGGTTCAGCTCTGGGAGTTTTGGTATCCTGGGCTGATCCCACAGCATGGGCAGCAGGGGAGGGGGAGATTCTGCCCCTCTGCCCCCTCAGGTGAGACCCCACCTGCAGAGCTGCCTCCAGCCCTGGGGAACAACAGCACAAGGACGTGGAGCTGCTGGAGCGAGTCCAGAGGAGGCCATGGAGATGCTCCCAGGGCTGGAGCCCCTCTGCTCTGGAGACGGGCTGGGACAACTGGGGGGTTCACCAGGAGAAGAGAAGGCTCCAGGGAGGCCTCAGAGCCCCTTCCAGTGCCTAAAGTAGCTCCAAGAGAGCTGGAGAAGGACTTTGGACAAGGGATGGAGGGACAGCACACAGGGAATGGCTTCCCACTGCCAGAGGGCAGGGTTAGATGGGATCTTGGGAAGGAATTGTTGTCTGTGAGGGTGGTGAGGCCCTGGCACAGGTTGCCCAGAGAAGCTGTGGCTGCCCCATCCCTCTTCAAGGCCAGGTTGGATGGAGCTTGGAGTAACCTGGGCTAGTGGAAGGTGTCCCTGTCCATGGCAGGGGTTGAAATGAGATGATCTTTAAGGTCCCTTTCAACTCAAACTGTTTTATGATTCTCTGATTCTATGAAAATATCTATCCTTGATCTAAAGCCCTCAGGAATGGAATGTGGCTTTAGGTGCATTGCCCAAAGGAGAAACACTCTTTACTGCTTGAATGTTGCCTTATCTCCCATCTGCATTTTTTTACACTTTGCCTTTCAATTGCCCAACCTCATTAAGCAACTTTGGCAAGACTAAAGAGCCTTATTTCTCTGGTTTTTTTCCCTCTCTAAATGCATTTTAAAACCAGAGTCAGTTCTTCTCTTAAATTTCTCTTCAATAAATTAATTTAGCTGACTTGCTTCTCCGTTACTCTGTCCTGGTGGCACATGCATATATTAAATAATCTTATCTTCTCACCCAGAGCACATGAGCTCATGCTAAACTCGTACTCTTAAACTCATGGTAGAAATTAGCCCACTGTGGAGTGATCCCCCATTCAGAGAGATTTTTGTAATCTACTCCCTAGTTGGTTGTTAAATAGTTTGTTAAGCAATAAATAGATTTGTAAAATGTTAATGCTTAAGCTCAGACATCAATTAGCATTAACATATCCTGGCAAAACTAAGGCTTTCCTGGCCTGGACTCATTTTATTCCTAACTCTTCAGTAGCACTGGATTTACAGGAGCTCCTTGAAAAGAATTTGCAAAGGAATGAGCAAAACATTCCCTACCTGGCAGCTGACACTATTAAGTATTGATGAAGAGCACAGTCACTGTTTTTAGGTGTCACCCAAATAATCAGAAAACTCTGTAACATGTTTTGGTTTCAGATTCTTTTATGTAACTGTTGGTCATCAGAAGGAATTTTAGCCCTAATACATATTTTAAAGTATTTCTGTATCTCTTTGTTCATAAATATTTCAGCCAGTTTTCATTTGTTTATTGTCCTGTCCTTTAAATCATTTTTCTGTTGCCTTCTAAAGACAAGGAGGAATAAAACTTACCAGGATTTAATGAGTAATAATATATTGATGCATCTTTTTCCCCAGTATCACAGGCTCTTTCTCTACCCTCTGCCCTTTGCTTGGGGGCTATCAGGACATATATTCTCTTTTCCATTTCATCTGCATAGTCCTGAGAGTTGATGGAAATCTTCAAAGGGGCCTCTGTAGTCTGGTGGCAGTCACAAGCCAAACTCTGATGATTTTCAGTTTGACTTGGTTTTTTTCACTCACCCAAGTTCATCAACACCACCAGACAAAACTCAAAATTAACGCATTTTATTACAGCAAAGCAAAAAATCATGTTCTTGAGTGCAAAATTGGGAACAAGGTGTGAAAGACTACATAACACCAAACCCAATCTGGGCTGCTCATCTGAGGGGGGCAATCATCCTCTCTCTGCTTTGACCCATTATTTTACAGTTTCACAGGTAGAATCCATCTCACATTTTGGAAATTTGTATATGGGCAACTTCATACCACCAGCCTTTTGAAGGGATTATTTAAATATCACCAAACCTTTGTGCCTAAATTACCCATCCAGTCTGGCCTTGAACCCCTCCAGGGATGGCGAGTCCACAGCTTCTCTGGGCAACCTGTGCCAAGAGTAACTGGTTTGCTCCAAAACAACCTATTTTGAACCTTTCTGCCATTAATTTGTACTCCTCCAGCACAAGAGAAATTATAAGCACTTGGTAAAATCAACATTTTTTGGTAAAATCAATATTTTTGGTAACTATTTGCATAGTTCAAAATGAATATTTTCAGATGGATTACAGGGAGTGCAGCTGAATTACTGAAGGTTTTGCATCTGGATTTGACTGCTGTGTGATGTAATAAATGTAGAATGCTCATATTTCATGTGCATGTCATTTAAATGGATGTATCGATGTTGAATCTCTTCAGGACTCTTTAACCAAAGACTTGGGCTTCTTAAAAGTACCTACTGGAAGAGACTGTGCCAATCCAGCTGCATGGAACATCCTAAATTTAGTGGAAGGTGTCCCTGCCCATGGCAGAGGATTGGAACTAGGTGGTTTAAAGTCCTTTCCAACCCAAACCATGCTAAGATTCTATGAAATTCAGGTGTTTTGACCTTCTCCCAGCAGCCCAGGGAGGGAGAAAGGCTGATCCTCATGGTGTTCCATGTTTTCTCTCTTTCCAAGGGATGAGGCAAGGCAATGACGTTGGCACTCAGTATCGCTCGGCCATCTACACGTTCTCCCAGGAACAGATGGAAGCTGCCTTGAGGTCTAAGGAAGAATATCAAAAGGTAACACGGGGAAGGGTGTGGAATTCCTTCCCATATGAGGAGAGGTCAAAGATGTCACCAGTGAGCACAAAATCACTCCTTGTGCTGTGCGTTTTCTGTGTTGCTGCTGGAGCTCCTCATTCCAATACTGAACTTGCATCATAGTTGCTTTAAATTCCAGCTTTTATGAATGTGTTGGTTTGTGTGAGTCATTTTATAACTATTCAGAAAAATAGGTCCTTATGCAGAGATATTTTGAATCTCTGGAAGAGATTTTTTTCATGTGGCTGCACCAGAGCAGAAATCTGTGATCCTAAAGCTATTCCAGCATCTCTGAACACTGTAGGTTCAGAAGGGTGAACCCAAAACCTCAGACCCAAGAGTTCCTGAACATTGAGGGAAGGTCCTGATCAATATTTGAGCTACATAACTCAGGATCACCCACCTGCTGCTTATAAGTTGCTTCTATGAAGCCATTCCATGAATGTCTGTGATGGGATGTGACAGCCCGTGACTTACTAAGAGTATTTGTTTTGACACAAGGATTTGTGTGAGAGAAGATCAACCAATTCCCTTTCTGTACAGCCCTGTTTTTCAGGGAAGATGGATTCTGTCTCTTCCCTGCCACATAAGCTATTATTTAACTAAAGGCAGGGGGATTAGTGTCCTGCAGTGTCTCTGCATTGTGGTTGCTGTCTGAGCTGCCTCGCGCTCTTTTCAAAGCAAGATCCAGATTCTACAGAGGAGAAATAGAAATTCTTATGACTTTTATGAAATAGAAATTATTTTCATTTATATGGAATATAAATGCTTATAATTTATATGAAAAAACCAAAACACTTAGACTGGGTCATCAGGGCAGTGGACTTAAATAGTGCTAAAAGAATCTCAGCATTCATATGCTGAACTATATGATGACTTCACTTGTGTTAAAGAACCAGGAGTTGGGGTAAATATTTAATGTTAAAAGTAAACAACTGTATTTTTATATACCAGTCAGAAGGTCCAAAGAGGAGGTTCAGGTGATGAAACCCTGTGCAGCAGTTTGGGTTTCCCCAATATGTGTGTGACTGGGGAGGTTGAGCTCTGGGGGAACTCGTAGGGCTGGTTCCTACGTGCGGTCGGAATTATTTTGTGCAAGTAAATAAACTGAAAGTCTTTCTTAGCAGTGTGAGAACTGTGCTTGTAAATGAAGTGTTCAATGACATACTTTCTCCTGAGTAGCTGAAGGTGGGGAGAAGCCAGTCTTGCAGATGTTTATGTGATTTAACAGAGTGGTTTCGCAAGGTTCACTGTTCATATTTGTCATTCAGAACTTTTTTTCTCGTTATTTCCCTTAGATCCACTGCTTTTTCAAATTCCTTTTATTCCTTTCTGTTAGAATCTGCTGACCAATATCACCCTGCAAATCTTACAGCTTTAATTTGCTTTCCCATCTCTTTTATTCTCTGCTGTTATTTGTCATTAAATAAATACTGACATGAAAGCAAAATTGCAAGGTAGGAGATTGCAAGATGATATTACGGAAATTTCCATCATCAAATAGATTTCCTTAATGGCACCATTTAAAATTTACCTACTTTGAAGTCTATCACCATTTGAAAAGTGTGTATAATTAGTACATTTATATAATTAGGCACAACTGTAAGTGAGCACATGTAGAGTTTGTTTTTGCACTGAAGTGGGGAAGGAAGGGACGGTGTTGCCAACTGAGGAAATACAGCAAATATGTACTGAAATTCCTTGGGGATCTGTGGTTCCTATGTATTATTAACAACAATATCTACAATATTATCTACTGAGGTATTGCAGGAGCGGTGGAGTGGTTGCATGGGAAGCACACTGAGCAAACAATTTGTTCAGGAATCCCTTTTCATATTAAATGTTTTGCATTACATGATTTTAATGTAAATCTAATACAACCACTTCCCTTATTATTGCAGCAATTTAAAATAAATATCAGGCTCTTCTGGCAGTGACACGTGCCAGATAATCATGGCTAAAAACACGTGGGAATGGCACAATGCTTGATTTTTCCATGCACCAAAGGGGGAAAGGGCTAACAAATACTGCAAGTACAATAACTACACTGTGTATGGGTGGCTCTGGAGTTTTTCGGTGCTGCAAAAGCATAAAACCAGAATGTCATTTGTTTGTTTATTCCCTGAATAATTGTGCATGTGTTTGTGAGCTGATGACCTGGAAGAGAGCTAAGAATGGCCTTCAACCAAAAAATGATATAGAGGAGTTGTTTGTTTTTTTTCAGAAAGATGGGGAGGGTCGATAATTTAAAGGAAATAATTTTGTTTACTGAGGATAGAAACTATCCAACCCCAGTCTTGAATTCCTACCCCCAAGATTGGCTGCCTGAGGCACTGGCTTCCCCCTGGAAAACGGAGAGTGTGTTCAACTCTGTGTTTAGCAAACAGTTCGGGCTGGAAAGAGCAGAACAAACCAGTTTGGACCAAAGACCAGAATGGGTGTTTGAAGAGGGTTTGATCTTCAGTAGCTGTAGTTGGTCCTGCCAACCACCAGCAGGTGAAGTCAACACCTTGGTACTGGGCACTGCTGAAGCCAGACCTCAAATCCTGGGGGCATTTTTGGGCCCCTCCATTCAGGAAAAACATTGAAGGGCTGGAGTGTGTCCAGGGAAGGGAACGGAGCTGGGGAAGGGGCTGGAGCACTAGGAATGGCTGAGGGAGCTGGGGGGGCTCAGCTTGGAGAAAAGGAGACTCAGGGGAGACCTTCTGGCTCTGCAACCCCCTGACAGGAGAGGGGAACCAGGGGAGGGAATGGGCTCTGCTCCCAGGGAACAAGGGACAGGATGAGAGAGAACGACCTCAATTGTGCCAGGGAAGGATTAAGTTGGATAACAGGAACAATTTCCTCCTGGAAAGGGTGGTCATGCATTGGAACAGGCTGCCCCGGGCAGTGGTGGAGTCCCCATCCCTGGAGGGATTTCAAAGCCCTGTGGATGTGGCACTTGGGAACATGATTAGTGGTGGCCTTGGCAGTGCTGGGGAACAGTTGGACTCGATCTTTGAAGGCTTTTCCAACCTAAATGATCCTGTAATTCTATATTAAATGACAATGAAGAGGAGATATATTACCAGCCTGGGAATCAGATTCAGGATGTGCCCTGAGCCCAAGGATCCTGCAAGGTTGCATCTATTTCAAGTTGTGAAACTTGTTGCTGATTCCTGCAGCTGCTCCAACAGCTGAGAAATGGCACCACAGCCCTGAATATGCATCGAGCTGCGTGTCTTTAGCTGCTGATGAAGCTGAGAACATGCAGTCAGAGTCAGCCAGTGCTGATATATATTCTAATACAATAGTGTTGCTGGTAAATGGTAACACAATGTAAGTGTAATCAGAAAAACATACAATGAGGGCCAAGGCTTGGTGAAATCACTGTGAATGAGCTGTTTCATCAGTTTTGCCTGAAGCTGAAGTTTTTTAATACAGTTGAACCTGAGGTTACTCAATTTTCAAGACAGTTGCAAGCTGGATTTGGTTTTCAAATGAATTATCAAGGAAATTGTAATCCAGGGAGTGAAATCAAGGTGGGAAGAAGTTTGTATTTTTTTTTTTTTCGGAATCAGAGGCTGCATTTGTTTTATGAAGCACTAACCCTGTGTTTTAAATGTCCAAGGATATACTGAGTCCCTCCCCTCCTTTGAATCACAAAATGGTTTGGGTTGGAAGGGACCTTAAAGCCCATCTCATTCCAACCTCCTGCCATGGGCAGGGACACCTTCCACTATCCCAGGTTGCTCCAAGCCCCGTCCAACCTGACCTTGGACACTTCCAGGGATGGGGCAGCCACAGCTTCTCTGGGCAACCTGTGCCAGGGCCTCACCACCCTCCCAGGGAAGGATTCCTCCCCAGTATCCCATGCAGCCCTGCCCTCTGGCAGTGGGAAGCCATTCCCTGTGTCCTGTCCCTCCATCCCTTGTTCCAAGTCCCTCTCCAGCTCTCTTGGAGTCCCTTTACACTCTGGAAGGGGCTCTGAGGTCTCCCTGAGCCTTCTCTCCTCCAGGCTGAACACCCCCAGCTCTCCCAGCCTGGTTCCAGAGCAGGGGTGATGGATGGAGCTGTTCTGCAGGATAAGGGAAACAGGGAATTAACACTGGCCAGCGGAAGATGCAATAGTCTCTGCAGCTCAGCAGTTGAACAGATATTGTGAAACTTCCATAAACTTGTGGGATGATGTGGGAACGAACCAGCAATACCCTCAGGTACAAACCCAAGAGTTTTATATTTGATATTAGAGAAAAGAGATTGAAAAACTGGAGTTTTCTGGCCAGTGCAATGAGCTTTGGAGCAGCAACTACAAGAGATGAGGGGGGTGGGATTGTATTTGTGAAGCTGGAGTAAAGGTTCTTCACAGACCTTTGAGATCTACAGTTCTGAGTGGTTAATTCCATGAAGGAATGCCTTGTGGAGTGAATTTCCAGCATTCATCTGTGTTTTTATCTGATGTGCTGTGTGAGTTTAGAACAGGCTTTGCCTGGGAGGTGGTTTTTCATGTGATTTTTGGCTGGGAAAAGTTAAATAGCTCTTTGAAAATTAGATTGTTTTTATTAAAGCAATACAGTAGTCAATAAAAAAAAATAACACCTGCTTACTCCTCTTCAAATTCTGTCTAATTCAGAGCTTTATGTATCAAATTATCTCTGCTTCACTCTGATGTGAATGGCAGTGACTCGATTCCTGATTGATGGTTGGTGGCTCTCAGAAAAACAAGCAAAGCTGATCTGATAAGCTGAGCCATTCTTTGTTTTGTAATCACTTCTCTGTGCTACAGATACCCTTTGAATGTTCATCCCTCTCTGAGAAAGCTGCATTTGGCTCTGGATGGGGAGGTTTTGTGTGAACAGTTGCAAACTCTTTTCATGTTACTGTAAATGGCAGAAAATTGGAGTTCTTTGTCACTCCAGGAAAATTTGGTCACCTCACAGCAGAAAACTAGTACTAATACATTTCCTGGTGACAATGTCAGCAAGATAAAAGCACTAATGGCATGAATTTAGGATGAACTTGTGGATGGGTCTACCTGGACTTCAACAAAGCCTTTGGCAGCCTCTCCCATGGGATACTCCTGGAATAGCTGGCAGCCCATGGCTTGGACAGGTGCACCTTCTCTGGGTTAAGAACTGGCTGATGGCTGGGCCCAGAGAGTGGTGGGGAATGGGGCTACATCCAGTTATCTGGTCACTAGTGGTGTCCCCAGGGCTCAGTGTTAAATGTTTAATATCTTTATTGATGATCTGGATGAGAGAATCGAGTCTGACATGAGCAAATTCGTGGATGACGCCAAGTTGAGTGGGATGTGGATCTGCTGGAGGGTAGGAAGGGTCTGCAGAAGGAACTGGACAGGCTGGATCTATGGGCTGAGGACAGTGTTGTGAGGGTCAACAAGGCCAAGTGCCAGGTCCTACATTTTGACCACAACAACCCCCTCCACTGCTCCAGGCTGGGACAGAGTGGCTGGAAAGCTGGAAGAGTCTCTGTGGGTGCTGGCTGACAGCAGCTGAATGTGAGTCAGGTGTGCCCAGGTGGCCAAGAAGGCCAATGGCACCTGGACTGTACCAGCAATAGTGTGGCAGCAGGGCCAGGGCAGTGATTCTTCCCCTGTGCTGGCACTGATGAGGCCACACCTCGAGTCCCGTGTCCAGTTCTGGGCCCCTCAATTTAGGAAGGACATGGAGGAGCTGGAGCGTGTCCAGGGAAGGGAATGGAGTTGGGGAAGGGGCTGGAGCAGCAGGAGTGGTTGAGGGAGCTGGGGGGGCTCAGCCTGGAGAAAAGGAGGCTCAGGGGGAACCTTCTGGCTCTGCAACTCCCTGACAGGAGGGGGGAGCTGGGGGGGGAGTTGGGCTCTGCTCCCAGGGAACAAGGGACAGAGGAGAAGACAGTCTTAAGCTGCACCAGGGGAAGTTTAGGTTGGACAATAGGAAGAATTTCTTTCTGGAAAAGGTGATAGACATTGGAAGGGGCTGCCCAGGGAGGTGGTGGAGTCCCCATCCCTGGGGGTGTCCAAGGCACTCAGTGGCTCTCAGTGCTCTGGGCTGGGTGACAAGATGGGGATCAGTCACAGGTTGAACTCGATGGTCTCAGAGATCTTTTTCAACCTCAATGATTCTGTGATTCTCTAATACTGTAGTTGGCTTGTTTGAATTTCTTAAAATAAATATCAGGGACATGACCTGTCCTGTTCTCAACACTGATTAACAACCCACGTGGGCTTCCTTTGTGGAATTTATCACAGAATCCCAGAATGGTTTGAGTTGGAAGGGACCTTAAAGATCATCTCATTCCACCCCCTGCCATGGGCAGGGACACCTCCCACTGTCCAGGTCGCTCCAAGCCCCATCCAACCTGGCCTGGAAGATTTCATGGGACAGGGCATTCCCTGAGGTGGAGAATGCCACCATCCTATGCTGAGTTCAGCCAACTGCATGTTATTTCTGCTCCCTGGATGCAGCAACAGCTCATTTTATTGTGCTCTTATCAATGCTGAGCGAGGCAAGATTTTTTTATAGCTTTCAATTCTGCATATCTTGTGTTCACTTGATAAAGGCAGGGCCTTTCACTTGGCCCTGTGACTGATGCAAATACAGCTAATCATGCATTTGAAATTACAACTATGAACAACATGATGGAACCATATTTTCTATTTTGCAATCATTTTTTCATCTGGCAGGTCATGGAGGTCAGCGAAGAAACCATTTGCTTTATTGCACTGTGAATGTGAAGCTTATATTGGACATTTAAACTGATGTTAGAAATTGCCCTACAATAAACTAATGTAAATATGAAATGGATTTGACTCCAAGAGTGGGCTGTAAATAAAACATTTCCTGCTTTGCGTGGCTTGCTCTGCTCAGCTTCCCAGTGATGTAAAAACATGCTCAATTTGTGTAGACATCAAATTTTCATCTACTTAGGCAGATGAATTCTCAATCTTCAGGGCAGATCTCCATGTTATTCAGAAAATGAATATTTAAAGGGTTGATTTGTCTTGCCTACAGGAGTTTAGTGTTGTTTGAGGTGTCCTACTCCATCTGAGCCTCCACCCCAGCTGGACACAGATCTCCTGTGTGTCCTGGGTCATACCGGTGGGGAGGAAACATAGAAGAGTCTACAGTGATGCCAACACAGGGGTAAAAACCTTTCCATCACCCTGTAAATGTGTTCTCACGTGGCTCAGTGGCATCTGGGATCGTTCTGAAGGGCTTCTAGTTCAGGTTTTTGAATTTCTTGATCTTGATTATGCATCTGTTCCAGCACTCCAAAAGTTTCACAAGCATATTAAATGTCAGGTGCATAAATTTGATAATGATGTTGATAATGATGGTTGAAGTGTACACAGTGAATTACAAGGAACAGGATGGAGTTCCTTCTCTTCAGGAAGCTCTCAAGGAGCTTAGTTTAACTATTGTGGAGGACTGGATAACACAGTCTAGAAGAAGGTCAAAAGAAAGGTGATGATCATTAGCTGTGTTCTGTGTCAGGTCTTGTTCTCTTTGTGATAAACATAACCCTTAAAACTGATTTAATCAAAAATTTCCAGGAATTAAAACTGAGAAATATCTCCAGATGTGTTCAGTCTCAAGATGTGTGAAAATGTTGTGTTTTAATTCTGCTCTGGCCTTTGGATCCATCCATGCCCAAGTGAAGGATAAGGCTTGCAGTGGAACCTTCTGTATTGATCTGGAGATGGGGGAGAGGGGTTGGCCTGGTTTGTGGCTTCCATACAAATTAAAGAATTAAACAAAAAGCCTTTTTTAAGTGGCACAGACATTTTTAACGAGTATGGGATCATTACTGCTGCTATCCAAATAGTTTGCTTATCCTTAGTGCAAAGCTGTGGGATCCAAAGAACTACTCAAACCTCAAGTTTTCTCAGTGACAAGAGTGTGCCTGAGCCAGGATTCAAGTAAGTTCTCATGGAACACTTTTCCCACTGTTTATCCAACTCTAAAAAACAAAGCTGAAAATGCATCTGAGCATAATGACACTTCAGGAAGTTCTGAGCTCCACAAAGCTCTCACTTGGAAATGACAGATACTCAATATTTATAAAATATATTGCTTGGGTTTCTAAACATGGACATAAGAGTGTCCACTTAAGCCCTCGAGTTCATATAATTTGATAACCACGGGGCTACAGCATCTACTGACAATTGTCATCCCCTGGTGAAGTTGTTTTCTAGCTGATGTTAATGTTTGCTTAAATAACTCTCAAGATTCTTTTGGAGAACCTGAAGCAGATCAGCCTTACAGCTGCAAATCCACAGCAGCCCCGTTAGAATCCGTGGAATTACTTTGGATTTCCAGTAACGCAACTGTGATAAAAATCTGTCCCAGGAGTTTCTTTCGTTTCAGCCTTTTTGTTCCCCCCTGAACTGTCAGAGAATTCGGTGCATTATTTTCTGTTTGAAGTGTGTCACTCCTTCAAACAGAGCTCTTGGCTTTTGGGAGAACTAGTCAATATTTCCTGCAAAGAAAAATCAGAGGATGCTTTAGCAAGCAACGTTTCCGTGTCTGTTTTGATCTTGTGATCTTTTTTCATCAAGGGATTTTTCTTCTTTATTGAATTCCACAGACTGTAGGATGATCTCTTTCTTTTATTGTTGTTTTATCACGGAATCATGGAGTGACAGAATGGTTTTGGTTGGAAGGGACCTCGAAGATCATATAATTCTAACCCACTGCCATGGGCGGGGACACCCTCCACTATCCCAAATTGATCCAAGCCCCATCCAACCTGCCCATGGACACTTCCAGGGATGGGGCAGCCACAGCTTCTCTGGGCAACCTGTGCCAGGGCCTCACCACCCTCACAGGGAAGAATTCCTTCCCGATATCCAACCTAAATCCACCCTTTTTCAGCTTGAAGCCAATCCCCCCGGGATCCCCTGGATCCAAAGTGTCCACTGATTTCAGTAAGAGCCAGACTGCAGAAGGAGGTCGGGATGTGCTGTTTGGTTGATGGACAATCCCATCCCCTGTGTGTGCTTGAGCTTTGTAGGATTGCAGGCAATAACACCAGGGGGTTTGCCTGAGTTCAGTCCTATTTTACTGAAACTTCAGTTCAGGAATCTCTGCTTTTATGCCTGAGATTGTCTTCAGTGGCTCTGTAGGTGGTTATTTTGTCACCTTCTGCTGCAGGGCCTGGCTGGTGAGGTACCAGTGAGAGTGTGAGATGAGTATCTTCTCTCACACCAAGCCGTGCTGACAAGGTCAAGGAAAGCCTGTCTTACACCTCTCCACTGAGCTGAGAAATCAGTTCTTCTGTCTTTCTCTCTTCACTCCCCACTCCCAAGTTTATTTCAGCTTTTATTTGCTGTTTGTTTCCTCCCACATTGATTCCTGGCTCTTTTGCTTTCCAGGATCTCCTGCCATTCGACCTTGCCCCACATCCCTTCCTTCCTGGTTCCACATTTTCCCCAGTCTTCAGATTTTCCTCTTTCTCCCTCAGGCCTGTGTTTCTGAAAAACCTTCCCTTCTCTTTATCCTTTCAGACAAAGATAAACTGGTATTTTTCCCAGCTGACCTTTACCGCCATTTACTCACAGGGTCAAAAAGTAAATCAAATTACCCAACATATCAAGTTGGACAAAATCTGTTCCCTCTTCCTGTTGCCTCAAGCACCCTGAGATACCTCCTCCTGCAGGGCCATGGAGGTTTGTGCTCTGCTGGGCCAGGGTCACTTCAGGAAGTGTCATCAAAGGCTGAGAAATCATCTTCAGTGAATCCATGCTCCCAACCCTCAGGATTTTTTGCTCTGAAGTATTTAATCCTGACCTTTCCCCAAGCAAACAGCTTCCTGTGGCTTGTTGAGGTTAATGTGCTTCCATTGTGGCTGCTCCTTTCTCCTTTGCTTTGGTTATTTTTAGTCGACTCTGTTAAACCCACCTCTTTTTCAAGTTTTAAAGGAACTGTGTTTAAGGTGTTCAGAGAAGAAAAACTCTTTTACACATAAAGGCAGTTTGAAAAGGACCTTAAAAATCATCCAGTTCCACCCCCTGCCATGGGCAGGGACACCTCCCACTATCCCAGGTTGCTCCAAGCCCCATCCAACCTACCCTTGGACACTTCCGGGGATCCAGGGGCAGCCACAGCTTCTCTGGGCAACCTGTGCCAGCGCCTCCCCACCCTCACAGCCAAGAATTCCTTCCTGATATCCCATCTAACAATTCCCTTTTTCAGTGTGAAGCCCATTCCCCCTTGTCCTGTCCCTCCATCCCTTATCCCAAGTCCCTCTCCAGCTCTCTTGGAGCCCCTTTAGGCACTGGAAGTACCAGTGACCTACACCAAAAAGATTTTTTAATTTTAATTTTAAATTAAAAATTTTAATTTAATTTTTTTTTTAAATTAATTTTGAATTTTCTTGAAGTTTTTTGTATTTTTTTTTCTTTTTGCCTATGAAGAAACAGATCCCAGAACTGGATGCATTAGCCCAGAATGAACTTAATCAATGCCATAAATAAAGGTCACTGCTGGTTATACACCTCTTTCTGTAGATTTGCCTTTATTCTTTGTTCCTAGATGGATAATTTTTAGGTTTCACCTTCCTAGATGTAGAATTTGGGGTTTAAGTGTGTTCTTAGGAGCTCAAAGATGCAGTGTGAGCACCCTGGTGTTATCAGTGTTCGCTGAAACTCTGACCTTCATGTGATCTTCTAATTGCACCAGCACTAATTTTATAATTATTTCTAAGCCTTGATCACTACCCTTCATAATTCTGGTGAAAGTCCATCTTAATCCAGTTATCATTCCCCATATTAATACCATATAGCACTTCTTTTTTAATTAAAATGATTATGTGATATTAAACACAAAATGTTCACTGCTTTGTATCTACAGAGTTTCCTGTGCCAGCTGAACTTGTAATGGCATCAGAGACAGATGTTGGGTTTATATTTGACCTGTTTTCTACAAAAACATGTTGATTGACACTAATTATATTCCTTTCCAATTGAATGTCATTTTTTGGGGGTTGTTTTTGTTTTTAACCACGTACAAATTCACAGTGGTGTGTGTGTTATGTTACTTTTGAAGTGCTACAGGGAACTGGTGCTCATTCCCTCTTCTAGAATATTCAATATTAACCATCTTTTATGTGAAACCCACATTTTTAAAAGAAAAGTTGAAAAATTAGACAACTTTGGGTTTATTAACCAGTTTTTTGCACTGAAGGACTCCCAACTGCAAACTTCAAGGCTTTTTTTTTGCATTCCTTAACAAAGCGTCCCATTTTATTTTTATTAAATATGGAAAATACAATATTTGTCCCACTTATATTTCTCAGAAATGGCTGATGGTTTTCTGTAAAAAAAAAAAAATCTGTAAAATTTATTTACTCCAGCAAATACAACTTAGTTACAACTTTCAGCCCAAAACATGAAGAAAAGAAACAGCCAAGGAAAAATTCTGAACAAATAGAGGTGTTAAAAAATCACATATTTCCACATGCACACACAAATGTGCACTTTTAATTCCATCATTTTACTTTCTGTAATATTTTTTATTTTTATCTCAATCAGCTAATTATATCCTGGATGGTTATTTCTCATCCAACTCCTCTTGCCATTATATATATATATATGTAGTTGCTGTTTTATGTACCAACAACCATAGGAAATTTATTCCCCCATTATCCCATGATATATTATCATAGGAAAAGCCTTCAGTGCGAAACGAGGGGATTTTCCAGGGCTGGAGGAAAACCTGATTTCTTTCATTGCCCTCTAGTGGGCTCAAAGCACTTGTGCAAGGGCAGGGAATGAGGAGCTTTTCCCTTCTCTTTGTGCAACACAAACCTCCAGGTTTCTCAGAATTCGAATTATTTTTCCATATTTGTATAATTCATAGAACACTGTTTCATCTCTCAGGTAAAGCAGAATTATAATCCCGGTGTTTATAAATTAGAACAAAAGGGGATACTGTTCTTTTGATATTTTGCTACAGAAAACTGAAAATGCACTTTTTCTGTGTCAAACAGTATTTACCAAGTGAGTTTTGGGAGGGACATTTAAATATATAAAGGCTTGAGAAGGAGGTACCACGTTTTAGGCATCATTTTCTGCTATGAATTCATCACACAGCCCAGCTGAAGGGGGGGCTTGGAAAATGTTTCATCCCATTTATTTGTGATTTGTGATGGGATCCTAGAATGGTTTAGGTTGGAAGGGACCTTAAAGATCCTTTATTTCCACCTCCTGCCATGGGCAGGGGCACCTTCCACTGGACCAAGGTGCTCCAGTTCTCAGTTTATGAATAAAAAGAACATGATTTCACCCCTTCCCCCCAATTTCATTGTGTGATAATGTTTCAACAAATATGCTAGATAGTGGATTAGACACACACAAGACGTATCAAGGGGAGGAAGAAAGGGGGGGATAATGCTTGTGCTGGGAAAAGATCATAATATTAAGAACGGCGTTTTTTGAATTAAAAAGCAAAACAAAACTTGAGGCAAAGATATTAATTTTCAGCAGGAAGATCAGAGGAAATCAAACACTCCTCCAGACTGGTTGGTACTGATTTTTACTCTGAGTAAACACACAATGCATGGCTGGATTATGGCTTGTTAGTATTAAAAATTAGTGACTTTTGGATGCAAAATGCCTGTCTAGTGTATGTTGACTTCATACAGTGTCATATTTCTCAACTCTCCTGGGAAGGAAGGAAAGAAAAAAGCTCTTTAGGACATTTTTGGAATGACAGCAGAATTCTGTCTCAGAGTTGTTTTAGGTCAGGCATTAATTTATACCACAAGAAAATCACAGTTTTCATGAGAGAGCAGAGCACGAGGGACTCAAGCACCTGTGCCAAAGAGATGGAAGCACATTTGTTTAGAGTCATAGGGTAGTTTAGGTCGGAAAAACCCTCTAAGGTCATCAAGTCCAACCATTCCCCAGCACTGCCAAGGCCACCACTAACCCATGTCCCCGAGTGCCACATCCACGTGGCTTTTAAGTAAGTCCCTTCAGGTTTGGGGACTCCACCACTGCCCTGGGCAGCCTGTTCAGTGCCTGACCACCCCTTCAGTGAAGAATTGTTCCTGTTATCCAATTTAAACCTCTCCTGGTGCAACTTGAGGACATTTCCTCTTGTCCTAGTGATGGATTCACTATCCACAAACCTCGGTTCTCTGTCCACTCATGTGATGGGCATCACATTTGCTGTCTGCCAGTGGATTGGCACCTCCTTGGTTAGCCAGGACTGCTGATAAATGATGGGAAGTGGCTCAGTGAGTACTTCCACCACCTCCCTCAGCACCCTTGGGTGGATCCCATCTGGCCCCGTGGAATTTTGTGTCAAAGTGCTGTAGCAGGTCACTGACCATTTTCCCTTGGATTCTGGATGTTCATTCTGCTCCTTGTTTCTGTCTTCCAGCTCAGGGGGTTGGGTACCCAAGACAACTGGTCTGACTATTAAAGACTGAGGGAAAAACAGCATCAAGTACATCCACCTGTTCCTCATCCCTTGACATTTTATTTTCCCTGCCTCCAGTACAGGATGGAGGTTTGTATGTCCCTGTTTGCGGATGTGCATTGAGAGTACAGGGAAAAAATATTGCAGCTTTGCACTTTCCTTCAGGAATGACTCACTCCCTCTGCTGGGAACATTTAATTCTGAATGTGTGATGCTGCTTTCCCTCCTCCTCCTCCTCCTCCTCTTGCATCCACCCCCCTCACCACATTCACATTCATCTTGCTCCGTGTGACATCTGCTCCGTGTGCTGCAGAGCAGCACTTTGGTTTCTATGGCAGCTGCTGTAGCCAGTGGACCCATGGATGGGGAGGGAGAGGAGGAAGAAAAGTCCCAAAGTGGCTGGATTCAGGTGCATGGTGGTCGTTCACCCTTGGCCAGAGAGTTGGGATGTGTGTGGAGAGGGTTGTCCCAAAGGGAGGTCTCTCCCATGGCAGCCATCTGTGGCCCAGAGTGATTTCCTTTCTTCTTCTGTGACAAGAAGGACAGCAGTGAAATGCAGGGTGTGAAGAGCAGCAGGTTGTGGGTTTGGTTGAACTTCACTCCATGTTTCCTTTTGCTCTGTTAGGTCTCCAGTTTTGCAGCAAATACTCCTCAGCCTCTGCCTCTCTGAGGGTGAAAATGCAGATGCCAAACCTGAGATATTATAATTAAGTGTCTATTTATAACATAGTTTGTCATTAGAATTACCATGTCATTTTTAAAACAAGGGAGGATAATGCCAGTTCACAATCTACACCTATAACTGTTGTTTCTTTTTTTATTGTTATTTTAAGCACAGTTATTCTTTGATTTGTTCTGACTGTGAATTCATTAAGAGACCTAAATTAACATCCTGCCACATAGGCTGGGGCTTCTTCAATCCTACGTCCCCCCAGGTATAAACACCAGGATTTGAGCTGCCTCACTTCAGCTACAGGGAGCTGAATAAAATACAGAACTCAGTTCTTCATTTTTAAACATTCTTTATATAGTGGAATCAGAATTTGGTTTTGAAACAGTTGAAAAACCCACGTGGCAGCATCGTGGCTCATGTGCCACCAACTGTCATGGACTGTCTTGTATTCAGGATCAATCCATCATTTATCAGCAATCCTGGCTAACTGGAGAGAACCCAGCTGAGTGGGAATTAGCAAATGTGATCCCCATTTAGAGCTTTTAACCTAAAAAGCCAGGTTTGTCCAGCCCTGGCACAGCTACCCAGGGCAGTGGTGGAGTCTCCATCCCTGGAGGGATTTAAAAGCCACATGGATGTGGAACTTGGAGACACGGGTTAGTGGTGGCCTTGGCAGTGCTGGGGGAATGGTTGGACTCAATTTTCTTAAAGGGCTTTTCCAACCTAAATGATTCTGTGATTCCTTTATCTTAAACCATTACAAAGATGTATTTAATTTAGAGCAGTTTGTTCACGGGGGATGAAACCAGCAGGAGCTGGGATTCACTGGTGAAATATGAACTTGGAAAATCACAGAGTCCCAGAATGGTTTGGGTTGGAAGGGACCTTAAAGATCATCTTGTTCCGTGCCCCTGCCACGGGCAGGGGCACTTGTTAGAGGAAAGGCTGTCAGAGATGAATGTCCCTCCTGTTTCCCAGTCCTGGTGTCAGGAAGGTTGTGCATCCCCAGTGTGTGGGGTGTGAGCACGCGGATGATCCTGAGCTTTGACACGTCTTCAGAGGGCAAGGTACTGCCTTGGTGAGAGGAATTTAGTGTTGGATGTACTTTGGAGAACTCTGGAGAGTTCTTTTTATAGCAGGTGAAGAAATCCTTTTTAGGCCCTTGCTTCTTTTACATCTTTTCTTTGAACAATACTTTTTGTTCCATTGTCTGTAACCCTCAGGATTTCAGGTGCCAAGGCCGAGTGTTTCTCCTTATGCGAACATTTTGCATCTTCAGGCCTGTCTGCTGTACTTTGAGTGATCTTATTATCTAGCAGTACCTCTACCTTGCATCTTTTCTTTATCCATTTTGTCAGTTATTCCCACTTAATCCCATATAATCTTTCCTGGAGTCTTTAGCAGCAACCCAGACCTCAGATCCCCCTCGGCCTGTTTTAAGTAGCTGTCAATGACACGACACATCCTCTAAAACCCAGTTGAAGTCTGATGTGTGAGGTGCTCTGGTGCTGTTCTAAAATAGCACAAATTAGGTGTTATTAGGAAAAAAAGTCATGGAGAATTATGGCAAAAGAAGACCTTTTATCAGGCTGCTCAGGACCTCTGGTTTTCTCCCAGTTTTAAAGTGCTGCTTGTCTGCCTATTCTACCCATAGTCTTGCTCTTGTTCCCATGTGTTGTATGGACCCTCCTCCAGTTACATGGAAATCCCAGCCATCTTTAAGACATTTAATTTCTATTTATTATTAATAGTCCTTATAAACACATTTTTTCTTTTCTTTTTCCCTTTAGTTTATGAACAGAGGCTTCACAGCCTTCAAACTGACTAAGCTCTGACCTTAATCCCTTGAGGTGTCACATAGGATAGCAAAATCCTACCCTGGTCTTCTAAAGGAAGGAAAAAAAAAATTAGATGTTCCTAATAAAGTTAGATGTTCCTAAAAGAAGATAAAGTTATCTGGATCCTCCCCTTCACTTACAGAGGGCACAGCAGACTCCACCTATTTTATATTATCCCATAATTGTGCATTTCACTGCTGTAACCTCAACTGGAAATTAATTTTGGAGCTAAAATTGTCCCATATTTTCCATTATTTGGCCTTTTTTCACCAGTTTGGTTTTTCTTTCTTGAGATCCATCAGTTTATGACTTATGTGTCTACATATTTATCAGTGTTAGAAGATAATATTAAAAAAGGGATTAGCACGTAGCAATGGTCTATTAAATAGTGTAATTCATCTTTGTGCGGAGACCATCATTAATTTAATTTGTTTAATTAAAGTAGCCCATTAAAATGGATTTAGTTGCTGGCATCAAACCACTCCTGGCTTCCTTTTTGTTACTGGGACATAATATTATCCAAGGTCTCAACAACTTCACCATTTTGCTAATTGAGTCAGAGGTTCAATTTGAAATTAGCATTGATGGGAAGGAGGAACAAATCAAATAGAGAACCCAGTTAGCATTTAAGGCTTAAAACAGGGGGTTTCCTTATTTCCCTTTTAGTGGATGTGAGCAGGAGGTCAGGTTGTTATGTGAACATTAAAAAATGTCATCTCCTGACCTGCTGAATTCCTGACAGTGCCTCGTGTTTGTGCTGACAGGAAGAAGCAAACAAAACAAAATGAAAAGGTAATGAGGTAGAGCACAGAGGGGATGTGAAATCTTCCCCTCAGAAAGCTCTGCAATGTTTATTAATGCTACTGCTTCAATGGAAAAATGCAACCTGCAAAAAAAAATGTCACTGAGTATTTTTCCATTTCAACTTGTACTTTTTGCAATTTACCCACGGTAGAAAAGACAAAAATGAAATAACTCCATCTCTGAGCATAAAAACACAAACTATGTCGTGGTAAGCAGGTTTTATTTCTAGTGGGGCTTTGAAACATTGTGCCTGGATTGCAGGAAATCCAGTTTGTACCCCTTTGGTGAAGTCTTTATTGTTAATCATTATCATAGAATCATGGAATGGTTTGGATTGGAAGGGCCTTAGAGACCATCTTGTTCCAACCCCCTACCATGGGCAGGGACACCTCCCACTAGCCCAGGTTTCTCCAAGCTCCATCCAACCTGGCCTTGAACACTTCCAGGGATGGGGCAGCCACAGCTATTCTAGGCAACCTGTGCCAGGGCCTCACCACAGCCAAGAATTCCTTCCCAATATCCCATCTATCCCTGCATTCTGGCACTGGGAAGCCATTCCCTCCATCCCTTGTCCCAAGTCCCTCTCCAGCTCTCTTGGAGCCCCCTTAGGCTCTGGAAGGGGCTCTAAGGTCTCCCTGGAGCCTTGTCTTCCCCAGGCTGAACACCCTCAGCTCTCCCAGCCTGTCTCCAGAGCAGAGGGGCTCCAGCCCTCGGAGCATCTCCGTGGCCTTCTCTGGACTCCATTATAGCCCTCAACTTCCCCATGGCTTTTCTTTCCTTCTCCATGGCTCTTCTGGCTCTCCCTTCTTCAATGATCCCTCTTTGGTTGGACTTTGTGCTGCGTGAAAGTGAAACCCCCAAACCCTTTTTTTCTCTACAAAAATCCAGTGCATGCCTGTGCTCTGGGCTGGCTGATCCACCCTGGATGATCTACATGAGTTCTTAGAGCTTGAACACGAGGGGCCAATGACTTGGTAATTCTGTAGGAGATGCTGGTGGAAATACTTGGTGGCCTGAAGTAGCACCGCGTGCAGTTTGAGGTGCTTCAGGATATCTGAGACATTCCTATGGGGCTGTGAGGTCAAAAGGATCTGGGAAGACCTGCGGCTTCTGAATCAGCAGCTGGAGATTGAAGCAAAGTATCTGAATTTAGGCAACTGGATCCAAGCTGCAGTTTACCAGCAGACACCTCTGCTGTCGTCCAGAACAGAACTACAGTTAACATGGAGTGAACTACAGTTAAACAAGTCTCTTGGGCTCCCTCTTTGGGCTCTTTGGGCTCTGTTCTGGATCCCAGTGAAATCCAGGCTGATGATGGTGTGCTGGCCCAGGCCCAGGTGCTGCCCTGGCCTGTGCCCACTGCTCTTTGTTGCTGTGGTCACTGACGTGGTCTGAGCCTTGTCTCACTAACGAGCTCCAAAGCCATGCCCAGGAGAGATCCCAGGGGTGACAAAATGACGGTTCTCAAGAGGCAATTTCAGTGTGACTGGACCATTGGGAGCAGGAGAGTCTGGATCCTTGGATGTGAGCCCAGCCCTGCCTGGCCTTGAACTGCACAGTGAATAATGAATGACTCAGCACACTCTGTCTTCCAGCATGAATGAAGCCATTCCCCTGCAAGAATCACTTCTGTCAATGAGAAGGACTTACAGTGTTTCCTTTGATTATGAGAAAATCAAGGAAAACTCTTTTCCAGTGTTTTTTTAAATAACCCACCTCACTCAGCAACTCACTCGGTAAAGTCACAATTACTATTTCATTCTAAATTGAATTTTGACTCCCTCAGTTGAGTAAAACAGACTTATTTCCAATATTTCACTCAAGTGGGTGTTTTCTTGCCTGTTGAGAAAATTCATGGAAATACTTAGCAAAAAACAGTGTCATAACTTTCTCTGGTGGTTGGAGATTTTCTTTCTCTGGTGGTTGGATGGGGCTTAGAGAAACCTGGTCTAGTGAAAGGTGTCCCTGCCCATGACAGGGAGTTGGACTAGATGAGCTTTAAAGGTCCCTTCCAACTCAAAGCAACTCCAAACCATCCTGTGATTCCAGACCATTCAGTGATTCCATGACCTGGGGACACTGCTGGGTGACACTGAGGCATTGGGTGACACTGTGTAAATCCGGGTTTTATCAGCCAAGTTATTTTCTGTAGACCTGGAGAATAGGAAGTCTTTAATGAGAAAAGACTGTGATTTGTCATCCAGCAAACAGGCTGAGTAAGAAAAAATATTTTTTCCTAGAAACAGGAAAGAAGTAAATATCAGGGAGAGGGGCAAAAGCTGTTTAAGGTGAAGAACAATGTTAGCACAAATCCAGGGGGATATGAATTGCCCATCTTTACATTTGGATTGGGAAATTGGATGTTTTATAATCATTAGAACAGCTGGGTTCACAAACAGAATAGAAGAGGTAGAAAATCTGACAATTCATGCAACAGTGCTTGCAAAGTTCATGAAAGGATCTGTGTGAGCTTCCAGTGGCAGGAAACCAAATTGGATAACAAGGGAGGAGGTCTTCCAGACCCGTGGCCACATCAGTGCAAAGTGCTACTATTTTCTGAACTCATTTGTCCTCATTTCCCCCCCATTTTAAAAGAGCTGGGACTGCATTAAGCCATTATACATTTACAGATTCATTGGAAAAACCATAATTTTGGTCATCAATATTCAATTTTCCTGCACCTTGGGGCCCAACCTGTTTGTGTGTCCCACTGCTCGCGGATATTTGTGTAACGTCACAAGGTGCAAAATCAGATGTACCAAAAAGCTGTGATGACAGAAGATAAGCAAATTCTGTGGCCAGGGAATACTCTGAGGAGTAGGCAATGGAAGGGGCTCTAAAGTCTCCCTGGATCCTTCTCTTCCCCAGGTGAACACCCCCAGCTCTCCCAGACTGGCTCCAGAGCAGAGGGGCTCCAGCCCTTGGAGCATCTTCATGGTCCTCCTCTGTGCTCAATCCATCAGATTATATGCAAATATATATAAATATATATATTTATTTCTTTTATTTTTACCATTCCCATATGTCAGTTAAGTTCATAAAGTTGAATCAGATTAAAGATGAGGTCGAGGGACCCCTAAAATTTGGAAAGACATCTCATACCCTTCAAGTTCATTTCAGTCCTTTGTAATCAATAGGTAAACTTGGGCAATAACCAAGAATAAGTTGACAAAAAAATAGTGTAAAAATATTTTTGGTATTTATACAAGCTAACCTAAACAGAAAGTCCTGATTTTTAAGTTCAGATGTTTTGATTGTCAAACAATCAAAGAGACACCATGTCCTGAGAGCCAACCAGCTCACCAATAAATGATAGATGTAGAATTTGTTTCCACCACTGAATTTAAAGTGAATACAGATCACAAGGAGCTAAAAGGCTGAAATCAGCCTTTTCAGGTATTGATTAAATAGAAGAAAAAGGCGTATTCATGGAGTAACTGCCAAACAGGCTGTAAACGGATGCAAAAGGGGTTTTAGATCTTTTGAACAGATCCTCTTTTCCACTTTCAGGCTTCATTTTGGCAAAGACAAGTCCTAGATATTGGTGATCACCGGTAGCTGCAGGACCAGAACTTTCCTGTCAGGAACCATATTTAATTTGGATGATCAGTGTATCTGAAAACACTCCTGAATATTGCAGCACAACCCTGATGTGCAGAACTGGATTACAAATCCACTTTGATATTTTTATTTCAACCAGGTTAATTATTGCTTTGATTATGGAGCTGGAATTGCCATCTGTCACAAGCTCTGTGGGATGACCCAGCTTATTTTGGCTTCATGTTTTCCTGCATATAACGTTTATTATTCCCAAAATAATATAATGTGAGACATTTACTATCATCCTGGGACAGCTTGTCATGGAATGACTTTCTCATCATCACACTGCACTGGTAATGCAATTCCATTTTCATGTGCCACTGTTAGGCTGTGAACTACAGGATATTATGTTGTGCATAGTTTAGAGATAGGGAAAAAGACTGCATCTGACTGATATATCTGTTTAATTAATATTATTTCCATGTAAGGAATGTGTAGCAGTTAGTCAGGAGGTTTCTGGAAAGCTGAGAAAAGAGGATGTTAACACCAGATTAAAATATCTTCATTTGCTTGAGGATCCTCCTCAGATCTGTCACAAACCATCTTCTCCAATATATTGGGAAGCTAGAAGATCAAACCTGGTGCTGACAAGATGAAGCACTGGAGGAGGTTCCCAGAGAAGCTGTGGCTGCTCCATCCCTGGAAGTGTTCAAGACCAGGTTGGATGGGTCTTGGAGCAACCTGGGCTAGTGGAAGGTGTCCCTGCCCATGGCAGGGAGTGGAATCAGATGATCTTCCAAGTCCTTTCTGACCCAACCCATTCCATGATTCTCTGATTCTCCGACTGTATTAAAGGGAAAAGGCATAAACACATCCAATTTTGTTTGAGGCTTTGCAGATAGAAGGGAATATTTAACCATCATCCCAAACTGAAAACACTTCCAGGTGAGAAATCAAAATATGTGGAAATACCACTAAATAAACAGGCAGCTGTATTATCCCATAACTTGAGTCTTAATTAAGCTTGGGCTCTAATTCTGGGGGAATATATTCCCATTAGTAGCCTTGCTGTGGATAGTGCGAAAAGTTTCAAGCTCCTTTGTATGTAAAGTTTGGGAAAAACCTCACATTCTGGACCAGAGTTAAATTAAAGGCTTAGTTTACACGCTGGCAAGTTAATACAGTGATCCCACCAAAGCCTTGTGCAGGCATTTCCCCCTGAAAAACAGGCAGAGTAAATCTGTGGGATGTGTCACATTTACCTGTTTGCTGCTGAAAAGTCCCTCCATGTCTCCACGTGCCATCCCACCCGGTCACTCCTTCCTTCCTCAGGCTTTTCCTTGGCATTTTTTGATCCAGAATCAATAAAGGATATTTAAACCCAAGATGCGTGTGGGGAACAACTTCAGAAGTCTCAAATTATTTTTTCCTCATGTTTCATGCTAACCTGATCAACTCTAAAGGAGAGGGCCAGGGTGTTACCTCCTTTTTCAGTTTATTGAAGTGATGCTGATGCAAATCCTTCTGACCATTTCCAAACACATAAAAAGGAGGAAAATAAAAGAAGAAGAATTAATTGCCTTCAGCCCAAGCTTTCATGATGAGCTGTACCACAGGCAATGAATAAAGTGCACAGGATTTCAAGCTCCAGGAGATGGGAGATCAGAAAAAACCCCTTTGTTTTGGGTTTTTTTAAACCTCTTTTCACAGTTTTCCTGTGGAACATGCTGCAAACAAGCTTCAAACCCTGGTTTGCCACCCTTTTCAATTAAATTCCCATCAAAACCACAAATAGAAAAATCAATATTGTTCATTCAAATGTTCCTCAAATACAACCTGAAAAAGGACAGACTGACAGTGGGTTCTTTTCCCCTCCATTGTTTCGTGAACGATTTAAAATCTCAGATGTTTTAGAGTCTCACCTCCAAAGCTTGAAATAAAATTGGAAACTTGTTTTCCTCCTCTTCTCACATTGTCCAGCGGAAGGTGTCCCCCTTGGAAGAGGGGTTGGAATGAGATGATGTTATAAAGCCCCCTTTCAACCCAAACTGTTCTGTAAGTCTGTGATTAAATATGACTTCTTAGAAACCACCTGCTTCTGGCTCCATGTGAGTGTGTTTTTCCCAGCTGTGCTTCCAGTACGACACCAATAAAAGCAAATTCCTCCTTGGGCAGCAGTGCCTGGACCTGCCAAACCTGCCTCGAGCACGTGGGGCCGATAAGCTCCGCAGGCCCCTCCAGCCATGCCCGAGGCTGCACTTCCAAGTCCTGAGTTCTTTCCAAGGGGGAACCTCAGAGGATGCTCAGGAAGATTTGTAATTTCAGATGAGGTGGTGGGATCGGGTCCCTGGAGCATTGGAGATGCTTTTGCTGACCTGTCTTTGCCGGCGGGTGCAGCGGCAGAGGCGGATTGTGAGCCCAGCTGCTGCATCAGCATCATTTTAATTAAATATATATTGCTTTATTTAGCTCTGTGGATGGCATGGGTTCTGTTATTGCTTTCAGTGAAGGGCTGGAATGCAAATGGAGAGGATGTAAGTGGAGACAGCAAAGGATGGTGCTATAGCAGGAGCAAACATCTAAATGAAACACGGAGAAGTCTCGAGTCTCGGTGATGATGCTGCTGATGGCAAACCTGGTTGAAATGTGAATTCCCCCATCCTCTTAACTCCTCATGTGCACACAAATGGCATTCCCAGCTCCTTGGGAGCCTGCAGAGTGTTAACACAGGCACCAGGGTGTTTGGGCAGCGTTGTTAAAGCAGCATTAGTATGCAGGGAGATGCTCCTCACTCTGCTAAATCACTCTGCGAAGGGGGACTGCGAGCGCTCCCGCTTTGTTATGACAGCGCTTGTGAGGCAAGACTAATAAGACTTAAAAGCAGAGCTAAATTAGGGAGATGGGAGATGAAGGCAGGGGTAGAGACTGAACTGGGCTGATGGAAAAGCGTGGGCTGGTGGGAAAGGCAGGGAGAGAAGGAATGTAGACAAGGAGAGGCCCGAGGGAGTCGGGTCACGTGAACAGGGCACAAGAGCCTGAGCAGGGATTGAAGCTTGTCCCGGGTCTGGCATAATAAAGATGGTTGAAATGTCAGCATTAAAAACTCAAAAATGAAAAAAAAATACCAAAACTTACAAAAGAAGAAGATCCAGTGAAGTGATGCTCTCAGGTGGGATTCCTGTGCAGACCCAGGAGTTGGACTCGATCCTTGCGAGTCCCTTCCAACTCAGGATATTCTGTGATTCTATAAGACATGAGAAAGAGAAGAGAAATAAAGAGGATGAAATACACAAAAAGAAAGAAATGGCTGGAAAATTAAAATATTTCTGTTAGAAGGAGAGAACATTCAAGTCATCTCCTTTTTTTTTTTTTTTCCTACAGACTTTAGCTCAGGAATTCTTCTAACCAAACAGAACGCTGCTGTCCTGGGCCTACATGGGATTTTTTAACACTTGCCAAATGGTGTCTGTGAGCTTGTAACAGATGTAAAAGATTATTTCCCAAATCTGCAAGAATTGTCACTTTGCACTTGCAAAGTGAAGACGCCTTGACTGGAAATACAGGAAGGATGAATTATGCATGGAAAGTGCTGCCTGGCTATTTTTAATGGTGCATGGGCATAGTCTGGAATATGATTTGTTTCCTCTGCTTGTGTTTAAGAGGGGGGTGAGTGAGGAAAGAATGAGAAGGTGAACAGGGAAATCTGCCTCAAAAACACGAGCTGAGGTTTCCTGGTGACAGAGACACCAGCCCAGCACTGCAGAGCAATAGTGCTCCGTGAGGAGCTAAAATCAGGAATAAAATGTTAGGAACTTTATAGGATCATGGAATGGTTCGGGTTGGAAGGGACTTAAAGACCATGATGAAAATGAAGATATACTTGCTTGAGCCATTTGGGTGCTTAGAGGAGTCTGAAAGAAAGAATTTCAGAGAACGTGTTCAGGTTGTAGCTCCAGTACGTCACAGCGCATATAAGCAGGAATGATTAGAGTGGTAAAGTCACAATTAGTATTTCCTTATAAAATGAATTTTGACTCCCTCAGTTGAGTAAAACAGATTTATTTCCAATATTTCTATTGTACTTTGTAGACTAGGTGAGGCAACTCAGAAACCAAATTATTTTTATTAGAAAATATCAATATTATCAAGGTTTATGTGCTTGTTTTTGTGAATTGAAAAATTTTTTGGTATTTTGTGTGTGTGTGAAAGGACAGAGATGTCCTGAGAGAGAGAGGATTTGTGCATCCTGCCCAGTTTATGATGGCTGTGAGTTTGCTCCCCAGCCTAATTCCTTGATGATCCAGGTGAGATGGGATCTCCAGCCCTCACAGTGTTATTCCCTGATGGGAAGTGATCCCATCAGAGAAGCTTTCATGTCAAACAGTAAATATTTCATAGATTTTGGTGGATTTTAGAAAAGAAAGTTGACTGAGGCAGCACAAAGAGCAGGAACCAAAGCTTGGTTTGGGATTCCCTCCAGCATCCAGTGATGAACTGGACCTTGATGCAGGTTTTACTTGATTAATTCTTCCACTCTTCAGGAGACCACAATGGCCTCTCAGCATCCTCTGATTTTCCTCTCTCTTTTTTATCAGCTCAACCACTGGGAATATCTTGCTTGACACTGATATTTGCATGAGCTGGTGTCATATTGATACTTTGTTCTTTAATAACTACATAAATTTATCACCAGTGTGCAATGGAGATGGGGGTAGTTGGGACAATTTGTGGTTAAAGAGGCAAAAAGGCCCTCAAGACAGTCCATGTGCTATGTGGGAATACCCCCATTGAATAAATGATGGCTTTGTCTTCTGCTTCTGGAGAAAAGGAGGCTCGAGGGGACCTTCTCTCTCTCTCCTCCCGGGTAACGAGTGACAGGGAGAGAGGAAATGGCCTCAAGTTGTGGCAGAGGAGGTTTAGGTTGGATATTAGGGAAAATTTCTTCACTGAAAGGTTTGTCCAGCCCTGGCACAGCTGCCCAGGGCAGTGGTGGAGCCCCCATCCCTGGAGGGATTTCAAAGCCATGTGGATGTGGCACTTGGGGACATGGCTCAGTGGTGGCTTGGGCAGTGCTGGGGGATGGTTGGACTCAATGATCTTGGAGGGTTTTCCAACCTAAATATTCTATGTAAAATCACATTCTTGACAGCAGTCAGGAAGTCACGTTCCGGGTTAAAATTACATTAAAATGTTGGCATCCCAACAGCTTTCTGAATGAAAAGTGAAATCAAGATTTGTTTAAATTTTGGGAACATGGCTCCTGCAATGTTTTTGCAATCGTGACTTTGTGCCCGTTGACTCCAAGGGAAGCAGTTAATCTATTTTTGGGTCATAGACCGGGGGATCTGTGTTTTGTGTGTTCACAAATATCTCTTGGTTCCTTGGAGAAAAATCTTCTTTATATCATGGCAGCAGAATGCTGGGTTTGTGTGGTTTATATTCTCATACATCCTGTGCACTACTGTGGACATCTGGGCTGATGGAAGGTGTCCCATGGCAGGAGGTGGAACAAGATGAGCTTTAAAGTCCCTTCCAACCCAGACCATTCTGGGATTCCATGATCACAGTGACCCCGTGCAGACAAATCATCAACCAATATAAATAATCACAGCTCTGGTGTTTTCCAGGCATTCCCTTTGTCCTGTGCTGAGAATATGATCCATATCCTTTCAAACCTGCTGTGGTAACAAACTCAGATCCCAATCCTGGTTTCAGCAAACTCAGGAGACTTTTTGCAAATGGCTTAAATGGTTCCTGAGGAGGCCCAGATCTTGCAGCTCTCCTTATGTGCTGCTTGCAGTTTTAAGGTTTGGGAATATGTTAACCTAGCTGGGATGAGAAGGGGAAAAGGCAGCAGTGCTGTTCTTCATCTGTGGAAGTACATTTGTTGGGTAGGCTGTGTTCTTTTACTGCTTTCCTCAAATGCCATTTTGTAACAGTAAAACGCTCCCTAAAAATACTAAAATATTTTTAGTTGTCGAGTACAAATCAGATTGAGCTGCACATTTCCCTCGTGAGTAAAAGTGATGAGTTTGTGTTCATTAACTCGGGGCCATCTGGTGCAGACATGCTGCAGTCTGTGAATCAAACATGCAGCAAACTCCAGGGATCAGAATAACCACCAGACCCAGGCTTGAGGGGGGGGTTGGGGGATTGGGGGCAGAGGAAGAGGATGGTGGACTATAGATTTCACTCTTTTAAAAATTAACTCTGCTCTTAATGTTGCACTATTGTAAAACTGTGTCCCAGGCCCCTTGGTGACACTTTGAGTAGTGTTCAGGGTGCTTGTCTGCCATTAAAGTGATGGTACCTGTCATCCCAACTGTTTTTGTGTGCAAAAATGACTGAATAGCTCTGTTTCTCTGAATTTATAAATAATGCATCTTGAGGGTTCGGCTACACAGATGCAACTAAAAAATAAATCTAAGCAGTTTTTCTGGGTCTGCACTGGTGGAAGTCAGTGGTGTTTCCACTTACGGTGTAACTGGAGCAGATTTCAGAGTGTTTTGTTGAAAACTTTGAAAAAATAAGTTGTAACTGGAGGCTCTGATTCCATCTTAAGGGCCTTTTACAAGCTAAATGATTCTTCTTCTTCTTCCCTGTGAGGGTGGTGAGGCCTTGGCACAGGTTGCCCAGAGAAGCTGTGGTTACCCCATCCCTGGAAGTGTCCAAGGCCAGGTTGGATGGGGCTTGGAGCAACTTGGGATGGTGGGAGGTGTCCCTGCCCATGGCAGGGGGTGGAACGAGATGAGCTTTGAGGTCCCTTCCCACCCAAACCAGTCTGTGGTTCTGTGATTCCATGAAGTCTACTTCCATTACCAACCTGGCAGCCATATCTCACCCAAATGTCCCAAAATTCCTACCTCTCCTGTTTATGTTTTTTTCGGGGCTCTGCCTTCATCTTTTCCAATCTCCTGCCTGTCATGGGTTGCAACCATAGCTGGGTGGTCCCAAGAGGGGAGGAAGAGCCAGTTTTAAACCTGAAAGTATTGTGAGATGATCCAAAGTCACCAGATTCCACCCACAAACCTGTATAACTTTCTGAGTTCATTACAGAATTGCAGAATTGTTCAGGTTGGAAAAGCCCTCTAAGGTCATCAAGTCCAACCATTCTTCCAGCACTGCCAAGCCCACCACAAACCGTGTCCCCAAGGCCACCTTTACATATCTTTGAGAGCCATAAATTCCGTGGTTGTTGTTTGTAATTTTTGAGTTGTTTCAGTGGTACCTCACAGGGTTTTGCCCAGGACAGGGATCACTCCCTGAGTATATCCAAGGTGCTTGATGCCTGTGTTTGGGCAACTAGTTAAACCCTCAGAGCCTTTAGAGCTTTTCTGCTGACCAAAGATGTAGATATTTGCTTTGGGAGGACTTGAGTTGCTCTCTGGACTCCACTGGGTGCGGTTTAGTTGCCAAAACATATAAATCAAGTGCTGTTAAAGATGGTTAAAGATATCTGGGATGTCCATGGAAAGCTGACAGAAATGGCTGCTACCCACAGGAGATTAAAGCCATGGGAATGGTAGTCAGGGGCTGGACAAGATTCCCTGTGACATCTCAAGTAATACCTATGGATCCCTATGTTTAGGCACGAAGCTGTGTCAGGGGAGGTTTAGGATGGATCTCAGGAAAAGCTTCTTCCCCCAGAATGTGGTGGGGCACTGAACAGGCTCCCCAGGGCAGTGGGCACGGCCCCAAGGCTGCCAGAGCTCAAGGAGTGTTCGGACAACGCTCTCAGGAACATGATGGGATTGTTGGGATGTCCTGTGCAGGGCCAGGATTTGGACTGGATGATCCTTGTGGGTTCCTTCCAACTCAGGATACTCTTTTATTCTATGAACCATATCCTGAACTGAGACTTCATTATCTTTAAAGGGGGCTTAGAAACCTTTTGTAAATTCCCAAGCCAAAGTTTCCGGAGGAGAATCCCATTTCATTTATTTTATTAGATGTCCTGAGGTGTAAGTTGTATTCTTTACGTCTGTCATGGATCCACTGGCTCTTTGCCTGATGGTTGTGTTCATCCCTGCAAAAGATGGGATGCTGTATCTCCTTCCTGATCCAGGTGCAGTCCTTGGGTGGGGACTGGAGGTCAGCTTTTGCTGTGGGTTTTGGCTTTTCCATGGGCCACTACTGCAGTTGTCTGTAGATGAGGAATGAACCAGCTGAAACCCAGGATGAAATCAGGAGACAGAAGATTCAAGTCCATAGTCTATCACTGACTTAATACAAAAAAACAAGTTTAAAAGATCTATTATTAATATCTGAAGAGAGAGCAGCAGTTAGTGATCACTTCTGAACAAAGATCGTGTTTCCATGACAATACCCCCATCACTGGATAATCCATATACCATAAGCTTGTCTGTCCTGCTGGGAGGTATTTTGGCATTTCTTTCCAGAAAAATTCTGAAACTCAGAGTTATGCCTTTGAAAAAAGTTGTGTTTTATTTAAAGATTCCCATTCTTTTCATCACTCTCTTAAATGACTGGCATTAATGGGCCCCAGTCAAAGGAGATAATGGTGCTGCACAGCCCCCTTGTTTCCTTCCTCTGTCCTCTTTGAGTCTCCTCATCAAAATGACCGTCCCTGTTCTCTTTTCTTAATTTCCTGCCTGGATTCAGCCCCTCTGCTCTCCCATTAAGGGCAGTTTTGTGAATGACATCTTTGAAAGCTCATCATGGCTTTCATTTGCCTGCGAGGGAAATGGCTGCTTACTCATATCCTTTGGGAAATGGAGTTTACCTTCCAAAGAAGCCTCTTTTTTCAGTACTTTGTACCAGAGTTTTTGCAAATTTCTCCATTGGCTGCTCCTTTGGGCACCTGTAGGAAGAGAAACACATGTTCCTGCTCATTTAAGCAAGATATTGAGTGACATTTAGGCTCTAATAGATCGTTTTTCAAGTAACTTTTTCCGTAGGACAAGGTGATTTTTTTTCATGCTCTACTAAAAGATGCTTCAAAGTTGCACTGATTTATTTCTCTGTAGGGTTGCTTTTCCTCCTTCAGTCTCATGATGTTTCAATTTGAGTGTTTGGATTTTGGATGTTAATAAAATTCTGATTCTGATGCTATTTTTATCACATGTATGTTACTTTAGCTCCCTAGGACCTGAGAGAAAGGCTGCAGCTGTGTCAGAGGAGGTTTAGGTTGGATCTCAGGGAAAGGTTCTTTCCTAGAGGGTGGTTGGGCACTGAACAGGCTCCCCAGGGCAGTGGGCATGGTCCCAAGGCTGCCAGAGCTCAAGGAGTGTTTGGACAACACTCTCAGGGACAGGGTGGGATTGTTGGAGTGTCTGTGCAGGGCCAGGAGTTGGACTGGATGATCCTTGTGGGTCTCTTTCAACTCAGGATATTCTGTGATTCCATGATCCTTTTATACTCAATTTATGCCTTCTTTGCACAGCAAAAGTTCACAACAAGCTTTAGCAAAGATGAAGAGCAGGTGCAGAGTTTGTGTTGAAAGAGAAGTCTGTGTTCATTACAGCACCTGACTTTCCATTTCTTTGAGAAGACAGAATCACAGAATCATTAAGGTTGGAAAAGCCTTCTGAGGTCATAAAGTCCAACCATAACCCAGCACCACCGTGTTCACCACTAAACCACGTCCCCAAATGCCACAAAGACATTGATGTGAGCCAAGAGCACTCCAAGATCTGACCCAGCAGAACTCCCAGCCTGGGAGCACATTGTGCCTCATCCACCAGGATCAGCAGTTCCTGCAATTTGCTCTCCACTTTTCCTTGCTGCAGTCCATGAGGCAGCTGTTTCCTTTTCATGAAATAACGTGGTGGGGTGCAATGCTCAGTCAGACAGAAATGCTTCAGCAAAGCCATTTCCAGTTTGTTTTTCATTGGGATGACTGAGAGAGGCTCACTTTTGCTTTCCAAGGGAGACTTTGGAACTCCTGATCTGTGGGAGCAGAGATGTCAGGGGGTTATAGTGGGTACAAGGTTATTTTCATAGACCTGCACTTGCCTTCTGTTCCTATTTCCTTTCAGAAACTGCATCTTGTGTCAGAGAATAAAAAGAAGGAATTTTATTCAGTCTATTTTCATTGTAATTTGTCTTATTCCATCCTTCCTTCTTTTCTCTCCATTAGCCCTGGGCATCCCTTCTGGAGTAGGAGGTGGCTTTTCCTACATCCCCTTAGTGACTGAAAGAGCTCAGCCCCAATAAACTCATCAAAGTTCAGGCTCCTCAGTCGCTCTGGGGGTTTCCAGCACATTCCTCTGGAAGCTCACAGGGACAATGACTGTCACATGCTGTGCCAACGTCAGGGAGCCATGCCAACATGCCATGTCATGGAGTTATGGCACAATATGAACTGACAGGGCAGAGCCAGCCCATCCCCTGTAGAACCATGGCTGAGGTACAGCTGTGCTCTCACACTGGATATGTGGGAACAGCATTAATTTAAATGCTTTAATTCCATCTGGATCTTCTTGGCTTTATTCAGTGACTCCACAAGAGCCCTTCTTTGAGACAGCGTAGCTGAACAACTCCGTTTAATATGTTAAATAATCCAGTACTGTGTGTTGGTCAGAAAAGAAGCACGAGGAAGTCCTAATTAATCAGATCTCTTCCTAATTGGCTGTGGCAAAGAGATTTCTCTTGGTGCCAAGGGCACACAGTGACCGAGTTCCTGGCTTTGCCTAAATAAGACAGAGGCTGTTTCTGCAAGTGCTGTCCCGGATTTGTTTGGATTTGCTTGGAGGAGTCGGCAGCAGAATGTCAGGTAGATTAATCTTGGCTTCTGTACATCCTGTCTCAGAGTGTCATCCCTTTGCCTCCCATCCTCTTTGTCCAGGAGTTTGAGTGCACCGTTTTTAGCCTTGAATTTTGAACTGCTCTGATGAGGCTCCTGTGAAGCAAATGGAATTTGACTGGCAGCTCTGGAGCTCCAGTGAGTGAGTGAGTGGAATTAAATTGTTGACCTTGTGTCGTTAAAGAAAGGAAAGAGGGATTTACAGTCTTAGTCATTAGTTTTCTTCATTTTTGTTCAGGAAAGTTCTTTAACAACCTGATTGGACAATATATAAAGAGCAGCTTTACAGCATTTCAAAGCAATAAAATGTGATGTTGACCATTTCTGTTGGCAACTCATCTCACCTTGGTACTTTTGGATCACCTCTCTGGGCTAAATCTGCTCCGTTTGGTGGGGAAGAGTCCAAACCAAACCTGCTGGACAGGAGTCAGTTGTTAGCTGTGTGTGGGATAAATGGGGAACTCTGGGTGCTGTGATGTTGTGTCACTTAGAGAAAGCTCTGACTTTTTGGCCTTCTGAGCTTTTGCATTTCCAGTGCTTAAAGGAGCTCCAGGAGAGCTGGAGAGGGACTTGGGACAAGGGATGGAGGGACAGGACAAAGGGGAATGGCTTCCCACTGCCAGAGGGCAGGGATAGGTGGAATACTGGGAAGGAATTTTTGGCTGTGAGGGTGGTGAGGCCCTGGCACAGGTTGCCCAGAGAAGCTGTGGCTGTCCCATCCCTGGAATTGTTCAAGGCCAGGTTGGATAGGGTTTGGAGCAACCTGGGATAGTGGAAGGTGTCCCTGCCCATGGATGATCTTTAAGGTCCCTCCCAACCCAAACCATTCCATGATTCTATGATTTGGGAAATCACTCCAGGAAACAGAGTTATGCCCAGGCATTTCAGATGAGCGTTTGCCACCCCATGTGCTGGGTGGGAGCAGCCCTTTGGCACAGCCACAAGCCCATTTGTACCAAAGAGGTCCTGTAGAGACGTCAGAGAGGAGGAGAGGGTCTGTCCCAGCCCAGCTCTGTGCCCAGAAGAAAACACCCCCCAGAGCCTTCAGGCTTGCAGGGTTACATCATTTTCCCAGTCTCACAGATAAAAGGCAGCAGCTTTTCTCCCACCCCAGCAGTGACACAAAAGACAAGATGGGGACAAGTGAGGAGGGGGAGACAGCATTGGTAGAAGAATGGCTGCAATCAGATGACAATGAGATTATATCAACTGTGTTGTGAAAGTTCTGATAATTAATTGTTTCTTGAACTGTGCAGCCTGTTTGTTTGATCTTCCTTCTGCATTTCTAAAGTGATGTATCATTTTATTTTCCTTCGTCCTCTTTTTTTTTCCTTGTGAACCATATTTCTATACTTCAGACTTGATTTAGTAACCATAGCAATGAAATAAATGCATTGTCTTCATTTACAATGGTGTCTAAATAGGTGCTCAGCTCCCTGTAAGTCCTTTAACAAGGGATGGTTCCCTGCCACCACAATGACAAGGCTCTGGGCGATGTTATTGAAATCATTTTCACTTTGATTTCATGACATCGAGTCCAAAAGTCTCTGAAAATGCATTTGTGGCTACTTCATTTCTCAAGAGTATATACATAGAAATATAAAACCAGAACTTTCCAGGGGGATTCTTTGTGGAGAGAAAGAACATGGTTGGCGTTACATCTTTCCAGATACAAAGAAATGCATTAATACCTTTTATTTCCTTATACTGCCCTCACATTTTCAATAACCCACAAGTTTTTATAAGCAAAGAACAAAAAGAATGCAGACTGACTTCTTCTTTAAGAAAGGGTATGTACTCCTGTACTTCCAGTCCTTACAGGAATGGATGTAAACTGTTTTCATTTCCTAAGGTTAAAAATAAAAGCTGCAAATGGGGAAAAAAAAAAAAAAGAAGAAGAAAAAAGGATGAAAAAACCTCTCCTTTTGTGTCCTTAACAGATTGGGTTTGCAGCTCAGTGGCAGAGACATGACTTCATTCACCTTTTATATATTAATTCTGTTTGTCTAAGTCTTATGTAAACATAATTCAGGCATTTTCTAGAACACAGACAGAGATTTCTGTACATTTGTGCTGCAGTGATGCTGTGGCCTCACAGCACTTGTAGGAGTTGGGCATCACAGCTGAGCAGCTCTTTGCCACTTTTTAAATTTTTGATGGTCATATGGCACAGTCAGAGAATCATGGAATGGTTTGGGTGGGACGGAACCCTAAAGATCACCCAGTTCCACCAGGTTACTCCAACCTGGCCTTGGACACTTCCAGGGATGGGGCAGCCACAACTTCTCTGGCAACCTGTACCAGGGCCTCACCACCCCCACAGCCAATAATTCCTTCCCAATCTCCCATCTCTCCCTGCCCTCTGGCAGTGGGAAGCCATTCCCTGTGTCCTGTCCCTCCATCCCTTGTCCCAAGTCCCTCTCCAGCTCTCCTGGAGCCCCTTTAGGCACTGGGAGAGGCTCTGAAGTGTCCCTGAAGCCTTTTCTTCCCCTTTCACAATCAGAGAGTGCTGTCGTGGATCCACACTGGAATTACAGCATTTCTTCTGTGCATCCCATTCTTTCCCTACCTCTTCCACAAGGAAAAATGCTGGACCAGTGTCAACACTGAATCCCACTCCAATAAATGCCAACTGTGTGTTGCTCCATTCACCATGAGCAGCTCTTGGATGGAGCAGTTACAGCCTGGGAGATTCAAATTTAAATCTTTCAGCTCCAGGCAAATTCTCTAAAAGAAAAGGCTTATTATCCCTTTTACATATGGAGATTAGATTTCCAGGAAAAAGAAACTGGAAAGGGTTGGAACCATCAGCAAATTAGAGACCTAAATTAGACTTCCCTGAAAATTTTGCACAGAAATATTTCTTGACCAAAAATATGGTTTTTAACTGAGGGAAATTGTCTCATTAGGATGATTTTTTTCTCTCTGGGTAGTGATGCCTCTCAAAAAATCCATTTTAGACTGTTGATTGTGTATCTATATGTTGACATATGGCTGTGTGTATGTGCTGGATAAACAGCCATTATCTGGATTTTTGTTTTTTTCATGACAGTTAAAAAAATCAGTGGGTAAGAATAGATTGAAATGTGATTCTCCTATTTGATTTGATCTGGTTTTTTTGTGAAAGGAGGGAATTTTCCTACTGGTTCTACTTTTAAGAGTAATTCATAGCTTCTGGCCATTGCCTGTGTGTTATAAATGCCCAATTGCACAAGCCAGGTGCTGACTCTGGGCTTTTAAACTCTGTATCTCTCTACTTGACTAAATCAAGAAAAAAATCTCATGCAAGTTCTCGGCATGACTAACAGCAGGAAAGGTAATTTATCCATACCCTGGGGTTTGCAGGGAGCCTGAAAATTGAAAATGAAGCTCATCTCCGTGTCCTGGGGACTTCACTTCTGTGTTACCTGCCCATGGTACTTAAACAGTTTTCAGCCGTGTCTAGTGGGGTTTGAGCCTTCCTTATAGCTGGGCTTTAGCTGGGGGTACAGCAGAGTGAACTCTGCCTTTTGGGCACAGAGAGGGGACTTGGAGCCTGCCCTGGGTCTCTCCAAAGGCTGGTGTGTGTTGTCTTTGACTCAGAAGGAAAACCTTTTTATCTTAGGAAAACCTCTGAAACACTATTTCTTTTTATTTCTTCTTAATTTCTGCAGTGCTGGTTTAGATGACAGTGCAGGCAGTTCTTGCTAAAGGATAATGAGTTTGGGGGTGATAGCCTTTTTAGGGGGAGGTGTTAAAGGCAGAGGCTGTTCCTCAAGACTGCAGTAAAACAGGGGAGAAGCCTTTTAGTCTTCTCCTAAAATAGGTGTGAAGGTGGACAGAGCCCTGAACCCTGACTGATGGCAACAGAAATCATGATATTTTGGTGCTGATCAGCCCTTTCTTTTCTCTATAGCTCAGATAGGGAATAGAGAGGTTAAAGGAAAACAAAGGATTCATCCTGTCTCACCGGAAAATTCAGGGGGCTCTGAGCAACCTGGGATAGTGGAAGGTTCTAGACCTTAGAGTTGGATGAACTTTAAGGGCCCTTCCAACCCAAACCATTCTGGGATTCTGGGATTTCTTTCCCGTAACAAATTCTTCTCTTAATCCTGTTCAGGAAATCCTTTCCTGTGCCTTCTTTCTTCTTCCCCTCTCTGTCTTCTTTGCCCCTTAGGAAATGACTTTGCCAACTCCCAGTGTCCCAGGGTGTCATCCTGTCATGGTGGCTGCCCTCCTCTAAAGCCTGTGCTTTCATAACTTCATGGGGAAAAGCCTCCAATCTTGTGTTTTCAACCTCCCTTTACTTTTGAATGCAGACATCTAAAAACAAAAAAAAAAAAAAGGGAAGAAGGAAATCTAATGGATGTGTTTTCTGTGTTAGAGGTGACAGCATGAACAGGAGGAACCTGATTTCTGACAAACAATTTAATTTAGATTTTTTAAGGCAGTTTTTAAACTCTGCAAGTCCCTGAAAGATAAGTAAATATTCTTGTTCTTATAAAACATTTTCTTTCTCATCTAATAAAACCCAAAGTAGGCAGATGTTCATGCCAAAACCCAGTGTTTTCTCAGCATAATATTCAGAGTTTATTATGAATTATTATAGCAATGGGCCAACTAAAAATACAATTGTCATAGAATATCTCATGTCTTCAAAGTTCAGTCTTATGTTGTTTCAGACAATGTCGTCTGGTCTTTTTTCTATAGATAATCAGAATTTATTTAGTAGTTCATTCTTTCCCCGGTTTCTCCTTCACATGTGGATCTGTTGATGGACAGCTCTGTAATTTTAGGCTTTTCTAAGAGCAGAGGAAAAGCATTTCTGGGTGGCACATGGAAATGCTGGACCAGGAATGACTGACACTATTTACCAAAACAGGGGGATCTACTCAGATGTCTCCAGGGAGGTATCAGGATGAATGTGCTACCCCAGAACAGAGTGAAACAGGCACCAGTTCTTTGGTTTGTATTTATTTCACATCTTCTGTCTGGGATCCTTCAAAATCCTTGACCTGAGTGGGTTTTGTCACCTCCAGCTTCCTTGGTATGTGCTCCTACTCAGAGTAGCTCTGGATTCCCTTTAATTCAGTATCCTGTTGTTTTATTCTGTCCAGATTTAGACCGGATTTTAAACTTTTACCTTGTGGGCTGGCACACCAGGAAATGACATCTGTGGGGAGATGCTGCTTCTGCATTGAAGTGTCTCCATGGAGGGACCACCTGTGCACTCGTCAGGAGAGCCCATGGGGTCCAGAGAGCTGTGCCAGTGACCAGATGTCTGCTCAGGGAGAGGGGAATTCCTCCTGTATGCTGTGATTAAGTCTCCAGTAACTATACAGGGGGTTTAGACCTGACAGACACGACATTTGAACAACCTGGTCTCATGGAAGGTGTCCCTGCCCATGGCAGGGGGGTGGAACAAGATGGTTTTTAAGGTCCCTTACAACCCAAACCGTTCCATGATGCTATGAAGACCTGTATATGTGGACACCTCTGTGTAGGTGTCTCCATCTCAAACTCAATTCTTCACTTAGAACCAAGTGATCTGCCTTGGATGAAATGATCCAGTGTCACTGGAGATGTTCTGACACCACCCTGGTGGGAATCCGTCTGCCTAGGTCAGTGCAGGTCAGCTGTAGGTTGTAGATCATGGAATCATGGAATGGTTTGGGTTGTAAGGGACCTTACAGATCATTTTGTTCCAATCCCCTGCTTTGGGCAGGGACACCTTCCACTAGCCCAGATTGCTCCAAGCCCTGTCCAACCTGGCCTGGAACACTTCCAGGGATGGAGCAGCCACAGCTTTTCTGGGCAACCTGTGCCAGGGCCTCCCCACCCTCCCAGGGAAGAACTTCTTCCCAATATCCCATCTATCCCTGCCCTCTGGCAGTGGGAAGCCATTCCCCCTTGTCCTGTCCCTACAGGTCCTTAGAAAAAGTCTCTCTCCCTGTTTCTTGTAGGTTCCCTTCAGGTACTGAAAGGCCACATTTAGGTCAACCTCAAGCCTTCTCCAGGCTGAACAATCCCAATTCTCTTTCCTCACAACAGAGCTGCACCATCCCCCTAATCAACTTGTTGGTCACCTCTGGACCAATTCCAACACCTCCATGTCCTTCTTGTGCTGTTGTTCCCCAGGGCTGGAGGCAGCTCTGCAGGTGAGGTCTCACCTGAGGGGGCAGAGGGGCAGAATCCCCCCCTCCCCTGCTGCCCACACTGTGGGATCAGCCCAGGACACGGGGGGTTTCTGGGCTGGGAGTGCACATGGGTGGGACATGTCCAGGCTCTCACCCACCAGCACCCCCAAATCCTTCTCCCCAGGGCTGCTCCATCTGTTCATCCCCTGCCTGGATTGATCCTGGGGGTTTCCCTGACTCAGGTACAGCACCAGCACTTGGTCTTGTTAAAACTCATGAGATTCCCATGGGCCACTGCTCCTCCTTGTCCAGGTCCCTCTGGGTGGCCCCATCCTTCAGGTGTGGCCCCCGTCAGCCCCTTGTAGATGATTTGGATGCTCCAGGGCAGCACAAATGGCCACACACTGGATGTCAATGTGTGGGAACTGATTCCAGTCTGTGCAGACACCTGAATCCAGGTGTCTGAGCCTGATCCTGGGTGTCACTTCAGGTTTTTTTGGAAGATATTCTCTGCTCTGTCATGCAGGGGCAGGAGGGAATTCAGTCCACGTGCACAAAGCATATGTCAGTGCAGTAGACGACAACATTCCTGACACTCCCAGGTTTTCTTGGGACTTTTAAGGAATTCATTTCAGAGGCAGTTTCTTTTGATGAACATGATTTGGTCCTAATCATCTTTATCCACGTAACATTAAGTTTTTCATTTGCCTCATTAACTGTTGCTTTCAAGTGTCGATGGTCAAATATTGATGAAGTACCAAGCTCTGGGACAGACCAAATCCTCATTCACTGAATTCAGCAGTACTGGGGATGTTTTCATCATAGAAATTTTCATCAGTGCACAAATCTATGCGCAGATCAGTCACTTTTCCTTCTGCCAGAGGAAAATGTGTCACAGCTGAAGTGTCCAAGGCCGGGTTGGACAGGGTTTGGAGCAACCTGGCCTAGTGGAAGGTTCCCTGCCCATGGCAGAGGGTTGGAATGAGATGATCTTTAAGATCCCTTCTGACCCAAACCATTCAGCGATTCTGTGATAATCTGGGTTTCCTGGACATGCAGAATTTGAAGCCAGTCCCCTGGAAACCAAAGACATGCTCTGCAGCTCTGACATTCCTATTGCAAATCTTTCTTACGCCTTCCCTAGTTTTTCAACATCCTTTAAAAATGTGGTTGGCAGGAGTGGATTTAATATTCCAGCATTAGTCTCAGTGCTGCTGTAAATGAAAATCAAGTCACTCTCTCCTCCTACTCCTCCTCTGCTGTGCACATGTCCATGAATTGCATTAGTGCTTTTCATCACGGCATCCTAATGGGATCCTAGTGCTAAGCTTTTTGGCTACTGTGACCCCTAAATTACTTTCAGATGCTATTTTCCATTATGTAATCCTTTGTTCTCTCCATTCCTGCTTTTCTGCTTCCTTAGCTGAACACAGACTCATATGTCTATATTAAAATATAGGGTTGCTGATTGAGCCTAATGTACTAAGGAATCTGAGCTGGTTTTATGGCCACCTCATCCTCCTTAATACTTATTATGATGTCAAACTTTGTGTCATTCCCAAATGTTATCAGAGATGGTTTTATGTTTATTTCCAGATGCCATAAAGAAAATTTAATAGTGTTAGACCTTAAGACAAGGCCTTTCAAAGGTGATGCAACACTTAGGAGGTGGCTCAAGTGGTTTATTTTATAGCCAGTGGGAAGCAGGGGATGTGCAGGAGGAATTCTCAGGTTCTCAGTGTTGCAGATGAATGGGGAGTAGTGATGCTTGTGATGTTTGTTACTGGTCAGTATGGTGGAATAAACTCCTGTTTTGCCTCCAGTTCAAAAAAAAAGGGTAAAAATGAGGTAAATCTGGGTGGGTAACTCAACCAGCTGGTTTGTCCCTGTTCCTGCTGGAGTTAATGGAGAGAGAAGGGCTCTGCATCAGCACAAGCTGGGACTTGGACACACGGAATTGCCCCCTCTCTCTGCAGCCTGTAGAAGGATGTCAGCAATCTCCTATGCCCAAAACCGGGGGATGTGAGTTACTCCTTTCTCCCAGCTGTTAAACAATAATCTGCACTTTTTATGGCGCTCTATTTTGAGGTGCCAGGCACCTATGAGATTCCCTCAATAAATAACACAAAAAACTTTCATCAACATCTCAGCATTCAGGAGCCATTTTGGGCATTACAGCAGTGACAGCCCTAATATTTCCCCTGCCTGAATTTAGTTTACAGTGATCTTTAATTTCCTGATTGCAGACGACTTTCCAAGTAATAGAGTGCCCTCTATACACATTTTCTACAATTTTAAGTAAAAATACAGCATGGTATGAGCAAAGCTATCCAGTGTTCCTATGAAATCTTCTACAATGTTGTGGAATACTGATGTACATCTGAGGAAATATCTAGCTCTCCTGAGTTTTTTCCTATAAATTAACTCTCTATCTAATTGCCTCATCTGCCAGTCTGCAATTTGTGTGTCTTCACAGGTATATTGTTTTTGTGCTTAACTGCTTCATTTCCATGAATTGTGGGCAGGAAGGGCTTGGAGAGCTCTGTGTAGCACGGTGTGCTTGCTAAAATATTGAAATACATACCTTGGAGGGAAGAATGATCATTTAGAATTGATGAAGATGATGTTAAACAGAGTAAGTGTGCCGTGAAGGGGTGCTGCCTCCCCTTATAAACAAACCAGCCCTGGAAGGGAGCTCCATGAAATTATAGAGAGCAGAAAAGAGTAGAATCACCTTAAAAACCAAATTCTCCTCCTATGAATAACTTTGTTAGTTTCAGGGGAGTTGGATCAAAACAAATCTTTTCAAGAACAACGAATCCCAGAATGGTTTGGGTTGGAAGGGACTTTAAATGTGATCCAGTTCCAACCACCTACTGTGAGCAGGGACACCTTCCACTATCCCAGGTTGCTCCAAACCCCATCCAAGATCAAAGGAAGGTCTCCTACACATGTGCTGTCTGGGAGCAGGGGGCAGAGGGAAGTGTGCAGGTGCAACTCCAGTCGTGGTATTCCCTAATTTTGTTGATTGCTTGATTGAGTGTTCTCAACACACTTGGTCCAGAGGGGAATTTCTTCAACTGAACTCCTCTCAAAGTTCATTAGCACCCAGAGATGTACAGCAGGCAGCATGAGCATGGCTAAAAAAATACCTGGAGGAACCTTCCAGGCTGGAAATGATCACACTGGAAAACTTGAACCTGGATCCAGAGTTTGGGAACATTTGATCAGTTAATTCATGTACTACATGGTCGTGAGCTGTTCTTTCCTAGTACAGGGTGTGAGGAATCGAGGAGTGTGTTCAAAACCAGTTTGTCTTGTTTGCTTGTGGGAAGGTTGAGATGAGGTCAAGACTGATGGTTGACAGTAGGTCGACTCTGCAGGTATTTTCACAGGAGAGCTGCCCTCTGTGTTACAACTGCATTATCTGTGCAGGAGGGAATGGGATGAAACAACCTCAGGCTGTGCCAGGGGAGGTTTAGGTTGGATATTAGGAATAATTTCTTCACCAGGGTGGTCAGGCCCTGGCACAGCTGCCCAGGGCAGTGGTGGAGTCCCGTCCCTGGCGGGATTTAAAAGCCATGTGGATGTGGCACTTGGGGACATAGTTTAGTGGTGGTCTTGGCAGTGCTGGGGGTTGGACTTGATGATCTCAGAGGGCTTTTTCAACCTAAATGATTCTGTGATTCTAAAGTTCTGTGTAGCCTCAATCTACCCAACTGGTCACAGAATGAGAACAACCAGGATCCCTCCTTGGATGGATCCTGTGCCAGGATGGAGTTTATAGCCCTCTCAGGCTTGCTGACATGGTGCTGTGGGTATGCATTTGGGGAGTCTAGAGGGGCTGATAAAATTTGTACTGCTGATTTGCTGATAAACATGGCCAGGGCATAGACCTGGCCTGTGGGTACTGCTGTTCATAAAATCATCATCATGGAATCACTGAATGGTTTGGATTGGAAGGGATTTTAAGGATCACCTTGCTCCACTCCCTTCCATGGACAGGGACACCTTCCACTATCCCAGGTTGCTCCAAGCCCCATCCAACCTGGTCTTGGACACTTCCAGGGATGTTCTTCTAGTTCGGCTGATCCTGGTAAACTTTCCAGATGCTTCCGAAGCACACTTTGGGAGGTGCCACCTTCCAGACACCATTCCCAAAAGGCAATTTGGATGGTGCTGGCAGTTCTGGAGCACAGAAGAGCATGGGCATGGCCAGGCTGTGCCAGCTGGCCCCTGGCACCGGGTTAGCCGAGCTGGGGATGTGTAAAGTTTTGCTCCACAGTTTGAGTGAAGCTCTTTTTGAGATCTCCCACCCTTTGCATCAGGATCCAGTAGAGCTACTTTTAGCCACCACAAAGTGAGACATTTCCTCTAAGCTCTGAAACCCGCAGGAGTGCAGGAAGCTGGGCTGCTCCAGAGGGCAACTCATCCCACTGAGTTACCAATTTGGGAAAGACCAACAGCGGGTGACGAGCGCTCCCCTCTCGTGGAAGAGCGGGTGGGGAGGGTAGACGCATTCTACAAGAAGCTGATGGGAACAGAAATCATGGAATCATAGGAATGGGATTCTGCCCCTCTGCTTCACTCAGATGAGACCCCTCCTGCAGAGCTGTCTCCAGCTCTGGGGCCTCCAGCACAGGAAGGACATGGACCTGTTGGAGCAAGTGCAGAGGTGGCCAACAGGTTGATCAGGGGGATGGAGCCCCTCTGCTATGAGGAAAGGCTGAGAGAACTGGAAATGTTTAGCCTGGAAAAAAGAAGGCTTCAGGGTGACCTAACTGTTTTTTCCAGTACCTGAAGGGAGCCTTCACGAAAGATGGAGAGAAACTACTTACAAGGGCCTGGAGTGACAGGAGTCCAGAGGGGGCCATGGAGATGCTCCAAGGGCTGGAGCCCCTCTGCTCTGGAGACACGCTGGGAGAGCTGGGAGTGTTCACGTGGAGAAGAGAAGGCTCCAGGGAGACCTGAGAGCTCCTTCCAGTGCCTAAAGGGGCTCCAGGAGAGCTGGAGAGGGAGTTTGGACAAGGTCTGGAGGGATAGGACACAGGGAATGGCTTCCCACTGGCAGAGGGCAGGGTTAGATGGGATCTTGGGAAGGAATTGTTGGCTGTGAGGGTGGTGAGACCCTGGCACATTTTGCCCAGAGAAGCTGTGGTTGCCCCATCCCTGGAAGTGTTCCAGGCAAGGTTGGATGGGGCTTGGAGCAACCTGGGCTAGCGGAAGGTGTCCCTGCAGAGACATGACAGGGAGTGGATTTAGATGGTTTTTAAGGTCCCTTCCAACCCAAGCCATTCCGTGATTCTGTGGTTCAGTTATTAAGGTTGGAAAATACTTCCAAGAGCATCACGTCCCACCTAATTCTTGGTTCATCCAGATGGAAGCCCCAGCAGTGTGCAGTGAGGGGGCAAACACCAGGCCAGCTTGGACAACAGGGATGACGTTCATCCCTCTGTGAAGAGCAGCACAAGGCTTGTATAAACCCACACCCCTCACGTGGGATGTGAGTGGTGCAAAAGCTTTAAAGCCACGAGGGCACAGCTCAGAGACGAGCCCGGAGCCACCGAGCGCCGCGTTCACGTGAATCGCGCCGGGCTCGCTCTCATCTCTCGTAACTCTCATCCAAAAAGTGCTGATTGGGAGAAGAAAACTTTCAGCTAATTACTGTCATTTTTATATTTTTTTTCCATGGTTTTTTTTTTTCCCCTGTGAGCTCTGACTACTGTTCTTAATTTCCTGACCAGCTTGCGCCCTTCCCCCGCGCCTCTCCGAGCATCTGTGGTCGTTTCAAATTGAGCTGTACTACCTGCTGCTCCGACTTTCTAACATACCATACCAGTTGGTTTGCCAAACAGTGAACTGCCAGCCATCTGCCACCCCGATCAGAATTTACATTGTTTCATCTTAAAATAACGCCTTCGGAATATCAAGTAACTCTTCTCCTGCATCAGGTTCTGCGAACTGAAAACGGGCCAGGATTAAAAACAAATACCAAATGTGCCGCTCCGAAAGGAGCGGGGAGGGGAGTGAGGGGGGGAAAGTTGGACAGGGAAAGTTTTGAATTTGCTGGTTTTACCTGATCTGGAAGGAGAAAATAAGACTGATGGTTTTAACCTTGCAAAGGGAAACTCTTTTAGAATCACGGGATGGGTGGGGTTGGAAGTGATCTTAAAGATCTTATGGTTCCAATCCACCTTCCACTATCCCAGGTTGCTCCTAGCCCTGCACGGGACAGCCCAACATTCCCACCCTGTCCCTCAGGACGTTGTCCAAACACTCCTTGAACTCTGGCAGCCTTGGGGCTGTGCCCACTGCCCTGGGGAGCCTGTTCAGTGCCCAACCACCCTCTGGGGGAAGAACCTTCTCCTGATATCCAGGTTAAATCTCTCCTGACACAACTCCAGGCTTTCCACTGGGCCCTATCACTGGTTGCCAGAGAGAAGAGATCAGCACCTGCAATTGTAGCAAAGTGTTAACTTTGTGAAGATCTAATTTTCCCAACTCCTTAATCCTAGTCATTAAGGGACAAAACAATAAATTTACTAAAAATGCAAAACACATTCTGCTGTTTCATACTAAAAACTTTTAACCATGAGGCTTTAGGATATATCCCTGCCCATGGCAGAGGGTTGGAGCTAGATGACCTTTAAGGTCCCTTCCAACCCAAAGCATTGGATATATCAGTGACAATGCCCTGATAGGTCTTTGACCTCCAGGAATCCCCACCACTCTGTACCTGGAGTGAAGGTCTCCACAGGTGATGTTTGCTTGTAAAACTTACTAAATAAAAGGAACCTGATTGACTGATTGTGGTCCTTCTGGTGGTTTCTGTGATCTAGACCATAATACTGACCAGTGTTTCTCCTTGGAAAAGTCCATGGGCACATCCAACCTCTGGCCTCTTATGAAAGGCAGTGAAAAGGAGAGGGGTTCAGATGCCACCAACAGACCTTAGATTGTCTCTCTCTCTTCCTCCAAACCTTCCATGTGGTTCTAGAATCTGTTGAGCCCTAAAAAATGCTTTAGTATGATGGTTTCTTCTGGGCAATGTGTTGCAAACATCCCCATTTTTGGATATGGATGTTGGATATCCATATGGATGGTCATGGATGGTGTGTGTGGCCTTACAAGTCCAGTTAGATTGGTTGCCTTTAGTAATGAAAGGTGCAGGAACAAAGGGTACATAGAAATGTTTGGGATTATCAGCCCAAAGGGCTGATAATAAGAAATAAGACTGTATTCCAGTACACAGGATAATGACATTCAGCTTTCTCATCTTCCAGGACTGTAGGAAAGCGGTGTTTGGAGCAATATTCATCCCTTAATAATGAATTAATTCTTTCAGCTGGAATCATCACAGAACTGACATGTCTGCATTTGGGCCTGGGCACTGTGTAGGAGTCAGATGGTTTATCTGTGGTGCCTAAAACGTGCTAAATACCCAGGAACACTGCTTTCCAGTAGTATCTCCTCCAGGATGTGTACACTGGGACGGAACATGTTTTGGACCAGAGAACAGAAGCACATCAGTTTGATTAGTTAAGCACTCAGAGGGGGTCTACTCTTACTTTGCTTTAGCTGTTTAAAGCTATTTGTTTAGCTGTTTAACCTAAAAGTGTCAGGTAGAATTCCTCCATTATCAATGGGAAGAGAGAAGCTCCTCTTGGGAACAATCCAATATGTCCCAGAGTAGGTCTGGAGTCAGTTTACCTCAATGGCAATTTTCCCCTCCTTTCTCCTGAACCTAAGGAATGAACTTGAACCACATCCCTGCATTTTCCACATCCTTGGAAGTGCTCAAGGCCAGGTTGGATGGCGCTTTGAGCAACCTGGTCTAGTGGAAGGTGTCCCTGCCCACAGCAGGGGATTGGAATGAGATCTATAAGGTCCCTTCCAACCCAACCATTTTGGGATTCTGTGAGTCTATGACCATATTTTAAATGAATCCTACTAAAATAGATGCCACCTACCATTTTGGGTTCCAGAAATGACACACTGGGTTTTTCTCCTGCCAGAACCCAACAGCTGCATTAGAAGACTTTTTTTTGCACATTGATTTTCAAAAAGCTGAGCTCTTCTTAGTTAAACATTTGGCCTCAGGAGACCACTTTATATTTTGAGTCTGGGTTGGATGTCAGTAGTAGGAGCCCTTCATTCAGATGTTTAAGCTTCAGATCAAGTGGATTGACCCATCTTTGTGCTTAGAATTTCAAATAGGCCAACTCTGAATTACTCTTCAGAAGTACCTGGGCCAAGTCAGTGTTATTTTCTTGGAGAGCCAAGCGGAGTTGTGGGCATTTGGAAAGTCATTCTCCACACTATAAAAATGATATAAGAATTCCTGGGACAGAAACTCTCCTGGATAGTGACCAGGCATGGTTACGATACTTGGACAGACAAGTAGCTATTCCCAGTTGGCTCTTTGGATACAACCAGTATGTTTGGAAAGGAAGAAAGTGTAGCTGTGCCATGTTATTTGGGCCTCAGGAGGAGAAAATGGGGCCTGGCACATTTTTATGCCAGTATAGGTGGTAGCTTGAGCCTCTGCTGCTTAATTGAAGTACTGAATTAATGCCAGGCACCTGCATTTTAGGTGTTAAAAAATCTGAGTGGGGACCTGGAGCAGCCCAAACCTCATGCCTCAGTTTGCTCAGAACTGGGCAAGGACCCAGATTTTGGCTTTGGAGTTTTCTGCATTATTTATATCCTCATGTTTTAGTAGCCACTCCAAACCCTAAACCCACTTAGGTGAAGTGTTACGGTGAGATGTAGCAGTGAGATTGTCCTGTCTCCAAACCCACTTGTGATTCCTGTGTAAGATGAGAGGCAAGAAGTATGTTCAAGAAACAGATGGTGGGAACACAGCATAACAAAGAGATCCATTAGTAAAGGCATTCCATGAATTTCCTCCACTGCCTGTTCTCCCGAAGGCCTCACAAAAGGTAGTTTATGATAAAACTACTGCTAAAACTCAGGAAAATAACTTCAGTTAGGGTTTGAAGTTGGTGAGGTTCAAGCTGGTAGATGTGACTTTGCTGCAGCCCCAGAAGCACTACTGGAGCATATAGATACTCAAATTACTTTCAAAATGGTTCTGAACAGGGAAAATTACCCATGTTGAGCTTCATGTCTGCACATTCAACCTGCTACTCATGGGCAAAGTAGGGATTTTAAAGCTGTTTAAGGTACTTCAACACGCTCCCTTACTTTGTCTAGTTGCTAATGTTTCATGTCTCTCCTTGTTCATTCTGAGAAGCCCAAGCCCTTGTTAATCCTTTCACCTGCCAGCTGTGTTGGATTATTAGCAAAAATCTGTTTCCCCTTGTCCAAGGTCCCTGGCACATTTCTTCTCAATTGAATTCCAGCTATCCATTGCTTTTAAACTCTCAGAGAAGCACTTGAAAACAGTTCCCTTTTAGAAACTCGAGGGTGAAGGATTAGATCATGTTCTGTGATTTGAATTTATTCGTAAATGCATTTACTGGCAGATCTTGTGGTTTCTTCTTTGTACCTAAGTTGAAGGTTAGCCACCGAAAATGCTCTTCCTGGAGTCCTTTGGGATGATGCAGGAAAGGAAAAAGAAGCTACAAGAAACAGCATCTAGCAAATATTGTTCTTATTTGGGGGGTGGGAGAGGTTCGCTTGTTCTGGACTTTCTAGGTGGGCTCAGGCCATGAGAGCCCAACTCCTTCAGGTTTGTGGAAGATTTAGTTAATCTATGTTTGACTTTTTATGTCATCAGTATCTTTCGGTCAAGGAATTGTTTATAGGGGAAAAAAAAAGAAAGTCATTGTATTTTCACAGAATTTTTGCCTTCACTGATGAAAATACCCACAAAAAAACAGGCATCATGTTTTTCTTCCAGTTCTGTAAATAACTTCACGCATTTAAGGCTCAATGAAATGTAAAAACAAAAATATTTGAGATATAAATATTATTGTCCGTAATTCCAGGGCCGTTTATTTATAGGAAACCAAGGAAACACAGGAATGGTAGGTGGATGAATGGGAAAACACACTTTATTAAAGAAAAAGGCATAATGAGCAAACATGTACTGCCCAAGTTAATGGCTGGAAGACTTGCAGACTGTGTTGTCATCTGAATTATGTCATTTTTGAAGTGCAGCAGAGGATGTAGTTGTTAGGAAGTTCATTTCCATCCTGATATAAATGGACTCATCCGTTTGGTGAAAAAGAAAGAAAGAAAGAAAAGCCCATCGGAATTAATTCAAGGTCTTTGCATTGGCCATTTATAAGACTAAAATAGATAAAACTTGGGCAAAGGAGCAGTGAAGCTGCTGAGGTCAGATTTAAACTTCGGAGCAGCGATGTCACTGAGGAGCAGTTGGTGCAGATGTCCATAAAAATGGTTGAGAAAGGATCATTGAAGGACAAAAACTGCAGACAACTTTTTCCACGTGCATTTTCATGCCCTCAGTGCAACTTCCTTACCTCTCTCAGCCTGGGCAGCATCTCTGTTATGTGGATAAAGGGATGTTTTAAGTCTGAGAAAAGCCATTAATTTGTTTCCCCCCGAGAGACACATATTCCAGGAGACTCATCCTGCATAAGATGCTGCGTGTGGGAAGGATGGAATTCAGAAAATGTTCAACTCTTGTACTGAGAACGAGGGCTGGGGACTGAATTCCGCCTCGGTTTGCAGCCACAAGTGGGTGCAAGAGGTTCTGTGCTGTTTGTACCTGACAGGGCTTGACCTTCACCAGGAAAACAGTGTTGATGTCATGTAAAGTTTGATCAGACACAGATTGTGCAGGTATCAGTCACGAAGGAGACAAGTTATGGAGACAATATCCTGGAAAAATGGTCAGAATCTGATAGAAAATGATTTAGTAGAGTGAGCTGCCACAGTGTGTCTGACCCAAAGGTAAAAAACATGGTACCAGTGGTGTATTGAGCAAACACAGGTAAAAGATCTTGAATTTCCTTCTGATTTTAAGACAAATATTGATGGCCTCTGTTCAGTTCTGGACCCACTGGGAAATGAAAGTAATGAAAAGTATATAGAATAGAATAGAATAGAATAGAATAGATTATTAGAGGGCAGGTTTGTATTACCTAGGAGGAAGAAATTCTTCCCCGTGAGGGTGGGGAGGCCCTGGCACAGGTTGCCCAGAGAAGCTGGGGCTGCCCCTGTATCCCTGGAAGTGTCCAAGGCCAGGCTGGATGGGACTTGGAGCCACCTGGGATAGTGGAAGTGAAGGTATTTGAATATTAGGATTGTAGAAACTTGGATAATTTAGACTGGAAGGAATCTCTGGAGGTCTGTGGTCCAAGCCTGTGCTAGAAGCAGGTCCAGCTTTGATCAGGTTGCTCAAGGATGTGTCCTGTTGAATTTTAATATAATTTTTGATCATATTCTCAATAAAAATGCTTTCCCCTGTTACAGCTTGTGTCTGTTTCCTCTCATCCTTTCACTTTGCACCCGTAAAGGAGTCTGGTTTTGTCTTCTTTATACCCTCCTGAATAGTTCAAGAAAGCAGTAAGATCTCCCATCAATCATTCCTTTGGGAATGGAACACGTGTGTCATGTGCCCCAAGCCCCCAACAATCTCAGTGGCCTTTGAGGCTGGGAAAAATAATGAGTTTGTTTGCAACTTTTAACAAGACTCCTCATGCTGTTAAAAAAAAAAAGAAAAAGGCTTTTGTTGGATTGTTTTGCTGTTTTTCACTTAAATTTGAATCAGTTCCTTGGTGTGGTTCAGGAAACTCGTGGAACCCTTCTTCCTGGAGATGGTTCCTGTTGTGTTTTTCTTGGAGAACTGGGGCACCTGCTGTCTGCCACACTTTCCTTAAGGCCATTGCATTCTTGAATTGAATTTCTATTCTTGAAGTGAAATTAATTCGTCAGCTTCACAAGAGAAAGAGGAAATTCAGAGCCAGAAAGCTGGGGATGGTCAGAGATGTTCAGGGCTGTGTGTGTATCTGTATATTCTGTATAAAGTGTAATCTATAATATCACTCTTTTCAATCCATTTTGAGCCCTTACTTGAGCTATTTGGGGGGAGGGAGGTGGAAGGTCCCATTTTGCCGTGTCTCTGCCTTCTTGTTTTCCCCATTTTGACCTGTAATATAATAAAAAAAAAATGTAGTTCTTGCTACCTTTTCATTAGTTCATGGTCATCTTTTATTTCCTGGATATTATTTGTCATGGCAAGGGAGGAAAAAAATAGGGATAAACAGCTTGATGAAGGTGAACATTATTCTGATGTAGGAGACCAGAAGATCCATAATGTGGAGCTTAAAAATTGTGATTTCTTAGGAAAACTAGAATATTTCTATAAAATGCAGCTTTGCCACTGAAGTTGTCGTTTCCAGACAAAATTAGTTTTTCAGAAGAAAATACAATGACTTTAGATTTCTCTACAGTGATGCCATTGCTCTAAAACCCCTCTGTTGATGGTTGCTATAGAAAACCTTTGGAAAAACAAGTGGGTATATATAGTAAGCTTTTAGCCAAGTACTTTCTCCAAATTATTTCCCTTTTACATGAACACATGATCCTGACAAAATAGATTTACATGTGGCCACATCCTAATCTCACTTTAATTAGGGTAAGTCAGAAGCACTTCCTGAGCATCCCTGAGAGTTTGCCAAGCTGGAAGTGGGCAAATCTTGCTCCCATCGTGTGTTTATTTTCTGCTTTTATCTCCCATGGGGTTTGCAATTATTTATTTATGTTTGGCTTAAACATCTCCACCCCGAAGGTGACCCAAACCCCAGTTTTAAATGTTTTCCTTTAGCAGTCCAGCTTGTGCCCCAAGCACAGTTTGGCTCACTGAGCACAAGATCCTTTCATATCCCTCCAGCAAAATCTTCCCTCAGAAAGTCATGAGCCCTGAGAGGACTTTTGAGAAAATTTATTACATTATTAATAAACTGGCTGATTAAAGGACACAGTTCCCTCTGGCTTTTCCTAAACTGGTTTTGTTCATGGTATTTTAATTTGGGCACATTTTGTAATTAAGACATTTTGATTCCATATCTATTAACAGTGATAAGGAACCAAATCAAAAAAGAAAGAAATAAAATGGAGAAAGGCCTCAGGACAAAAGGCTCAGAGAGAGCCCAGTGTCCTACAGTCCACTGTGGTATGCTCTGCATTGAATCATTAAATTGTTTAGGTTGGAAAAGCCCTCTAAGATCAGAGTCCAACCACTTCCCAGCACTGCCAAGACTGACCCATGTCCCTAAGTGCCACATCCACGTGGCTTTTAAATCCCTCCAGGAATGGTGATTCCACTGCTTCCCAGGCCAGGGCCTGACCACAATATAAAGGTACAAAGGAAATAAATCAAATGCACAAGGCCTGCATTTGCACAAGAATTCCACGAGCCATTTACGGGCTCATTTCTCTGCATTACCCAGAGATTTGACCGGATTCTGCCTTATTAGCCAAAGACAAAAGGTTTAATTGAAGAAAGAGGCTTTAATTATGTTTAGCATATGCAGTGAGTGCTGGCAACCCACTCTGGATAAAAACAAAGCCCCACACGAGCTGAGCTGACACCAGGCAGGATCCCTGCCTTCCAGCTGCACCGAGTTGAGCCCATTTGTGAACCCACCCCAGTGAGCACGTCCTGGCAGAGCTGAATTCACAGACCCACAGCACTTTAATGTGCTTTAACTGCAGCCTGATAAATACATCTCTATTAGTAAAATAAACACAGCCAGGACTGGGGCTCAGATGTTGGCCAAGGGTTTTTAGGAAAGCCTCTGACACAGTTTTGGCCGGATTAACAGGGCCATTCCCAGATGGGACCTGAGTTGGCACGTGCCAGGTACCAAACTGATGTTTGGATGTTGCCTCTTGTTTTGGAGTATTTAGTTGGATGTACTCAAACACAACCATGACAGTTGCCCTATCCCTGGAATCTTTCTTTTTGAATGGAGCTTGAAGTAACCTGATCTGTGGAAGGTGTCCCTGCCCATGGAAGGGGTTGGAATGGGAGGATCTTTAAGATTCTTTCCAACCCAAACCATTCTGAGATTGATTCTGTGATCTTTAGGCCACAGACCAGTCCTTTATCCCTTATAGAAACCCCCCAAAAGAGCTTAGAGGCAGGTATATAAACACATTAAATGAAAAAAAAAAAGAAAATATTCTATATATGCACTATGCCAACATGGAGTTGGTGCCATGAAATAAAGGATGTGGCCTCTGAAACCCTCTCAAATGGCTCACACCAGTAGGTCAGAGCCGTGTGTAACCCAGCAAGGGTTAAAGCTGGTTTCAGGTTTCACCTTGGCCCTGGCACAGGGATAACTTTACCCTTCAGGTAGTGGTGGTGCAGTGGATTTGTTTTCATTCTTTCTGACTCACCAGTGGCTCAAGAAAAGAGTTATTTTTCTCTCCCTGCTGATCAGTGAAATAAGCACTAAAAGAAGACGGTGCGTTGTAGGTCACCTCCCCGTTCTTGTGCTTTGCAGGTTTTAAAGTGCTTCTTCACATGGAGCTCTATAATTTCCCAGCCTTTTATAAAAAAATGGACTCGAGGTATCTGACAGGGCCATCAAATGCCAACCATTGTGTGCTGGGCCTGATCTAACAACTAAAACTGGAATTGCTTTCACGCTGATGCCTGAAGTAAATAACCCAACCCATTGAGATGTAAGCTCAAACCCACCTTGCCTTCTGAATTTGTGGGATTTGAAGTACATTTTCAGCATCCTCGTATTTCTCTCTGTGGCATTTTGAAGCTCTTCCCAGCTGGATGGGTAAAACGGGGAAACATTTTAATCTTGAATTTCAGGTGATTCGGTATTGTTATCTCTAACATTGCAGCAAAATGATGTAATGAGCATGTGCTGCCTCAAAGGAAGCTCAGAGGAGAATAATATTCCAATGCAGAGACACTTCTGGAGAGAAAGGAAACATCTTCTTTCCTAAACCCCCTCCCCAAGTCCCCTGAATACGAGTAGTCAGCTCTTTCTGTATCACCCAGGGGTTTCTATTCCTTTGCAATATGGCAAGTTATTTCTTCCTCCTTAAATTTAGTTTCATCAGCAGTTATGGCACAGTGTGTGGCTTTTCAGAATTCCACTGATGTTTCTGCACACGATTATTTAGCACAGGGCACTGATGTTACTGGGGATGCTCACAAACATCTGTTGGGACTGACACAGGTAAAGCTGAACGTGCCTCCAGGGGGAAGGAAGGGTTAGAGGTCCTTCCCATCCTATTTTTATATTCAATTGCCTGGTTTTCTCTGTCTTTTTGATCTGTCTTTAGCACTGGATGTCATTATCTGCCCCTAATCTTTGATTTTATTTTTTTTTTCCCTAATAATGAGCTTTTGTCATGTGCAATGACTACAACTTATTCCCCCTCCCCTTTTTTATCATAATATCATCTGCTTGGCATGTTTGGAGAAAAATGCAACAAGCTTTCCTAAATCACCTTGTCAAGTTCCTCAGCAATTCAAGCTGTTGCTGAAGTTGCAGATAAAACCCAGCAAGAGGGGAAAAAAGGTAGGGGAAGGAATTTGGTTCTTCAGAGCCTGCATTTCTCTGGTGTCTGTAATGAACCCATGGGTGGGATGGAATGTGGGGGATGTGTCAACCTTGCTGTTGTTCCCAGTGAATCAAGGAGCTGTTTTGAAGGGTTTCTCTGTCTCTCAGGAGCCGTTCCCATGTTGCAACGTGGAATTTTTCATGCATTTCCAGCGGCTCTGCCTTTCCAAGCTGCACCTGCAGTGCAGTAAAAATATATTAAGCTTTGTGCAGGGCAGGTTTTCAGGTTGGATGGAGCTGGCTGAGAACTTGATGGAGCCCTTTGCAGAGGGGCTGGGGTTTTACAACACCTGCAGAAAGTCAAGGGAAAAGACAGTTTTACAGGTGTTGTCTCTGTGTTTATTGTCAGGGATATTTAAAGGAAAATGCTTTTTTTGCTTTTCTCTTAAAGAGGCACAAGTGTTCCCAAGACATTAAGACCAGTTAGTCTAAATAACAGAAGTCTTAAAATTTCCCCCTGTAGTCCCTTCAGCCAAAAAAAAAAAAAGGGTTCTGGTAGAGCTGGAGCATCATCCTTTTGTAGCTGCTGCATCTGCTCACAAATAAAGAGCAGCAGCGTCCCTGGAGAGTGAAGGACTTTGCTTTCAGATGAAAGGAAAAGGACACAGAAAGTCCAAATGTAAGGGTAGGACACAGCATGTGTTTCTTTTCTCTGAGAGAAGCCATCTTAAACTGAAATAATTCCCTGAATTGCAGCTCCTCGTGGCAGATGGGGAGGGAAACTGCCTGGATACTGAGCTGTACATGGAAATGAAAGACAGAACAGAGCTGTGATTACAGAGGGAAGAAAGAGCTAAGTTTTAAAATAGTTTTACTCCCTATTCCTCCAGTGCAGCAATGCTTCAATAGTTTAACACATTAGTGGAAAAAATAGCACCCAGGAAAGAAATCATCCAGAGGAATTGAGATACCATTATTTATAATATCGAGAAATGGTCTGTGCATCAGGAGTGTAAAATAAGGCCAGTGTAAATCATGGAATCACAGAGTGGTTTGGGTGGGAAGGGACCTTAAAGATCATCCAGTTACAGCCCCTGCCATGGGCAGGGAAATCTTCCACTAGCCCAGGCTGTCCCTGGTCTTGGACACTTCCAGGGATGGGGCAGCCACAGCTTCTCTGGGCAACCTGTGCCAGGGCCTCACCACCCTCACAGGGAAGAATTCCTTCCCAATCTCCCATCTAACCGTGCCCTCTGACAGTGGGAATTAGTGCATAAAGCACAGCCTGACTTACCCTTATGCCATAAATTGTGCCATGGAACATTTGCTGGTGGAGATGCCCCTTGGTCCGTCCACACTGGTCCCTTGTGGGCACATCCTTGGCACACTTGGGGCTGGCTCAGGCTGGCACCATCCTGGGCAATTCCTGGCCATGGTGTACAAACTAACACAGGCCAGGAACCCTTCCCAGCATGGAATCTGCACGTGGTAACCCATCCTGAGGGCCTGAGAGAGGTTAATAGATGGATGTGAGCTGTGTCATAACATTTCACCTCTGGGCACGGGGAAGTCTCAGGTGCATTTTACAGGAATCAATGTGCACAGAGACATTTCCCCGAGAAAAGAGTTTCTTGTAAACGTCCTTCGCAGGAAAAAATACCACTAAATTACCTTTACACCCTGTTTTAGCAAGAATAGACACATTTAAGCAGTGAAATAGCAGGAATGCTTCCGAGGAAACACAATTACCAAGCCCAGATTTGCACAGATGCTCGTGTGGGGCCTCAGTTGTGTGATGCCAGATGCAAAAATATCCCTTTGTTCAACAGTTCAACACAGTTTGTTCAACAGACGGTGACAATTCCGTGTCGGGTTCATTCAGCTGAGCTCATCTATAAATTATGGGAATGGCCTGGGAATTCCCTGCCTGGGAGATAACCTCTGGTTATCTGTGCCACGTGCCTGGAGTGGAAGACAGGGATGCAATCGACTCCCATTGCCTTTGGAATCTCCAACCAAACCTTGCTCTGAGGGGAATAAACAATTCACTGCAACTCAGCTGTTTATGTGGGAGAAAAATGTCATGGATCAGCATTATTTAGAGAAAGAAATGGGTTTTTTTTTCCTACTCTTTTTCCTGGCAAAAGATAAGAAAACACATGTATACTGTGGTTTCATTGGGCTGAGTTTTGAAATCACTGCAGAAAATAGCTGTGGTGTGTCTTCCACCCTCCCAACTGCCCAGAATGGAAAAGCTCCATGCCCTGGGATGCCAAATTCACTCTGTAAGTTCCTCAGGACACAGACCCATCAGTCCTCATTATCCCAACAAGAGCCATCTTGCTGATATATATATAGAAAATATAAATATAGATATAAAAATATGAAAACAAATATATATAAAAAACCATCTTGCATATAAGCCCAGGGTTGTCATGGTGATTTGAAGCTCCCTGAAATGCTGTAATGCACTTAATCTTATGCACATATCTCCACTTATTTAAAACCAACCACATGACAAGTCACCTTGTATGTAATGGCATCCAACCCCACCCCTTGGGGAGCAAAAAAAAAAAAAAATCTGCAGAAGGTTGTGCAGCTGCTTTTTTCGGGGGATTTTGGGCATCCTCCAGCTTTGGACCTCACCTGGCTGCCAGATGCTGTCAGCTCTTCCTCCTCATTTATAATTTACCAAATGTAATTCTTAGCTTTTTGTGGGGTTTTGGGGCTCTCCTGGAGGAAGGACCTGTGTGTAATTCTTAATGACACCTCCGAGTTCAGCATGAGGGTGGGAAGCTGCTGTTTCCTCCCTGCGGTCTAGTCCTTAAATATTCAATGAGGAGACAACCAGAGGAGAGGTGAAAAAGCAAAGAGGGATTAATTTTGCCATCCCTGTAGGGCCGCTCCGTGGGGAGCAGTTCAGCTCCTGTGGAAGTCAGTGGGATGGGATCAGGCCTTGAGAGGACACTGTGAAATGAAAAGGAGGTAGAATATTAATATTTAATTTTCAAAGGCTAAGTTTTGTGCTTTCCCCTGAAAAGACCCCTTCCTGTACCCATCATTATTCTTGTGGGTCTCTTCCAACTCAGGATATTCTATGATTGCAAAATATGCAATTCTCTCCACTTCTGTGTGGAAACTTTGTAGAAAAAGACGAGATTTTTTTTTTATATATAAAATATATATGAAAAAGATATGAAAAAGGTATGAAATATATATGTTAAAAATATAATATTGCAAGTACAAAGGAAATTTTACCATATAAAATGAAATTATTATTTCATCCTAAAATTAGCTGCACTATATATATTAAAAATATATAATATTGCAAATGCAAAGGAAATTTTACCATATGAAATGAAATTATTATTTCATCCTAAAATTAACTGCAGTGCAGTCCAGCTTTATTTTTGAGGGTTGTTGTGTCCCTTCCATGAAAAAATCCTCAGACAACATTAAGGTTGCCATTCTGTGGTTGGTTTTTATTTTAACGTTTACCTAGACCAGCTGGAGATGGATTGATCTTCTGCTTCCCTCATGAAATCCTCAGAAATCCTCCATCCATCTCATGTTCACATGGTTTTCCTTGCTGTAGTAATCTGTCACTGAGTATTTTACCCTTTATTATTTTATTATTTTAGTATCCCTTATATTATTATTGGATATTTTATTATTATTATTATTGTTATTATTATTATTATTATTATTATTATATTCCCAAAGGCACCAAACTCTCCATGTGTTTCAGTAACAGGAAGGACCATTTTCAACATGTTATTGTACATTTTTATTGTGTAAGGGGACCAAGGGGATGAAATCAGGGGACTTCAGTGACCTCTGTTTATGGCTTCTTCAGTGTTGGTCTCATTTCAGTTCCTGATTTTGTGGGAGTATCAGGCAGGGTTTGGCTTCTTTCTGGGGTGGCCTGGAGCAGCAGTGACAAATGAGGACTTGAAACATATTTTGTCCCTCTGTTAATAGGAAAGGAGAATTAGCAGCACTTCCCTTAATTATCTCCTCTGGAATAAAAAGAGTTGCACTGGAAGAAAAAGGATGAGGCCAACTTATGATAAGGAAAAAAAGAAGCTGTAATCTTTATATTCAGCAAAAGCTCTCTAACTGTGAGGGTGATGAGGCCCTGGCCCAGGTTGCCCAGAGAAGCTGTGGCTGCCCCATCCCTGGAAGTGTCCAAGGCCAGGTTGGACAGGGCTTGGATCAACCTGGAATAGTGGAAGGTGTCCCTGCCCATGGCAGGGGGTCGAACGAGATGAGCTTTAAAGTCCCTTCCAACCCAAACCATTCCATGATTCTATGATCCTATCCTATTTCTAGACCTGGGATTCCTATACTAAACATAACCCTCAATTCCAGGTGTTGTCCTAAAGGAGTGGGATCACCTGCTGTGACTTACCTGCCTCCACTCCGACCTTGTTGCCTCTTCCTGCTTTGCCATGTTTCTACATACAAGGAAAAAGTGAAAAAGCAGTAGGGTGGATGTGCCATCCCAGAAGTAGCTTTTATCCTCCCCAGGTCCAATCCAGGGGTTCTTCCAGCCTAACTTCATTGTACAAGAGATTTTGCTGGGAACACTTCACTGAGGGCATCAAATGTGAGTGTCCTGTATAGGATGTCATACATAGGATGACAAGTAGGATGGTCTCCAGAGGCCTCTGGGTGTCCTGCTTTGCTAGTGATGCCTAGGGAATGGGAAAGCTCCTTCACTGGGTTTGTAGGATCCATAATCCACGGACTCAGAAACGAGCAGCCAGATATGATAGAGGGTTTCCTGGCGTTTTCCATACCCAGCTCAATTTACCTCTCTAGGTACAGCCTGAATGTTTCAGGTGGGGTCCAGGCAAGAGTTTAGACCTGGGAGCAGGATCCCAGATGAGGAAGCCCCTCCTGTACCCTACAGGCCCCTTAAAGCTGTCTCTGGGTGGTTGGGAGGTGTGGTCTCCCAGGTATTATTGCAGGTGTTATTGCAGGGCAATTCAGATGCAGCCTGAATATGCTTGGAGGCACGTCTTCAGTCATATTAATTTTCCTAAAAGAAAAAGGTCAGCCTGAATGAAATAGGAAGTCATTTTACCTCTCTCTGGGAGCCAAACAGCGCAGCAGTAAAAAGAAATTGCAGAACAATCACAAAAATATCATGGAGAAGAGGGTTTAAAGGTCCAGCAACTTAAAAGAACTCTGTTGTCTGTGTTGTCCCACTGGTGTAACAGTGGAAGATCAGCTGAAGGTCATCATGATGTTTTTACATGGGATGCTGAAATAACTGGTGACTGCTTTGAATGTTTTAAGGGAAACCTGAAAATGCCTCTCCTTTAAAAACTCCCATTTTCAGTCTAACCCCAAGTTCAGCCCATTCCCCAACACTCGGGGGATTCCTGAAATCTGACATCTTCAGGAATCTCTGGTCTTTGGCCGCAACACTGAGTATTCAGAAGTGCCACTGAAATTCCTACCCAGTGTCCAAGTGCATGTCTTGGAGAGCTGCATGACCCACGAAATGTTGAGATGGTTTGGGTTGGAGAAAAAGTTCTTCATGAACTAAAGGTTCTTCCCCCAGAGGGTGGTGGGGCACTGAACAGGCTCCTCAGGGTGGTGGTCATGGCCCCAAGGCTGCCAGAGTTCCAGGAGTGTTTGGACAATGCTCTCAGGGACAGGGTGGGATTGTTGGGTTGTCCTGTGCAGGGCCAGGAGTTGGATTTGATGGTCCTTGTGTGTCCCTTCCAGCTCAGGACATCCCATGATTCCATGATTCCATGGTAACACTTTGCAGCCCTGGCATGAACAACAGTGAAAACCAAGTGGTATTTCATCATTTTAAGCTGCACATTTTAACTCTGGGAAGCCAAGGAAGTCCTCTCATCACTATGAATCACTGTGGTTTCTAGCAGAGCCATCCCAGGCTCCTGTGGAATGTCTGCATGTGGGAAAGGTTGCAGAAAAAGATTATTTAAGAAACAGTATGCAATGATCTGATAAAAAATGACAACATAATTAATATCCTCAAGGAGGCAGAGTTAAAGCTCTATGAGCCTTGCATTTCTCATTTCCTGACTTTTGAGTGCTTAACTGTGCATATTTAATGTTATATTAAAATAAAGGAGAGGAGCATGTTATAAGCAAATAGTCCCTTTCCTGCTCCTTGAGGATGCTGAATTATTTCATGGAAAATGCCTTGTTTTGATGGGATCTGCGTGACGTGAATTGAAGTGACATCAGCTGTGAGCCACATTTATGATTCCAATTTATAACATCCAATTTATAACGTCCAATTTATGATATCCAATTTAGAACATCCAATTTATAATTCCAATAATATAAAAATCGGGTTGTGCCTTATTCCAGCCGTTATCAGAGTCCGTGCTGCTTTTTGACAGACATAAGCTAAATATGAAATCATGGAATCGTGGAATCCTAGAATGGTTTGGGTTGGAAGACACCTTAAAGATCATCTCATTCCAACCCCCTGCCATGGGCAGGGACACCTTCCACTAGCCCAGGTGGCTCCAAGCCCCATCCAGCCTCGCCTTGGACACTTCCAGGGATGGGGCAACCACAGCTTCCCTGGGCAACCTGTGGCAGGGCCTCATCATGTGCTGTTCCACAGGGCAACTGGTCAGGACTGGGGAGGAAAACATGGTCTGGGAAGAGACCTAGAAGGTATTAATAACTTGCTGCAGGAGATGTTGGAGCCCTGTTATTGTAAGATTGATCTGAAATGAGGTAAAGCCTCTTAGAGACAAATTTACAAACATAAGGGTAGGCAGTGACTCTTTAAGAAGGAGAGGGGCTCAGTGGGGATGATTATTCCTGAACATGTCACTGAGACACACTGCAAATGTTTCCTTTTATTTATATATGTAACATTCTTTTTCTTAAAAGAAAAATGTGAATTCACAGCAGGTATCCCAGGTGGAATGTCACCTCTTAAATCTGCCTCACTGGCTGTGCTGCCACCTTCCAGTTCCAGCACCTCTGGTGGAAAGGTGACAAGTCTCCACAGCTTTGCAGATGGAAGATCCAGATTAAATAATAAAATCTCTGAAATTAATGAGCAGCACCTGGTGGAGGAGGACACTCTTGGTGTCCACACCCTGTGCTTGCCATCAGACTTGGATGGCATGAAGCTGTGCCAGGGGAGGGTTAGGTTGGATATCAGGAAAAGATTCTTTCCCCAGAGTGTAGTTGGGCACTGAACAGGCTCCCCAGGGCAGTGGTTATGGCCCCAAGGCTACCAGAGCTCCAGGAGCATTTGGACAATGCTCTAAGGGACAGGGTGGGATTGTTGGGGTGTCTGTGCGGAGCTTGATGATCCTCGTGGGTCCCTTCCAACCCAGGACATTCTATGATTCTCTGAACCAAGATGACAGCTCAGTTCCCTTGGAATAGGTAAATCATGCTCTCAACCTCATCCTCTCAGAGCACCAGGGCTTTTTCCTCACATCCAGACCTTCTTTGTGTTCCAAACACCCATGAAGGCACTGTCAAAGTACCGAACTTTCATTACAAAGCAGGACTGACCAAGAGGCAAAACTGCCTGTAGGTAAAATATAAGTGAGATGATTTTTTTGGGAACTTCAGGAGATAAAAGGCTACTGCATTTATTGTTTTGAAATGTGCACAAAACATACCTTGCAAAACATATTTACCTCTGCCTCATAAGAGCACTCCCCATAATAAATATTCTTATCAGATCAGTGAAGTGTCTGTATAGTTGTGGAGAGGTGACTGGAATGTGGACAAATGGGTTTTAATGGACATTTCAGGAATTTTCACAGTTCCTGGCACTATCTGTGCAAACCTGGAATAATTGTGCCTATAGATGTAGACCCAAACCCAGCAGGAATCAGATTTGAATCAGGTCTGTTCTGTGGGCAGGGATTTGCACATGTCTTTCCACCATCGTCAGGCCAATTTTCTTTCACCCAATCTGTTGTTCTGGAAGGCTGAAAATTGCACAAACTGCATGAAAACACAGGACCAGGTGTGTTGGCTCTGACCAAAGGTCCACCCAGCCCCTTGCCCTGATGGCATCCATCTAGGCTGGATCCTCGTCTCGTGTCCATCACTGTCTCTCCTTGGTGGCCATGGTGGCTTGTCTGGTGTTTTGATAACTTTTGGAGGATGTGGACTTTGTTACAGCTTTTCTGGAGCTCTAGTTCCTGTGGCAGGAGCAAAGGTGAGCCTTTCCCTCAGTGTAAACATGATGAGGTGTGGAAGAAGCACGGGTCAGCCTGGTGTGATCAGAGAAAACCAGGCTGTTGGCAGGTTTGGAGATAGGGTGACTGGAGCAGGAGATGAGATCTTCAGGTTAGGAAGGGAGCCTGAGTGCCCAGGCTGCCAATCCTTCCTTTTCCAAAGGTATTAGGAGGAAAAGGATGATCTACAGACTCTGGAAGTTTGTGACCTTTAGGTTATTGTCATTCTTTGACTTCCATCTTCATTGACTGCCATATCCTGCTCCTTCAGAAGGGGCATCACAAAATGTTCTCCAACCACACCTTGGAAAGGAAGAGCAGCTCTGGGAAATGTATCACCTGCTTTTTGTCAGAGAAAAGTTCCTCTCTTGGAGATGGGAGCAGACTTAAGCAGTGAGGGACCCTTCTCTGTGGATCCCGTTGACTCCAGCACTCTTCAGGCACAGTGGAACAGCCTTTGATGATCCACCTGGTTGAGCATGTTGGGTTGGAGAGCTCTTGCTCAGGCCAGGCTCCCAAGAGCCATCTACTCAAGAGCCCACTAGCAAATCTCAGCCTCTGAGGGTCTTACTGCATGTTCTGGGACATGCCTTCTTCTAAAGATCAGGAACTTCCTGATAATCTAAGGATCTGGAGCCTGGTGCCACTTCCAGCAGGATTTACAAGACCTCATGGTGGCTTATGACATGGGGCAAGGAGAGATTTGGATGCCATAGGGAAGCTGGATCAGACTGGTGGAAGAATGTTTGCCCTGAACTCTTCTTGGATGTGGCTGTGGAGAAAGGAAAGCTTTAGGCTTACTTTGCTGCCACAAACCTTTAAAGTTCAACTGGGAGGTTACACTATTATACTGTGAAAAAATCCCAGCAGTGAGAACAAAGTAAACACCCACTGTCAGCAACATCCTTCTGTTAAAATACAATATGAACAAAGTAAAAATTTCTTTTATAAAGCCACAATTATTTTCTGATCACTGGTGGTATCCTGGATGTTGTGTTCTGCTGTATTTATTTAGGTTGGATATTAGACAAAGATTCTTTCCCCAAGAGGGTAGTTGGGCACTGAACAGGCTCCCCAGGGCAGTGGTCACAGCACTAAGGCTGCCAGAGCTCAAGGAGCATTTAGACAATACTCTCAGGGACAGGGTGGGATCAGTGGGAATGGAGGACCAGGTGTTGGACTTGATGATCCTTGTGGGTCCCTTCCAACTCAGCATATTCTGTGATTCTCTGATTTGACCTCCTGACAGAGAGGGAGCTGCAGCAGCTGCAGATTTCCAGGTACTGAAATAATAAGGCAAAAAAGCTGCCATGGGATGTAAACTTTGGGGCAGAAATTCCTGTGAGTGTGGCACATGGGGGCTGTGAGTCAGGACCCTCTGTGTTACCTGTGCCTCTGCCAGCAGCCTCCTATGTACTGGTTCCTTTCCCTTCACACCCAGTTCTTACCAAAGTAACTCCTCTGACATCAAAGACCCCACGTCTGAGCTGCTGGAGGGGAGGAGGAGGAGGAGGAACAGACACTCCAGGTGCAGTCGCGTGTTGCAGACAAGGAACGCACACGACCGCCTGCTGGAGGAAGAGGCCACCCTGACTTCTCTCTTCTGCTGACCCCTTCCACCCTTCCCTTTCACCAGCATCCGTGTGCTGAGCCACTCCTGAGATCTAAACTGGCAGAAAGTGTTGTACTCTTATCTGCTGTGGATATCCACTGATAAAACTCCCTTGTCCAGAATGTAACAAGAGCACCAGGACTCACCTGAGGAGTTTGGGAGTGAACAAGAGTGATGGAACCTTAAAGAACATCTAGTTCCAATCTCTTGTCATGGACAGGGATGTCACTCACTAAATCAGGTTACTCAGAGCCCAGTCCAACCTGGCCTGGAACACTTCAGGGATGGGGCAGCCGCAAATTCTCTGGCCAATCTGTGCCAGGGCTTCACCACCCTCACAGCCAACAATTCCTTCCCAACATCCCATCTAACCCTGCCCTCTGGCAGTGGGAAGCCATTCGCCCTCATCCTGTCCCTCCATCCCTTGTCCCAAGTCCTTTTCCAGCTCTCCTGGAGCCCCTTTAGGCACTGGAAGGAGCTCTAAGGTCTCCCTGGAGCCTTCTCCAGGTGAACACCCGCAGCCTGTCTCCTGAGCAAAGGGGCTCCAGCCCTTGGAGCACCTCCATGGCCTCCTCTGGACCTACTCCAACAAGTCCCAAGTCTTTCTTGTGCTGAGGACCCCAGAGCTGGATGCAGCTCTGCAGGTGGGGTCTCATGAGGGCAGAGCAGAGGTAGAGAATCCCCTCCCTCATCCTGCTGCCCACTTCTGTTGTGATGCAGCCCAGGCTGCATTTGGCTTTCTGGACTGTGGGCTCACCTTTCTGGACTGTGGGCTCACCTTTCTGGACTGTGAGCTCACACTGGTGGCTCATATCCAACTTTTCATCCGTGAGAACCCCCAAGTCCTTCTCCACAGGGCTACTCTCAAGGAGTTCTCCCAGTCTGTGCTCATGTCTGGGATTGCCCTGACCCAGGTGCTGCACTTGGGACCTGTTGAACTTGGTTCAACAAATGTTGCCAGGCCAGACCTCATGGGTCTTATTTCCTAAATGAATCTGATGGAAATTTGCCTTAAAATCATTAAGCTCATTATTTGGCACTCTGATATCAGTGACAGCTTTGAATAGGTGAGATCTAAGCGTGAATTGGCCCTTAATTCTTTGTTTGTAAGAGCACACACATAATCCAGTGCTGTAACATCACACCTTGTACATGCAAAATACCCTTTTTTTAATCACAGAAATTCAGAAATGACTTATGCATTCACAGAGCTGAAGTATTGGTACTGTGATACATAACAAATCAAGCAATTATTAGGATGTTGAAGATGGTCCATGTGTCTGATGTATGAACTTACTAGTAGCTAAATAAGACAGGCTGAGGCTGCAACAATAAATTTGCTGGTGTCACATGGAATAGAGCAGAGCATCCTTGAAGTAATTACAGGTGAGTGGCCCAATGTTCTGTTACAAATGTCCTTCTATTAAGATGTTTTCCATCACATTCTCTCTTATAAATCTGGATGTTTTATTGATGCAGACCTAAATCAAGTATCTGCCATCACTACATTCTCTTCCTCCACCCCCAGCTGGCATTTCATGCAGCACATATTGCAGTTTTCTTTTGGAACAGAAGCCTTTTCATCTACTGAAAAGCAGAAAAATGACATAGGTGACATAGTTTAGCAGCATTAAACACATTAAATATGTCTGAGCTGCTGCAGATGGGGAAAAATATAAGTCCTGGATGCATGTGAGATCTACAGGAAAACTGATTTTTCTTTGAGAAATGAGAACTGTGTTTTTCATGCTCTCAGTTTAAAGAGTACAGAAACTTGGATCTGGAAAGGATTCCTTAGGTCAGCTAATCCAGTTCCTTGTTATTCTGGGCAATCCTGTCATTGAATCCTTCCCATAAATGAATCGACTCCCATTTAACATCTAGTGAGTTTTTTCTCTCAGTTATTCCCACTGGGGGGAATAACGTTATTCATCTGAGAGTAAAAGATTTTAGGTTTAATATTTTTTATTGAATTTCCAGCCTGAATTTCTTCATGGCCAGTTTAGCCATGTGTGTGGTTCAGATTCTCTCACAAACCCTCTCCACATCTGCTGGTTGCTCACTGGGCTTGGACAGAGCACAGAAATGGTTTGGAGTACCAGGAAAACATGGAATGGCAATTCTGCTTTGCCAGATGGTGCCATTTTTTAGAAGAAAACTGTCAGTCATTGCCTGTTGGACTAATTCCTTATGCCAACCACTACAACAGAGCTTATAATAGACAATTTGGGAGGTTGGAGTCATGGAGGATTAAGGATTTACTTGCACTTGAGCTTGAGGGAGTTTTCATCTCTGTTGCCACTTTGACCAACGTGTCCCGGTGTCCAAATACATGGTGGGTGCTGGATGTTGGTTGCCAGGGCAGGAGCAAGGCTGAAGATTCCCTGACACAGCACAAATACGGGAATGGAGCAATAAACAGGCACCAAAATGGGGCAGATTGTCCTGGAGTGAGGTAGAATCACGGAATCATTAAGGTTGGAAAAGACCTCTAAGATCATCGAGGAATAATGTTCTGCTGCCAAAGAGCAGGGGGAGGATCAGTGTCAGAAGGATGTGAAATCCTTCGATAGGTCCCTCTGTCTTGATTAAAAAAGCTTATATTGTCAGCCAGATTGTTCCCAAAATCTTGGCAAGTCATCATCCTACCACTCTGAGGTCAGCTGGTGCAGGTTCTGGTTCAGTAGCACAGCAGGTCATGAGACTTAGAGATGTCATGGAGGTAGAAACCACCTAATTCTGAAGGGCTGAACTATAAAGCTCATGGAATGGCAGAAAACAGATGTAAATACCAGAGCCAAAGTGTCATCAAAATGAAAAATTACTTAAGGCTGCTCACCCAAACTCATGTCACCAGCAGAGAAATTGGTGGAATAATGCTTTAAGCTGCTTGATAATGTAGAGGTGGAAAAAAGGAAAACACAACAGTGTTAATTAATATGGAACAGATCAAGAGATGTCCCAAATAGCCTTGGAAATGATGCTGTGTAAAAGTTCTGTGATGGGAATAAACCGTGTAGGAAATACTCCAGACAGTCCCACTAACAGGCTGCTCTGGTCATGGGAGGAAATTATTAATCTACATCTCTCTTTCCAAGAGATTTCTGGAATGATTCTGTCCCTGGATTTCACTTGTCTCATTAATTGGGGCATCATGGTTGAGTTCCTCTGCCCATGCCCATCATTAAGGTTGGAGAAGCCCTCTGAGATCACCAACCATTCCAACACTGCCAAGGCCACCAATGACCATGTCCCCAGGTGCCACATCTGCATGGTTTTTAAACCCCTTCAGGAACAAGGACTCCACCACTGCCCTGGGCAGCTGTGCCAGGACTGGACAACTCTTTCGGGGTCCTTCTTATCTTTTTTTTTTTAATAGTTGAATATCTTGCTTTTCATGGCTGGATTTGAAATCTTCCATTTTCGTCCGTTTCTGAACTCTTGAAGATCAGTTGGTTGTTTTTCTATAGGAATCCTCTTCCTATTGATCTCAGAGCTGTCAGCACTTACAAGTGGCTGGAACTTGCAGGAGATGGCTGAGGTAGTGGAGGACTGGAAAAAAGGAAGATTTGGTGCCTGTCTTAATGGGAAAGGAGGACCTGACAGTGTCAGATCCACTCAAATTCCAAGAAATACACTGGCGCAAATAATCAGAGCCCTTACGATGACTCAGAACTGAGTTAAGTACAGTGAACATGGACTTTTCAAGAGCAAGGGACATCGAAAAAACCTAATTTCCTCCTATGTGAGGATAAAAAAGCTTCTGGGTGGAAGACAAGTAGTTGGTGTCATGGTTTTTTGTGTAAGAAAGCTCCTGACACTGCCCCTTGTGACATTCTTGGAAGAGAACTAAGGTAAAGAGGTCTACATGGAACTACTGGAAATTCTACAGGAAATTTGCTGGATGTCTGTAATCAGAGGAGTTAACAATAGATTTGACATTTATTCTGTGTCAGTGTAGAAAGATGCATTCAGTGGAGCTCACAGGGATCTGATTTAGGCAAGAGAATGTAACTGAAGGTATTTGGAGGGAAAAACAAGGCTGGGTGCCATCAGAAAAGATGGGGAAAATACCCAGCAGGAAAACTGGAAATGTAGCTGATGCTGTTTTGGGACAGTAGGATGTCTGAGAGATCTGAGTTGTTCATCTGGAGGAGGTTCCAACTTAGAGCTCCTTCCAGTGCCTAAAGGGGCTCCAGGAGAGCTGGAGAGGGACTTGGGACAAGGGATGGAGGGACAGGACACAGGGAATGGCTTCCCACTGGCAGAGGGCAGGGAGAGATGGGAGATTGGGAAAGAATTCCTGGCTGGGAGGATGGTGAGGCCCTGGCACAGGTTGCCCAGAGAAGCTGTGGTTGCCCCATCCCTGGAAGTGTCCAAGGTCAGGTTGGACAGGGCTTGGAGCACCCTGGGCTAGTGGAAGGTGCCCCTGCCCATCACAAGGGGTTGGAGTGGGATGAGTTTTAAGGACCCTTCCAACCCAAACAATTCTTTATGTTCCATATGTTTATGTTTGCTTATGTTTGCTGAATATTTTGGGAGTCAGAGTCTGCCTCCCTTGAATGGAGCTTAAATGTCCCAGCAGCCAAGACCATCACATTTGTCACCAGCAGTGAAGTGGAATTTTTGAACTCAATGTGTCTTTCCCTCTGTAACTGGACTATATTCGGAGCAGGGCACAGTTTACACATGGAATAGAATTAATTCCTTTGGAAAAAAATGGTGAAATGAGTTTTAATTTCCATGGTTGATGGAGTTAGAACTGGATGATCTCAAAGGTCCCTTCCCCCTAAACCCTTCTATGATTCTGTGAGTAATTCCAACATCTCTTCTTTGTCAACACTAAAGAGTCTCAACCTATATAATTAATTTATTCTTTAGTGAAATTTTGTTAAGAGAATCGGAATATTCTATGGGAACTTGATTATCTCATTGTTAGAAATCAATCCCAGATCCAAATGAAATTTCTGATTGTTGTTTCCTCCTATTTTGTTGTGCTGCAGAAGCAGTTAAATCTCAGTTTTCACCCTGCACACATGGACACACACAGAGCCCAACACACCCCTTTGTAGGATGTGTCTTCTAGGCAACTTGTGGGAGTTTTGCTGGCTCTGAGAGGGACCTGCAGGAGTCAAGTGCAGCATTAATGTGAGTTCCCAGTGGCTTAGGGGGAAGCTCATTACTGACCCGGCCTCGGCGTCTTCTTCGTTTACAGTAACACTTTAAATATTTAATTGATCTCTCCTGCTTTCCTGTCATGGACCATTTTCCCTCAATTGATTCCTTTTTTTTTTTTTGGGCGGGGGGGATGGTTGGAATGCATTTATGTGAGTGGAATTCTATAAATTATCCTCATTAAGAGGCCAAATAACAACAGGCCAACGTGGGATTAAGTCTGAGCTTCACATTGTATTTTTTGCCTCAGATTCTCAAAGCACTTCAGAGGCACGAACTGGATAAACGTGAAGAGCAAGGTTCTGCTTAAAGTTAAAAAAAAACAACTTATTAAAGTTCCTGGTAACTGCTGCTTGGGAGTTGTTGATGCAGAAGTGACAGGATTATTCATTCTGGTGAGGGATGGGATCCTAACTAGGGAAGGGGAGTGGAAGGCTAACGTGAGAATCCCAGAATCACAGGACGCTTTGGGTTGGAAGGGATCTTAAAGATCATCTCATTCCACCCCCTGCCATGGGCAGGGACACCTTCCACTAGCCCAGGTTGCTCCAAGCCCCATCCAACCTGGTCTTGGACACTTCCAGGGATGGGGTATCCACAGCTTCTCTGGGCAACCTGTGCCAGGGCCTCACCACTTTTTCCAGCAAAAAGGTTTATGGTCTTCTTGGTTCCATCTCCTGAGACTCCACACCGGGTCAGGCAATGCCAAGTCACTCAGGAGGTCGAGCAGTGCCCTCATCTAACACAGTTTAGCTGTGAAACATCCCTTCTGTAAGTACAGATGTTGTCACGTCTGTTTTACCAAGGAAATAGGAGGACAGGCAGGGAAGGGACCCGCCCCAACCTCTCATCTTCAGCCTCATAAATCTGGTGTTGACTTTGCAGGATCACAAATTAATTTTTCCCCCAAAGGATTTGGCAGCAACTCTTTTGGTTGTATTTTCCATTGGAACGGCCTACCCAGAGAGGTGGTGGATTCACCATCCCTAGAGGTTTTTAAAAAGAGATTGGACGTGGCCCTTAGTGCCATGATATAGTAATTGGAGTTGGATCAGGGGTCGGACTTGATGATCTTGGAGGTCTTTTCCAACCCAATCTATTCTATGATTCTATGATTCTATGATAAGGTCTATAAGCCTTGCTTTCTGATCCCATGGAATTGGCAGATGTAAGGACAGTCATAGTGGGCACATTAACTTTACATGGCACCTGAGGGAATCATAAAAACAATAGCACACCTCTGGGGTTGTACAGAGCTCTTGGAGCACAGCTTGGCTTGTTCTTGATGAGCACGAGATCACTTCATAAACCCTATAAAGAAAGAGCTGTGGGGTATTTGCCTCTCGCCAGGCCACGCTCAGGGAAGAGAATAAAAACCTTCAGTAGCTGGAGACAAAACACTTTTAATGGGCAGGAAAAGGGGGCTTTCAGCAAATGTGCTTTGAAATAGAGTCACAGGATGGTTTGGGTTGGAAGAGACCTTCAAGGCCATGTAGTTCCAACCCCTTGCCACAGTTCCTCTATTCCAGGCTGCTCAAAGCCACATCCAACCTGGAGAGGATAACAAAAATATTCTGAGCTGATTCAGCTCCTGATGAACATGGAAATCACCTTGAAATGCATCATAACCAAAATGAATCCCTTGCACAGTTCCACAGTTGTTATTGATTGTTATTTCATCCCTCAGCCAAGAAAAGCTCAGGTGTGTCAGATGTGCATCCACAGTATTCCCATGTCATCTATGTTTGTCAGTCTTAAATCTAATGTCCTCAGGTAGCTGAAACAATAAATTAAAAACAAACACCCCTAAACCTGCCCTGCTCAGTAGGAACTCAGTATGAAGAGCTATCCCACAAGTGCCACAAGTGTTTTCCTTCAAATCACATCGAGACAGCACAGAAGGAAGAGAAAGCTGAGTTCCTGCTCTGTGGAAAGAGGGTATTTTCGTGCAAAAGAGTATTTCTTTTCATCACAATACTTGGCAATACTATCCATTATTGCACAGCTCAAATGTTCAACCTTTGAACTCAGAAACTCGGATAGGGTACAAGGACCAGGCTCTGTCCAACTCCATTTATGTTCTCACTATTTAAGGATTTGAGTAGTGGGCTCTGAATACCCGCAAATTGCAAAGACAAACAGTGCTGTTGTCATTATTGATGGTTTGTGTCCTTGATACAAGTGCTGCATCTCAAGGAGGGGATCATGTGATGGTCCACTGCTGACTTTCTTGGCACCCTTCATTTCAGTTTTGTTTGGTAAGTGGTGGAGTCTTTCAATGAAGATGCAACATTTCAATTACTCCTCTCTTTTCTTCTCTGGAAACTGTCAAGGGATGAGAGCTGTGATTGTGATTGAAAATACCCCTGCAAAGCCTCCAAATTATTATAACTGAAATTAAAAATCTTATTCTTGAACTGCTGTTAGGTTTCACCTTGAAAAATCACTCCTGGCTTTCAAAGAACAGCGTTTCATGGCTAATAATAATAATAATAAGTTGATAATTTAGCAGATGTTGACCATGGTCACAGAGAAATCTCAATCTTCTCATTGCAAATTTAGTTTGCTTTGACCTGGAATCACTGGGAGACATCTTGGCATCTCAGTGTTGCTGGTGGAGCTGGATGCTCCCTGTTTTAGGGATGTCTGACAGTTCCTCTCAAAAGTCTTTCCCTCAGTTGATTGATACTTCAGCAAACATTAATTTGAGGGGTGAAATTTTCCCTGCCAGTTTTCTGCCTCCTCAGACTGATATTTTTAAAGTCCCAGCCAAAATTGTTGGGAGCAGGAAGCTGGAGAAAAACATGTTTTCCATACTAAAATATTTCTCCCAGCCTATCTACGAGGAGCTCTGGTCCCTCCCCACTGCAGGAAGGAGGCGTCTTTTTGCGCATATCCTGCTTTTTTTTTTTTATCTCCCTGTGGAAATTTCCCTGGCTTTTCTTAATTTACAGACATCAACAAAAAACCACAAAAAAAAACAACTAACCAAAAACCAACACACATTTGGGAGAGATGTCACAGCATTTGAAAGCTGGAGCCTTCAAGAGATGCTGCAGGGTTTGTGTGGTGCTGCTCTGACTGCGCCTGGCCTGGGGCTGCAACCTGTTTTCCAGTGAAACCCAAGAGACAGGGATACTCCTTCCCATCCAGGCTGATGTTTGCTCTTTAAAAATTTGGGAATCGAGCTCCCCAGGGGTTTGAAAGCAATTACACCCAGTGAGATGAGGAGGGACAAGCTGCCCCGCTGGAAGGCAAAAATCAAAAAAATCAAATGTTAAGAGTGGAAAGAAAGAAGGGTGGGACAGAGAGAGAGGAAGAAGGGAGCTGATGGGGGTAGAAATGTTTTAGGGCTGCTCAGACACATCAGAGGGGGAGATGGGGCCAGGAGCCTGGTGGGATGTACCTGGATCTGTAGCCACAGAGTTGGGTGAGGGGCTGGCAGAAGAGGGGTTCCCCAGGGGAGTCAGACCCACCTGGTGATGAGAGGGAGAGTCATAGCCCTAAAATAATTCCCACTGCTTGGCCCAAGTACTATTTGCCATACCACAAACCAGCAGGGTGACTATTTAAAGGCTGAGCCATGGGCTACAATCATAGAATCATCATCTCCCAGAACAGTTTGGGTTGGAAGGGACCTTAAAAACCATCTAGTCCAACCCCCTGCCACGGGCAGGGACACCTTACAATAAATACACCTTACAATAAATGCAGCTGCAGCCCTCCTCCTTTTCCCTGGATCTCATTTTTAACGTCCTCCACACAGCACATGATCCCACAGCTCCTTATTTCCCAGTAACACTCAGCTTGGAGCACAACAGCCCTGTTAAACTCCCCAGAACAAAGTGCTTGGTGGTGGATTTTCACATCCCAGCAAAGCCCAGGGAACATCCACTTCTGCAGCGTCAGGTATTAGCAAGGAACAAGACACACACACACTTGGAGGGAAGGAAAAGAGAGGAAATCAAGCTGCTTTCATGTGCTCTTTGTAATTATTTTCCCCCTGTTGTTCAGAATTCAAGTTTTTAAAAAAAAAAAAAGACAGAAAAAAAAGAAGAAGGAAAAGAGAGCTCTAACATTTACTGGCAGTAATCATTGCACCATCTGCTCCGGGAGCTGCTTCCAGAACACACGTTCTCAGCTGCTGAGCAGTCAGCTCTCCTCTCCCTTCCTCTCAGAGACAGGGATGCCAGCAGTTCCTAAACTGTAACAGCATGAACAAGCCTTTTGGTTTTTGGTTTTGTTTTTTTTTCCCCCCCCCCCTTTTTTTTTCTTTCAGTCACTGGAAGGTTTTTTTTTTTTTTTTTTTTTTTTTGAGAAGGCAGGAGAGTTTGGACTTTTCACCAGATTGTTTTAAAGACTGAGCTCTTCCCGACATGAGGGTTCTTCATCTGAGTGGGAGTGGTAAAAATGGGAAAAATATTCATATTTTAATATTTTGGGGATTTGCTTTGTAGTAGAGCTTCACTGGCACCTGTGCTGCTCTCAAGGATGGATTTAACCTGTGTTTCTTTAGCTGTGCCTATGGAAAAGCTTTCCTGGTGGGATACCCTCATGCCCCAAGGCATGGACACCTTGGATTTCTGCTTTTATAATCTGTAACACTGAGCTCAACACCAGCTTCCTCCCCTTTTCTTCCACATGCTAAGTCAGCGCTGAGCTGTTCAACATCCCTGTCTCCCCTCCAAGAGCCCAAATCCATCTGTGAGTCACAGGATATAAAGCAGGAGGAGGTTCCTCACCACCAAATGGGCTTTGTTGGCTGAAAGGAGCTGGGACAGCCTGAGTTGCCTTCTCCATGTGCTCCTTTTTTGCTGCCCTTTGGCTACTGGGGACAGGGGCACTTAAGGAAATATATGGCTGATTTAGAGGGTAACATTAATTAGCTCCTCCTGTCCTCGAGTGTTTCTGTGTCACTGACTCCCCAGTCTATGGCTCTTGTTTCTCTTGTTTCTCTTGTTTCCGTTGTTTCTCTCAGCAATAATAACCCACAATCTCTGTTTGTACATTTAAATTCAGAAGGAAAAAACATCCATCAGTGAAAGCCCCTATTCAATCCTCCCACTGCAGAGCCAGTGCTTTCCAAAGAAATGAGGCAGAGTGAATGCAGAACCCATTAGGCCTGTCCCAGGAGGCAGGATCTATATGCTCACAGATGTACTTACAGTAGGAAATCTGCATTAGGGAAAAAAATTCCTGCTTGACCGACGGTATTTGTGCTAAACCACACGATTTCAAGTGCAGCTTTGTAGGGAGAAGTGACTCTGTGGGATGGCTTTGTGTGATTTTATGTGTTTTTCATTGCATCAAGAGCAAATTTACTCCTTTGCAAGTGGCAGAAATGTGATTTCTCTCTCAGCCTCTCATACTTCTCTTATTTCCATAGCCCAGGCTGGATCTGAATGAGTGTTTTCCCATCCACAAATCAGGGTTGGGATGTTTTTTTTGCTCAGCATTTGATCCAACTGAACTGTAATGCAGATCACAGAGGTTGGAGCCTCAAAACCACTTTGGGAATATCTCTTGTTTCTCAAGGCAGTGCCTGTGTGAATAAGCCTCTGTATTTTCACAGGATGTGACACTTGGACCAGTTCTTGCCTGCCGTTTAAGAAAATGTCAACCTCTGAGGTCAAATGAGTCGGAGAGGCTATTTATAAAAAGGTTAGAGAAGCCAAATATTTATTGTCCTCACAGCACAGGATAGTGACACAGGGCAAATCAGAAGGGACTGGGAAGACAAGAAGTGGAGGACAAAGAAATGAGGAAGCAGGGAAAAGAGGAAAAGAGAAAAATGGGAAGACGTTTGTGTTTGTGCCTATCACAAATATTCCCTGTTCAAGGGAAGCCCATCCCCTGACCTTCTGTTGCTCATGGAGACAGGAGCTCCTTACTGTACCTCCCCACATGATTCTTAGATGTAGGGCTATGTGGGAAAGGGGAACAGGAAAATCCCCTGCAGGATGGCTGATTTTTAGGACGTAAAGCCTTGTCACACCCTGGGATGGGCAGGTGCTGATTTTTTTATCAGGTGAGTGGCCACGTCACACAGACTCTGCAGGACTAGCTCAGCCATGGAACACAAAGCTTTACTTGCTGAGGAAAATTAGGAACAATCCATGGGAGGTTGGGAAAGAATGAACTGAATGACCTTATTCCCTCAATAGGAGCACAGATGCCATAAGTGTGTGTTAAGGGCAGCAGATTTGAGACCATCCGTGGTGGGAGAGGCCATGCTGACTTGTGATCTCAGATATAACACTTGGACGAGTATGGGAAATCCTTTAATGTGTTTTTCCTGCCCACTCCAAGTTCTCTTGCTGGTGGAACCCCCATTGCTTCCCCTGGAGAAAGGACAGCCTGGCAGGGCTGGCATCTGCTGGTGCCCACGGCCTTGATCACAGCAAGCGCTTGGACCGAGTCCCCTCTTTCCCCCTGTAAATCCCTCAAAGGGCCCACACGGAGATGGACTCAAAGGGACAGCAACAGGGAAGCAGTTGTTGTCCAAAGGAAGGAGTCGAGGGCTGTTGGGAACGCTGTGATTCCTCGGAGCAACATGTCCTGGTGCAGCCCTGCCCTGCCAAGAGAGGCACCGAGCCACACACAGCAGCTCCAAATGCTCCGCTGGCTTCAAAGCAAGGAAAACAGAGGGAGAGGGCAGAGACCCCAGTGGAGACTGGGGAGGTGTTTTGGGGAGCAGTGTTTTGGGGAGCCCCATAATTTCTGCTCTCTGTAAGCACCTAACTGAACAATTTTTGAGGTTTCATAACGCTCTTAATTAGGCCAAACTTAAAAAAGGACCACTTGGCACCCTCGGCGGCGAGAGCCATGTGCTACCTGCAGCAGGCCAACTCCAAAACGCAACTGATTTTTCTCTCTTACCTACGTTCTGCATTCAAGCAGCTGCTCCTAACAGGTGCTTGCTCTCTTCTGAGCAGATGGCAACGAAAAAAACGGGATTGTTGGCAGGTTTTGCCACGGAGCAGCCTCCTTATCACACATAGTGGTGTGTATACAAACACACACGTGCTCTCAGGCTCTCGGTTTAAGAAGTAATTCTCCTTCTGATACAAGGTCAGTCATGTGGGGGGGCTTAGCCAGGATGGGCTGTGCTTCTCTCTTTTCTTTCCTGGGTCTAAAGGCATTTGGGACTTTGCTGCCACATCAAAACCTCACAAATTTGGCTGTTAGTTCAGCTCTTCTGCTGTATCTAAAGCACTGTGTTTTAGGAGGATTATGTAGGCTGTGTACCTTCATATTTATCATACATCTCCAATAGCTTAAATAGCAATTAACTAGAAATCAGGCAGGTTTTAGGTGGGGAAAAACCCTGATGTTTTTCTCTTTCCTCTTGTTTATGGTAATATAGTCAAAATGCAGGAAACAAATCATAGAATCATAGAATGGGCTGGAAGGGATCTTAAAGATCATCTCATTTCAAGGATCTCTTCAGCCTTAACTAAAACAACCAGGTGAAAATCTGCAGGGGAGTACAGACTCAGCAATGCCTTTGAAGAAAGAAATATAACAGTGTTTTATCACTGGGAGATGCACCCAGGACTTTGAGGGCCAAAATGTGCTCAAAGCTGCCACGGGAAAGTACTCGGGGAGATGATTTGTGCTGTATCCATCACCTGAAGAGAGACAGCTGTCAAACAAATCCTTCTATACCTTTTTATTCTTGACTCTTCTTCCACCTCCCAGATTTTGCCTGCTGAGGGCTGAAAACGGTGCAAAGCAATGCCAGGTTTGCCCAGAAGACCTTTCCTACTTCTGTTCCTTGTGCAAGAAGCACCAGGCAGAGCCATCCTGGCCCTGCTTTGCTGTTCATTTCAAAGGAGCAGCCTGAGCCAAGAGAGCCAGATGAGGGTGACATCTGGCCATGGAAGCTCTGCCAAGTCACTGCTGTTCTGTAGCTGGCAGGAAGATGATGTGCTGCAAATGCCAGGTTCTCTCTGAAATGTAAAGTGCATTCCCTGCATTTTCTTTGCTTCTCATCCAGCCTCAATCAGCTCAGTGTTTTGTTTTACTAATGGCCAGATTCAAATCTCCTTTCCAGGCACATAAATCCATTTCATTGGTGGTGGGAGCTTTATACAATGGGTGGAATTTGACCCTGAAGTCCAAAATGGTCTTGTGTTTTCTGAGCTTACTGACAAATTAACTTGTTGCAAGTCAATCTCATTCAAATCCCCTCTCCTGTGGGGTGTGTTTGTGGTGAGGGTTGCTAATCACATCTATGGGAGTTGTTTGTGTCTAAACTCTTCCAGGAAGGAGTAGGCAGAGCTTGGAGTGGGTGGTTAAGCTAAAGAAGCTCTGGAGGTTTCCTTCAGTGGTATTTTTCTCCAAGCCTAAGGTGCACCTCTAATAAAAAAATCACTCTAGCTGGTGAAAAGAGCTTGTGGAATAAATCTGTTGCTGATCAAAGGTATGTGGAGTTAAAAAGTAGCTTGTGGGGTTGGCACTAGATGATCTTTAAGGTCCCTTCCAACCCAAACCACTCTGTAATTCTGTGATTCTGGGTTCTAGGTCCCCTGTACACACAGTTGCTCTCTGTGTGCTCAGAAGCAGTAGTTACACAGAAGATGCTCATTCAGGGATGGTGTGTCAAGGAGCTGAAGCTGAAGGATTTTCCCTGTTTTCTTATGAAGGATTTTTATTTTCACCCTCGTTGCTGTACTTTCATTTTTAGTGGCTGCCAAACTGAGCTGGTTTTGCAGCTGATGTTCCATCCAAGTGTTTTGTTTTTTTTTCCTCCTGCTCTAGTAAAATAGTTTTGCTGCACTGAACCAATTTTCTGAATTGGAGAAGAAAGGGGATTGTGTTAAATCATTGCCAGGCTGGGAGAGCTGGGGGGGTTCACCTGGAGAAGAGAAGGCTCCAGGGAAACTTCAGAGCCTCTTCCAGTGCTTAAAGGGGCTCCAAGGGAGCTGGAAAAGGACTTTGGACAAGGGATGGAGGGACAGGAGAAGAGAGAATGGCTTCCCACTGCCAGAGGGCAGGGATAGATGGGATATTGGGAAGCAATTCTTTACTCAGAGGGTAGTGAGGCCCTGACATCTGTGGCTACCCCATCCCTGGATGTGTTCCAGGCCAGGTTGGATGCGGCTTGGAGCAACCTGGTTTAGTGGAAGAGTCTGTAGATGCATAGGGATTGGAGAAACTGGATTAATTGTGTGTTATTTTGCTGTGCTTAACCATGCCAGTAACTCTCCAGCAGTTTTATCTTCACAGATAACTTCTGTGGAGCTGATTCCAGAGGAATGTTTGTTGGGATGTGGCCCTAGCAAGGTGATGCAGTGAGTGCCCCTGGATTTAGTAGCCTCTGTGTGACCCCAGCTGTGCCTTTTTCCCTTTTGTGCTGTATCAGTTCTGCCTGTTTTGGTGCCTGGACTGACTGCTGGGCTTTAATTCTGATGCACAAATGTCACAGTGACATTTGTGATATCCTGGAGAGGCATCTTCCATCCTTTTGGTGTCATTCCAGTGGGATGGGGGTCCCCATTTGTGTTTTATCAGACCTGCCAGCCTCCTGAGCATGTCTTTGGTTCCTGGAGCTCCTTGCATCCATGGGATTCACTGCAATAAAAGCAAAGTGTGTGACTGAGAGCATTACCCTGCCTTCTGTGCTCATTCAGTTGATTTCAGCATCGAATAAGCCAAACCAAACTGATCTCTATGGAAGTTCTCAGGACTGAACATGCTTATTCAAAAGGTGTTTGCATCTGCTGGCTCACACACAGCAAATTCAAACCATAACCGTTTTACTTTTTATTTTATCAAACGTTACCCTCTGTCTATTCCACGGGAATAAGTGAGAATATTTTGAATTAATATCAAGTTTTACTGAAGATTTGTGAAATAGGAGGGATCTTTGCATTGAAAGATATGTATTGATACCATTTGAAGCCACCAAGCTGATTGGAGGGGTGGAGCACCTTTCATGTAAGGAAAGGTTGAGAAAATTGAGGTTGTTCAGTCTGGAGAAGAGAAGGGTTTGGGGTGACTTAATTGCAGCCTTCCAGTACCTGAAAGGGAACTGAGAGGAAAGATGAAGAGAGACTTTTTACAGTAGCCTGGAGGGACAGGACACAGGGAATGGCTTCCCACTGCCAGAGGGCAGGGATTGATGGGGTATTGGGAAGAAATTCTTGGTTGTGAGGGTGGTGAGGCCCTGGCACAGGTTTCCCAGAGAAGCTGTGGCTGCCCCATCCTTGGAATTGTCCAAGGTCAGGTTGGATGGGGCTTGGAACAGCTTGAGCTAGTGGAAGGTGTCCCTGCCCATGGTGGGGGTTTAGAACTGGATATCTTTAAAGTCCCTTCCAACCCAGGCCATTCCATGATTCTATGACTCACATTCAGTGCTACATAACTGCTCAACATGAAATATCACCCTGAATATCTAATTAAATCTGTGTATCTTTAGATTCTGTCCTTATCAATTATCTTAATGCACGCTCCTGTAAAATAATCAGGAATTACTGTGGCAGTATGTTTTATTGTCTGCCAAAAAATAAATTACTTGATATTATCCCAGCATTTGAGAGCAAACTTATTTTCCCAGAAAAGATAACAAACAGCTAATTCAGGTTTTCCAAGGCACGTGCACCGTTATCGTTCGTAAGAAGCTTAACCAACCTGAAAGCAAATGCTAAATGATCCAGATCTTGGGCTTATTAAGCTTATGTGTTTTTTCTACCACTTAAAAGCCTATCAAAAACCTAAAGATGTGGGTAAATGAGATTTTCTGGGAGGCTTTAAAGTTTCCCTCCTTCCCTTTTTAAAGCACAGAGGCGATGCCTCTGTTTACGTGTCATTTGTGGAGCTCAAACGGAGCGAGTACGTCCCTGCTGCAGTTTCATGGAACATCCTTTGTTTATTCACACTGTGCCACTTTTAAACTTCAGATGTAAACAACAAAGGCTTCTTTGTATTTCACACTATCTCATACTCACTACCTTCTGAAGTCCAAAGCCAAAACACTGCGGAATTTTACCCTCCTCACACTTTCTTCTGCTTGTCAGATGCGTTCTTCCAGCCTTTTCTATTTATAGGAGCTGGAAAACTACTTATCTCCTGATTATAACGTGCTCTGTTCATTTTCTCTTGACTTTTCAGTCATTGGTATGGTCTAAAATTGTATTGCCTGGTAGCCATTTCAGATATAATTTTAGTAGTAATTATACATGTATTCTGTAACAGAAACAATTTGTCATCCTGAAATATCCAAATTGCTTTAAAGTATTCGACCTGTGTGTGATCTGTTACATGGATGAGAAATCCAGCAAATATTCCACTGAAATCAGCTGGACAGGAAGGTCAGAAGGAGCCAGGCTGGAAATGCAGCAGCTGTCTGCCAACACACGTTTGGGGCACAAGATTTTGGTTTTCATTTCAAAGCAGAGTGGGAATTTTAGTTGGAAGTTTCACAGAGCTTTAGCTGTGCTGATCCTTGAGATCCAGCACTGGGATATTCACCGTGCTTTACAGCCACTGGGAAGGACCTCAGCTTTATGTTTCATTTGACATGGAACAAGTCATGGTGTTCAGACCAATCTCGTGCTTGGATCCATCCCCCCCTCTCTGTTTGCTGATGTTTAGAGAAGGTAGCCAAGGATCTTTGCTCCTCTTCTCCCATTCTGTGCTTATCTCCTTGGGAAAAAAAAAACAGACTATCCAGAAAACCGGAGTAACATGGAGTTGATTTTTTCCTTTCCCAGGAACAAGTTGGATCCTTTGTCATCTCTTTTCCTTAAGCTGCATTTGAGCACAAGTGAGGTCTGATGAGCCTGTGCTTTGAATCCTGGGGGCTGGAGCATGTCCAGGGAAGGGAACAGAGCTGGGGAAGGGGCTGGAGCACCAGGAGAGGCTGAGGGAGCTGGGGGGGCTCAGCCTGGAGAAAAGGAGGCTCAGGGGGGACCTTCTTGGTCTCCACGACTCCCTGACAGGAGTGGGGAGTTGGGAGTGGAACAAGGGAACAAGGGACAGGATGAGAGGGAATGGCCTCAAGCTGTGCCAAGGGAGGTTTAGGTTGGATATTGGGAACAATTCCCTCATGGAAAGAGTTGTCCAGCCCAGGGCAGTGATGAAGTCCCCATCCCTGGAGGGATTTAAAAGCCCTGTCGATGTGGCACTTGGGGACACGGGTTAGTGGTGGCCTTGGCAGTGCTGGGAAATGGTTGGACTCGAGGTCTTTTCCAACTCAGAGGTCTTTCCCAACCTAAATGATTCTGTGATTCTATGATTCTGTTTGAGTGGAACATTCTATATAAACCATGATTAATGGCTTTGCTGTAAACTGGTAGGAGCGTTAGGTCCATGTTAGATCCCTCTGGGATATTTCCTCATATAAGAAACCAGCAACACAGAGTGAAAATAATGGTGACAGCAGCAGTAGTTTAGTAGGTGAGTCCAGTGGTGGGTGTTCAAGGTGAGTTGTTGACCTCTCCAGAGTATGGACAGCGCAGTACAAATGATTTCCCAGCTATTTGGGGGATGAAATGCTTTAGCTTTACAAACTAATGGTCATGGGAGGCTGAATAGAAAGGCTGAGCTTGTTATTAGAGGCAAAATAAGTGGCAGAGGTGACAGGTTGCCCAACAATTTCCATAATAAGGATATTTCAGGATATTCCAATATAGCGATTTTTATGATTTTGGAAGTAAATATTTGTGCTTAGTAGTTTTTCTCTCCAACCACAACAGAAGTAATTTCTGGATTTTTCAGGATGGGTTTAGGAAAAGAGAAATTGTTTCTTTGAAAAATTCATTTATATTCCTGAGAAACTGTCATGCTTATATATCATGGAAGAAATACTTGATATAAATCCAGTGTTGACTCCAGTGAGAAAAACAACATGATGGCAGAGCTGAACTGAGCCCTCTGCGTTCACTGTGTGAAATGAACATTTTCACTTCTACATCGCAGTTCCCTTGAATGAAAAATAATTGGAGTGCCTTCCATTTATTGCCAGTGGTTCATACACAGGGGAGCACCTTTACACAGGGAGGTCTGCACCCTGCAACTAGTGTGGAACAGACATAACTGAGTTAATGGGGGTGGTAAAGTCTTGTCAACACGGCATTTATTCATGAAGTGTTTTATTGTGCCCACAGGCAGCCTGGAGTTGCCTGATCTTACATTACTTTTGGATGTGAGTCAGCTCCTCAGGCTGCCCCACCTGGAGATACCATTTGTGGTCTTCGGCAGCGTGGAAGGTTCTGCACTAACCTGCTCCATAAGTGGGTTGTTTGCAGTGGCCCCAGCTCAGTTTGGCCCTGGCCATTTTTATTTCAGGAATCTGAGAGTAATGGATGGGTGATTAGTGGAGGAGACTCTGCTGTCTCCAACCATGGAATAGATTTTAGCTTTAGATCACTGGGAGTCAGAACGGGGCACGTCTTTTCTTAGCCATCATAAATTATCCATGCAGGATATGCAGTAAAAGGCTGTTTGGCTGCGTTAAAATTGGCCAGACAAACAGAATTTCCATCTCTCTCAATGGTTCCTTCAACACCTAATTAGTTCCCAGATGCTGGTTGAGCAAGATGTCTTTTATCTTTGCTAATGTTATCTTCCTATCCCTCCTAAATGCCCCCTGGTGCCATTCCCCACTTTCATGTCTCTTCCCTCTGGAGAAGGCAGGATGGGTGTTCAGGAAACTCGATGCTGAAGGTCAAGCTTGTAAAGACTGTGGGTCAAGCTGATCCTGTTATACCAGGCAGTATCTGGAGCAAAAGCTTTGAATCCAGAATTAGATGGGTATGATGGAGAGCAGGATATAACTTCCTTCCTATGCACGTTCACAGGAGCAGTATCCAACAGGAAAAAATAGATTTTATTCTGCTGTCAGTCCCATTTAATACAATTTAGACCAAATTCAAAGCTCATCTTTCCCCGTTGCTAGAAGGTACAACCAAGCCTGTCTGGATAAATGTGCTGTTTCAGCTGGCTCAGCTGATTGTTGTGGGCAATGGGGAAGCAAACTCAGATGGGGAATAGTAGGAAATATCAGACTAACTGCTCTCCTGATCCTTCCTAGACCCTCTGAGCACAACCACTTGGGGCCTCAGATATGTTAATGCCAGGCTATCAGCCAGCTGTGATTTACCTTGGCAGGACTGATGTAGATCCAAGCCCAGCAATCCTTTCTCCTCTGGCAGGAGGGAGTGACCAAACAGGCTGCTCTGAGCTAAGTGTTTAAGGGAAAAGCATTTCAGAGAGAGCAGATCTTCAAACTGAGGGAATAGACTATAAATACATTCACAGCTTTCCCCCAAGGCTCCTGGGCTGTGTTTCCAGCCAGGTTCAGTTCACTTAACTCCTGTGATGTGTTCTGTTGTGTGGGAGGGTTTTGTCAATAGGAAAAAGCTCTGACAAAGTCAGTTTTGGAGTTTTATGGATGAGAATCAGGATTCTTCAGCTGAGATTTTGCACCACCCTCTTTTTCTCTTGTATTGCCTTCATATCCGTATTTTCTCTGTGCTGCGCTGGAAGTATACATTCCTATGGACAATTCCACATGAACAATTCCAGCAGGTTCATGTAACAGCATCTCTCCTTTTTGGCCAGGCAATGGATAGTCCCTGCAGGATGTATCCTGGGCTACATCCCCACAGTGTGGGAAGCAGGATGAGGGAGATTCTCCCTCTATACTCTGCTCAGGTGAGACCCCACCTGCAGAGCTGCCTCCAGCTCTGGGGAACAACAGCAGAAGGATGTGGAGCTGCTGGAGCAAGTCCAGAGGAGGCCATGGGGATGCTCTGAGGGCTGGAGCCCCTCTGCTCTGGAGCCAGGCTGGGAGAGCTGGGGGGGTTCACCTGGAGAAGAGAAGGCTCCAGGGAAAACTTGGAGCCCCTTCCAGTGCCTAAAGGGGCTCCCAGAGAGCTGGAGAGGGACTGGGGACAAGGCCTGGAGGGACAGGACAAGGGAGAATGGCTTCAAGCTGACAGGGACAGGGTTAGATGGGATCCTGGGAAGGAATTCCTGACTGTGAGGGTGTGAGGCCCTGGCACAGGTTTCCCAGAAAAGCTGTGGTTGCCCCTGAATCCCTGGAAGTGTTCAAGGCCAGGTTGGACGGGGCTTGGAACAACATGGAGTAGTGGAAGATGTCCCTGCTGATGGCAGGGAGTGGAAGAAAATGAACTTTTAGGTTCCTTCCCACCCAAACCATTCCGTGATTCCATGATCTTTGTGTCTTCAGATTGTGCTGTGTGACTATAATGTCATCATGTAGCAGCTTGTTTTCTATCCCAGCAAAGACCAAGGAAAGCTGTGGAGTTGAGGAGTTTTGCCATTTCTGCTCTTAGCTCCATATACCTAATCTATGAAGGATGAGGAATTTATACCCACATAATTCCACCATTCCCAGATTTGCCAGAGGCACACTGCAAGGTGGGTTCTGAGCCTAGACAGCTTCCCTGCAAGGATATTAATAATACTTAGAAATTCTAAAGCACTCCAAAGGCCTGTGTGAGCATTAGCTAATTATGTAGCACTCCAAAGCCCTGTGCAGAGCATTAGCTGATCAATTCTTGCAGCACCTATCAAATATACCAATATCTTGGAGTCCACTGTGAGGAGGTATCTGGAAACAGGAGAATTTGGATATCTGATCCCAGTCCTTGCCACTGCGCAGGGTGGTAGCTGGGGTTAGACTTCACTTGCCAGCCCCTGCTCCCACATTTTCCTTGGTAGGATCCAAAAGGAGGTCACCTACGTGGGTACAAATGAAGATTTTTCCAGAGAAGCAGGATTTCAGCTCGTCCCAGGGCTTGTAGAGGTTGTTGGCATCAAATAATTTGGAAAAGCCAATATCAATAAGCAATATGGAGAAGACTGGGCCCAGCACGACAAACTGAGGTGCTCCAGCCAACTAAAGGCAGCATAAAGGAAACAATTTAAAATAATATATCCTTGAGATGCGATAGAGCAGAGTGGGCTCTCCAAAAAGGACAAAGAGAATGAGGAGAAGGAGGACATAAATGAGGGAGAAAATAAAACGTTTTTAACTGCACATTATTAAGGCTTTATGCTACTCATCATGTGGACCCAAGTTAGTTCCTCTGGATCAAGTGAGCTAAATTTTTGCTCCCAAATCTGCCAGCAACAAATCCACAAACCTGGCAAAGTCAGTTAAGTTGTTTTCCAGTTAAAAATATAACAGTAATCATGTATCCAGGATGTACACATCCTACAGAGGATCAAGTTCATGTAACAAATTCCTGCAGGTCTTCTGCTGAAACAGTGCAGCTCCTTTAATTCTTAGTGATTTTGGAAGTAGAGCTGAATTTTGGTATTGCTGATGGTATAAAATTTTCAGTAGCCTTTATAATAGAGGCCCTACAGATTTTCTATAGACCCTCAGCACAGTGAGATTGTGCCTTAGAGTTTGACATCAGGGATGTCAAACTCTGAGTGAGGATACAGAAGCAGAAGCTGTCACATTGTCAAGATGCTCTGTAGTGTTTTCAACAGCAGTGATTTTAGAGGAGATTTTAGAAATACAGCACATTTGCATAACTTCCTGGGACATGAGATAAAATGCATGTTGCTGTAAACTTGTTTTGAAAGTCTGTATTGAATCAAACACAGGATGATGCCACTTTTATTAAAAGCCACAAAATGCTCGAAGCCAATTAATACTCCACTGCTTTACTAATGCCTCTGCTCAGAAAATTAAATGGTTTCATTTAGCAAACCCAATTTTAAAGCTTTTCTGTCAAATTTATAAGTGTTTTCAACCCTTCTCTAAATCTCCTGGAATTTTCAGCACAGCATATCAAAGCATCAGTGGTTTCAAGTATTTGGAGGTACAAGGGAATTGTGCTTTCTTGGCATAGTTCATTCCAAATTCTCAAGGCACTTTACAAGGATTAGCTAGAAATAGGAAATAAAAGGTACAAATAACTGTGCAGTTTTTGCAGTGAAGGCAGATTAAGCTGTCTTGGGAACTTATGCAGTTCAACATCCTCATAAAAGGGCTGAAAAAGGGGAGACAGACAATAGTGACGCACCAAAACCTGCTGATGGTACAGAGTTATTCCAAGTAAGGCAAACTAGACATGCCTACAAAAAAGCTGGAAAAGAATCTGATAATATCGCATGTCTGGGCAATCAAATAGCTGCTGAAATTCCATGTGGATAAAAGTCAAGTGCAGGCACAATGACAGGGTTTAAATTAGCCCGCGAAGGAGGTGATGGCGTCACTGCAGATGGTTCTTGGAAAACATCTGCTCCGTGCTCAGCAGAGGTCAGGAAGGCAAGTGGAATGCTAAGAATTACTGGGAAAGAGAGGGAGAATAAAAAGGAAAATGTGAGTACAGCACTGAACAAATCCGTGGTGCTGCTCTTGAGCAGAGTGTAATTCCAGTCATCCCAGTGAAAGCAGCGGTGAAGTGGAAGTGGAAGGGATGCAGAAAAGGGTGAGGAAGCTGAGCTGGGTTATGGGATGGGTAGACCAAACCTGTGGATCTGGCTGAAGACAGGAATGAACAGGATTAACGTGTAAAATTAAGAGAGTGAATAAGGAATTATATGAGGACGCCACCAAGATGATCAGAGGGATGGAACCCCTTTCCTGTGAGGAAAGGTCGAGAGAATTGGGATTGTTCAGCCTGGAGAAGAAAACTATTTGGGGTGACCTAATTGTGGCCTTCCAGTACCTGAAGGGAGATGACAAGAAAGATGGAGAGAGACTTTTTACAAGGATCTGGAGTGACAGGACAAGGGGAAATGGCTTCACACTGCCAGAGGGCAGGGTTAGATGGGATATTAGGAAAAAATTCTAAGGTGAGGGTGGTGAGGTCCTGGCACAGGTTGCCCAGAGAAGCTGTGACTGCCCCATCCCTGGAAGTGTTCCAGGCCAGGTTGGATGGGGCTTGGAGCAACCTGGGTTAGTGGAAGGTGTCCCTGCCCATGGCAGGGGGTGGAATGAGATGCTTTTGACATCCCTTCCAACCCAAACCAGTGTATGACTCTATCTTTTTGACAGAGAATGGTGATGACATCCTCTGGTCATCCAATGGTCAGGCAAGAAGTTTAAAGCAAACAACAGGATATAAACTTTCATAGTCTATAATAAATTAAGAAAATCATCAAACACAACATCTTTTACGTGATGAAAGTACAGATTGTTTAAAAAACTAGTTGTGCTGAAGTTCTCAGCGCTGGCTTCGACATGTCAATGAGCTTGGAGGTCTTTTCCAACCTTAATGATTGCATGATTCCGTGTTCCTGCTCCAGCCCCTCTCCCAGTGTCCCAAACTGGCCATGTTCCCTCTGCAGCTGGATGAGCTTTGAGTTCTGGTTTGTTTGGCCCCTCACTGTCAGAACCTGACAGGGCTTTTGGGGTGGATTATAACAAATTAAAGGATCACTGTGATCCTGTAGCACATGGCAGTGCTGGGTTAACAATTTGAGTCATAGATCTTAGAGGGCTTTCCCAACATAAATGTGATTGTATGATCTCCCCTATGACAAAACCTACAACAATCCTCTGAATGAATGAATTCTCCTTGAAATGCAGTGGAATACTGGGGAGGGGAAATGATCCAATAGCTCCTTAAAAATTTCTTGCACAGAGTAAAAGGGTTAATTGCAGCATGGTAATGGGAGGTCCTGTCCGATGGCTCAGGCATTTTGAGATAGTGAAGACTAAAAATTCTTTTAGAACAGGATTATCATCACATTATATTTATAATTATAAAATCCTGCCTCAGTGGCAGGAAATCAATCCAGGGTGGGCTGATTTACACCTGCCAGAGCCAGCATGTCGTGAACTTCTCCGCCTTTCCCAGTGATGTTTTTATCTTCAGTCGACACAGAGAGGACAAGGAAAGTGTTTTCCCCTTTAAAATCCAAGCATTCCAGGTGTTTGGCAGAGTGTAGGAGCTTGGGGTTCCCACTGCTTCTGACAACAGGGCTGGGATCTTTTGCTAATGACCAAAGTGCAATATAATGAGTCGTCTTGGGCTTCTGCTTTATTGGGTGTTTGAACAGAGTGTTGGTGATTCTGAAAGGGATAAATGCTGTTCATGCCCCCTTGTGGTACGTTATCGAATGGAATGGGTTCCCTAACTGACAAAATGAGGCCAATGATGGAAAAGTCCCAGGTAAAAAATGTGTAACAAATACTGTTTTGCACAGTGGAAAAATCTCTCCCCCTCCAGCAGCGTCCTCATGACTCAGTTAAGGGGGAGAACCAATTTTGCATGGATTTGCAGCAGCAAGGAATGACTAATGCCCATGATGACAGACTTTGTGCCATCTTTCTGGAGTGAAGATAATTTCAAAAGTGTTTTTCTTTGCTGGGAAGGTTGGAAAGTAAGTGAAACAGTGCTTTAGAAAAGCAGTTGTGTTGACACCTCTTCGAGTTCTTCGTTGCCGACGTGTTGTGATACGAAGCTTCATGTTTTTTATCTTCCTCACTGACGTGTCTGACGGGTAAATAACCTGATTCCCTTGGGACAAAGTGTATCCCAGAGATGAAAAACACTGTTTGGTGATTTTATATGGGGAAATAAGCGTAGATTCCTGTGAAATTGGTCTTGTTACCCGCCCCCCCCCCCGTTCAAATACAATTAATTAACTTGTCAAAGTCTTCTTAAGCTGGGCTGAGAATTTAGATGTGGGGTTGGGAACTCAGGGGCTCTCCAGACAGGTCAGTCACAGGTTTTGAAAACTGAATACAGCAAAATTTATCCTCCAGACAGTGAAATGATGGGAATAAATCAGACTAATGCCCTGCGAAGTCCAGGAGCTGCTGTCAGAGCTTAGCTGTGCTGAGGCAGGATCTAGGAAACCTTGTTGTAGGAAATTTCAAGAATTTTTGGTCCCAAATTTGGGACTTTTTGGTCCTGTTATTTAAGTGCCAGCTGGCATTATTTCCATTATTTCCATTACATGTCATCTTTCTCTGTCCTCAACTGAGGATGTAGAAAATCATTGTAAAGAGGAAGGGAATTATTTCTTTTCCACATCCATGATGAGTACAACCAAAACAGTGGGTTTAAATTAAAGTAGTGGGTTTAACTGGGCTAGGCTTTAGGAAAAACTCTCTAACTGGGTGGCAAATACTGGAATAGTCTCCTTTAGGAGACCGGAGGATCCCCGTCTCCAAAGATCTTTCATAACCAATGTTTGTTTGGATCAAGGCATTGTCATTCATTCTATTATGATGAAAGAAGTTAGACTTGATGATTCATAACCAACTCTTTTTTGTGATTCCGTGTGATGATTTCCCTGTGTTTGGTTTATTTATTAGTATGATGAGATAACACATATTTTTCTGGTAATCCTAAATGCTGACCCTTCTTGCTTATAGTTGATCTTACTGTCAATCTGGTTGATTGCAATCAGTTCTATCTACATCCAGGACTTTAAAAATATAATTTTCAACAGGAGCCTGACACTAGTTAAAGTGCTTATTAGGTTTGTGTTGACTTCAGTGAGCACAAGTTATGTCCCCACTGAGATGAGAATTGGCTCCAAAAAGTTGGTGTTTACTTTTTTCCTTAGAAAAGGACAATGCAGTAGGGAAAATGCCACAACAATCCATCTTAAAAAGAAATTCCCTCTGTCAGAAACCTCTCAGGAGTTCCAAACTCGGTTAGGAGAGATCAGAAAGAAATTGAAGTTAAATTTAAAATCCCCACCCACATTCTGTCTTCTTTTCCTGCAAAGTGATTATTGCTCCTGGTCCATGTGTTGGCAAATCTTTCTGAAATGAGCCATAATTTGCCTTAACACTGCCTTTCTGGGCAGGATGGAGCTGGTCTTTTTGAAGAACAGGGATGCAACAACTCTGTGAAAAAATCCTCAATGCTTTTATTTCCCAGTCATGTTAAAATTTCACCCAGGAATTCTTCTTGGCATGAGAACATAGGGGGTGGATCACACATTTTTGAAGCTGAGGCACCTGCCAGGTGAGGTTTTTGGGCGCTGCAAGGCACGGCCAGGATGGGTCAGAGTGTGCTCTCACATTTGTTTTCCACTCCTGTTGAAAGACCCTGGCAGGGTTAATAAAGAGAATAAATGTGTGGCCACAGCAAATTAACCAAATGAGCTATTAAGGGGGGATGGGGCCTCACCAATGCCTGCTTTGGAGCCTGCAGTGTCTCCGAGCAAAACATCAGGAGAGCAGGGATAAAGGGCTTTCAGGGATGTGCTGCAAATGGGATCCAAAGCTGCCTGTGGTTCCTTCTGGGAGGAAACCTGATGTCATTTCATCAGCAGAGCAGTCAGCAAACCACTAATGGCTTTCCATCGTCTTTCCTGACAGGTATTGACGGAGGGAGGCTTCGGTCCCATCACCACGGAAATCCGGGAGGCTCCCGAGTTTTATTATGCCGAGGATTATCACCAGCAGTACCTCAGCAAGAATCCCGGCGGATACTGTGGCCTCGGGGGGACGGGGATTTCCTGCCCCGTCGGCGTCAAGAAATAGCCTGCGCTTACTCCACCACCTCCACTTTGGTTTTAAGGAGTTTGGGAAAAGACCATCAACCCTGGTAGATGCTCCAGTGCAGCCAGTCCATAAAGATTTGGGAATCTGTTGGGGAGATTTTCCATGATCGGAGCCGCTTCGCATTCATCGGCATTAAAAACCAAAATAGAGGCAAAAATTTTGTTTTAGGGAGTTTGGGAAAAGACCGTCAACTCTGATAGATGCTTCAGTGCATCCACACCATCAGTGCATAAAGATTTGGGAATCTGTTGGGGAGGTTTTCTGTAATTGGAGCAGCTTCTCATTCATCGACTTTAAAAACCAAATTAGAGGCAGAAATTGCTCCCATTGGCCAACACAGCTTCTTGCTCTAGGGAGCTCACAGGGTTTCCTTGGAATATGGAGAGGTTTGGCTCCAAGTGCTGTTAAAAGGAGGAATTAGGAGGTGGTTGCATCCATAACTGCTTTGGTACAGCTCATGCCTTCAGAAATGTTGATTTCCTTGGATTGATGAATTTGTGGGTGTTTTGAGAGCTTTGACTTCTGGAGGCATGGTTGGGCTCTTTCACTATCACCAGCCTGTAATTTGGTGTCTTTGGGAATGATGAGCTGATAAGATAAGTAATTGTCCCACAACTCTGCTTTCTAGGATCACCTCTAGTGCCTGTTTTCTGAAATAATTTTAGTAAGAGAAAGTACAAATTGTAATGTGTTGCTGCTTCTTGACAGTTCCAAAACAAAAAGAAATCAGTTTCGTTTCCTGCACTGCAATAAATTACAGAAAAAGAAAAGAAAAATGTTGTCTGTGGTATGTTCCAAGTATATCTGGGTAGATCTAAAAAAAAAAAAATCAAATATTATAAAAGACTGCAGTTTGCTAATTAAACACCAGGACTTTGAAATCTGTATTATTGTGCTTATTAACTAGAGCATGGAGGGACAGGACAAGGGGGAATGACTTCCCACTGCCAGAGAGCAGGGTTAGATGAGATACTGGGGAGAATATGGATATGGGATCCTGTGGGTTCAGAGTTCAAGGAGTGCTTGGACAACTCTCTGGCACACAGTGGGGATTGTTGGGCCTGTCCTGTGCAGGGCCAGGAGTTGGACTTGATGATCCTTGGGGGTCCATTCCAACTCAGGCTATTCTATCATTCCATGCTTTGGAATATCCTAGGACAAACAGCTTCTTTAGGAGGGTTGGGAATTGGTTTGTCCCGTCCAAATTGCTGCTTGTAATACTTCCCAGTGGGAAGTGTGAGTTTGAGCCTCCCATGTGTTCCCTATTTTGGAGACTGTCTTGATCACTGAGTTTGAAGAACATGTGCCAATAGTTTGTCCTCTTGCAGGTGTACTTTCTTAGGTAAAGCTTGTAGGAGCCCACCTTGATCCATCCATTCTGGGCTCTAAAGTTCATTTTTGAGGGCCAGACAGTTGGGACCCAGAGGCAGAAATCCACAGCATTTCCTCCTGCTGAGCTCTCCAGGGCACTCCTCTCCACATCTTGGTTTGATGTTTCAGACTCATATTTTAGGCTTAGAAAGGCCCAAACCAGCTCCTGAACATCTCCTGTACCTACCCAGCAGACCAGATGGAGCTCTGAACTTGGAGGGACTGAAAATGGGAATCAGAGAGTCAGTTTGGGCTTGTAAATCCATTGCTGAAGCCCTTCCTGCTTTATCCAAAGATGGACAGTAAATATGTGCCAGAAAAATTAACTCCCCATCTTCCCTTGCTCCTCAGCTGATGCTGAGTTTGTTCCAATCTCAAAATCCAGAGGAAAACAGTCCTTTTAGTCCTAGGGAAAGCTCACAGGAGCTATCTCTGGCATGTTAGGCTCTTCTGGAGATGCCCCAAAATGTGCCCACGTCCCACTGGATATTTCTAGTTGCTGTGGTAACTGATCCTGTCCTTAATGTGTCATGCCATGTAGTTGTTCCACTGCTCACTGCCAAGGTAACCAACACTTCTGTCTAATTTCCTTGGCATGAGGTGACAGAGAAGCAAAGAGGAGAGGAAAATAAAGTATTACTTTCATCCTGTGCATTGTTAATTGAGATTTCAGCGGGATAACTCCTGATTTGCTCCTAGGCAAAACATTTCTGAATCATTTGGGGGCTTTATAAAATTCCCTTCCCTCCCCTCCTACTCCTTGTTATTGTTTTGAAACAAGTTGGAAAGTCTTTGGGAAAAGTAACATTCTGTCCTTAATACAGATATGCTCAAGTCTGAACCTGGCTGAGGGTTTTTTTAAGTCCTGTCCTGATGGAAATGATGTGTTGGTGTAGAAATCAGCATAAATGGGTCCACTGATGCTAAAATTGGCCCACACCAGAACATTTTGCCACCACAGATTTATTTCTGGAGTTACTGTGGGGTGGAGTTTTGGCCTGGACCCCTTGCAGCTGCTGCTGAAGGGACAAAGACTGTGAGGGATGTGATCAGTAAAGGTGAGATGCTAATTCACCCTCATGGATTAATTTTTTAAGCTGGATTTAGCCCTGTGAGCCATCCTCACCCACAGGGAAGAAGGGAGTGGCTGCCTCAACATCTCTGATATGAAACTTTCAACTTGGCACCATTTGAAATTTGCCCTGTGACAGAGCTTCCCCTTTCTTCTGCAAACACAGAATGGTTTGGGTTGGAAGGGACCTTAAAAATCACCAAGTTCCACCCCCTGCCACAGGCAGGGACACCTTCCACTATCCCAGGTTGCTTCAAACCCTGTCCAACCTGGCCTTGAACACTTCCAGCGGTGAGGCAACATGGTCCTGTTTAAGTACATACAAGTAAGTGCCTCAGGCACAGTCTAAGTGGAGATAAAAATAATTAAGACTTCAGCATTTCTCATAGTTGAAGATGGAAGCGAACGCAGGACCAGCATCCAAGGTCTTCAAAGATGGTTCAAGATCCAGAAAGGGCTACAGCACCCAGCTCACTCAATCCACTATTGCCACACCCTGTGAGGTCAGTCCAGGCTACAGTCAGGAACTGCCTTCAGGCTCCAGGGAGACCTGAGAGCCCCTTCCAGTGCCTAAAGGAGCTCCAAGAGAGCTGGAGCAGGACTTTGGACAAGGGCTTGGAGAGACAGGACAAGGGGGAATGGTTTCCCACTGCTGGAGGGCAGGGTTAGATGGGATATTGGGAAGAAATTCCAGCTGCCCTGTCCCTTCTAGAGCTAAAGGAAATTACAAACCTGGAAATCACTGAGCTTTCCTTCAGGGAACATTGATGCCTTTCGGCCTTAGGAAGGATGGCATCCAATCGCCCTGTCAACAGGAACAGAGGATGCTGTGATGTCATACCCTGGCAGGGAGCTGTGTTGACATGGAATGCAGATGCTTCTGAGGTGTCTGAAGAGGCATCACTGCTCTGAATCTTGGGGAACAGTGTTGTTCCAAGATGGATTGAAATGCTCCTCCTTGTCATCTTCTGTTTAACTTCTCTGATGAGCAGCGCCACTGCTGCCGGTGGCCGTGCAGGATATTCACACGTGGGTGAGTGAAACAGGCCTGGGATTGCTCCTTGGACCTCGTGGCCTTGCTCAGCCTGATGCTGAACCTTCCACTCCCTAAACAAGGATTTTATCCAGACTGATTATGGGTGGGTCCTGCCCACCCTCAACCTGCTCGGGCAGTGCTTGGCAGAGTGCAGGTTTGGGGAGGGGACAGGGACATCAGGATCAGTTGTAAAGATCATGGAGCAGGTCAAGGGAGGGGATTCTCAGCCTCCACCCTTGTGAGACCCCACCTGCAGAGCTGCATCCATGTCTGGGGTCCAACAGCAGAAGGATGTGGAGCTGCTGGAGCAAGTCCAGAGGAGGCCACAGAGATGCTCCAAGGGCTGGAGCCCCTCTGCTCTGGAGCCAGGCTGGGAGAGCTGGGGGGGTTCACCTGGAGAAGAGAAGGCTCCAGGGAGACCTGGGAGCCCCTTCCAGTGCCTAAAGGGGCTCCAGGAGAGCTGGAGAAGGACCTGGGACAAGGGCTGGAGGGACAGGACAAGGGGGAATGGCTTCTCACTGCCAGAGGACAGGATTAGATGGGATCTTGGGGAGGAATTCCTGGCTGTGAGGGTGGTGAGGCCCTGGCACAGGTTTCCCAGAGAAGCTGTGGCTGACCCATCTCTGAAAATGTCCAAGGCCAAGTTGGACAGGGCTTGGAGTAACCTGGGACAGTGGAAGGTGTCCCTTCAGGGATATGGCAGGGGGTGGAATGAGATGGTTTTTAAGATCCCTTCCAACCCAAACCATTCCATGATTTTGTACATATTATAGACCAGTGCTCTGCGTGCTGTCCTGCCCCTCCAACTGAACTGCACAGACAGTGGCACTCTCAGACATGTCCCACATGTCTCATTTTGTCCCCAGAGTGTGGCCTCCGACCGTCCTTTGAGTCCTTCCTGGAGACTGGCAAGAGAATCGGGACAGGGAGATCTGTGCAGCTGGGAGAGTTCCCGTGGCACGTGAGCATCCAGAGCCACAGGAAGCACATCTGTGGAGGCACCATCATCAGTGCACTGTGGATTTTAACTGCTGCCCATTGCTTTGCCAAAGAGCTGTGAGTACTCCAGGGAATGAAGGACAGCCCAGGCACAATGGGGTGGTAACACTCCTCCTTGTGGGTGTAGGATATGGATGTTCTTGGGGTCAAACACAATATATATGTGACTGAGCCCTTAAAATGGGAATTTTTTCCTTTGAGGAAAACAGGCCCATTTTTGAACACAGAAATGTGCAGAAACCATGAGGAGCAGAAAGGGAATACTTTCAGGAATGGTCTGAGCAGCCTTATGTCATCATGCCCATGATAATGTTCTGGGGGCCCCAAGCATTTCCTGTCCATCTACAAATGCTGTGGCACCTTGTAAAAAGTGACATATTCCATTCCATCTTATTCTAATCCCAAAATTATCTTTGCTTTCTCATAGAAAACACCTTTACCTCATGGAGACTCTGATTTTAAACCAACAATTTCTGGATAAATTCATCCCATGCAATGTCCAGGGGTGGAGTCCAGCTCTCTGCGAGCCTTCTCCAAAATTTGGCAGGTTCAAGAGCTGAGACTGCTTGATGACAAAGGACCTGTGGCACCACAGCCTGGAGCAGCTGTTTGGGGGCAGTGTGGCCCAAGCAGCCAGCCCAGGGCACAGTGATCCAAAAGATCCAGCCCATTCCATCTGTTTGTTGGTGACTGGGTTATTTATAACCTGGTTGCACTCACATTCTACCTCTGGAAACATCTTTGCCTGGAAGTGAGGGTAGATTTCCATGGCATTTATGGATAAACTACCTGTGCCATTTGCTGGCCATCCCTCTACCCTGCTCAGGGGGAAGAGACACTGACCTTTAGGATCCAAATCCTTCATGTTTACTATGTCTCCACTGCTATTTTGTTTATAAGGCCGCCAGATCTCACGGTTGTAGTGGGGGGAATCAACCTCAGTGTCCCGCTGGAAGAACACAAACCGGACAGCTTGATCCTCCATGAGAACTTCAACAGCACAAGCATGGCAAATGACATAGCCCTCATCCTGCTCAGCTCTCCCATCGAGTTCAGCAAGGAGAAAATTCCCATCTGCCTGCCCTTCATGTGTGACATCCATACCTGGCAGCACTGCTGGGCTGCTGGCTGGGAGAACACAAGTGCAGGTGAGGCTCTGTCAGGAGGTGTTTTTGCTAATGGAGGATGGGTTTGAGCCATTTCAAGGAGATGTTCTCTCCCAGAAGGGGTTATCCACACTAACTTCCATGCCCTACCCCCCTGGTTAACACTTCCAGACCCTCAAAGCTCCTACACACCCACCAATTCTCTGTTCAGTGCAAGAACCAGTCACCTGCTGACCCCCAGAGCAAAGCTGGGTGCTCTGAGAGTGTGTTTTCAAGCTGAAACCTTAGAGCCACCTTTGCTCTGCAGGGCCCCAAACTTTGGACCCATTTTTTGGCACCCAAATTAAGACAAAGATGGTTAAGAAGAACCATAGAATCACAGAATGGTTTGGGACACTAAAGCTTATCTCGTTCCAAACTCCTGCCATGGGCAGGGACACCTTCCACTAGCCCAGGTTGCTCCAAGCCCCATCCAATGTGGCCTTGAACACTTCCCACCTTGTGGGATCCTTGTGGGTCACTTCCAGCTTGGGATATTCTATGATTCACCCAGTTAGGCTGGGTCTAAAGTGGTCTGGAACAAGGGAAATGAAGGTCTAGGGTTGTCTTTGGCGTAATGCCTCCATGAGCCAGATTGACTCTGGTGTTGGCCACCCCTTTTTTTCCACTCATTTAGAACAGCAGATTGCTGTTGCTAATTGCTCTTGTTTAAGCCCCAATGAAAGTAGTTTCAGCACTGACTGTGACCCAAAATGTCTATCCTGAACAAATGTCACTAAATAGTGAGTGAGCTATTTCATTAGTGAAAAGAATTAATCAGGACAGCGAGGGCAGGGCAGTGCCTTTGGATTCAGCAATCCTTCCTAGGATGTAGAATGAATGTCCCATTTCATCCTCGCTATTCTGCTCCAGAGGGCTGCTATCTCCCCTCTGAAACTGCATTTTCCTTCCTAGGTTTCATTTTGCTCATGTAACAGTAATACAAACACTGTGTCATAGCTGTGAAACTCTCCCGTTTCACCAAGGTAACATGTTCTCAGGAACAGAAATGCAGTGGCTGTTCAGAGTCCCTCTGAGGCGTGGCAGGATTTCTCTTTAGCTCATCTCTTTGCAAAATTCATGGTGTAGCTCCAGAGATCGGCCTCTTGCTGCTGTGTGGGCTCAGCTGACATTGATTCTGTTATCCAAAAATTGCTGTCAATTCGCTCAGCCCTGGCACACCCCTCATGAGAGGGATGTGTGATGTGATGGTGTGATAAGGCCATAGCAAGCAGTACAGGATCATGGAATGGTTTGGAGGGTGACAAAAAGACTGAAAATATGCCAGTGGACTACTTGGAAAACCCACTGATTTCACCCACATTTATCTCTAAAGCGAACCTGAGTCTGAAGGATAAAACAGAGACCTTCAGATCATCAGAAGCTCATTCCTTCTGTATTTCACTAAGCTAAATCCTCCCAGCACATTTAGGAAATTCTCACTCAATGGTAAGATCTAAAACACAGAAGATTGTCAGGTGACTTTCCAGCTAAGATGGGGGCATTCCATGGAAGTGCCCACAGATGACAATCCTTTGCTGTAGGCATCTCCAAGGAGATGGAGCACCTCTGCTCTGGAGACACCTGAGAACTGAATAATCCCTGAGAACTGGGATTATTCAGCCTGGAGAAGAAAAGGCTCCACTGAGACCTCAGAGTCCCTTCCAGTGCCTAAATGGGCTCCAAGAGAGCTGGAGAGGGACTTGGGACAAGGGCTTGGAGCAACAGGACATGGGGGAATGGCTTTAAGCTGAAGGAGGGTAATTTAGATGGGACATTAAGAAAAAACTCTTCTCTCACTGTGAGGGTGGTGAGACACTGGCACAGGTTGCCCAGAGAAGCTGTGGCTGCCCCATCCCTGTCAGTGTCCAAGGCCAGGTTGGACAGGGCTTGGAGCAACCTGGGCTAGTTGAAGGTGACCCTGCCCATGGCAGGGGGGTTGGAACTGGATGAGCTTTAATGTCCCTTCCAACTCAAACCATTCTATGGTCCTATAATAAAGCCAAGAGCACAAACTCATCCTTGCTGACATTTGGAGAGCCCCTGTAAGCCCCTGTGACCCCAAGACCCCATGGTTGCATCCTGAGACTCCCTTGCCCTGAGATGCTTTCCAAATTCAGCTGAGATCAGTTCCAGGGCAGGTCTCCAGCTGCTCTGCAGGTTTGTTAATGGTTCTCTTCCCACTTCCTGGAGCAGATGCTGTGCCAGCATCCCACGTGCCAGCATCCCACGTGCTGCAGAAAGCGCAGGTGAAGCTTATCAGCAGGGAGCAGTGCCTGGAGCAGATCCCACAGCTCCGGGAGAACGTGATGTGTGCTGAGGTGGAGGAAGGAGAAGGAGGCAACTGCCAGGTAAAGTGACCAACATTCCCTAGCCCAGGGCCAGTCAGTGCTGCTTCACCACCACATTACGTACTGAAAGGAGACAAGAATGTTTGTCCTGGAGGGTCAAAGCAAAAGAATGGGGAGAAAAGTTTGGGCCAGGAGTGTTTAATCTGAGTATTAGAAATGTTTATCAGGTGAGGTTCTGGCTCTGATCCAAATGTCCTTTGCTGACATGGCAGGTTGGTCCATGGGTGCCAGGACTAGCCCCATCTTACTGCAGTGCGGTACTAATAGGGGAACATGGACTTTTCAAGCTAAATTAGAAAGAGTTTGAGCAGTAATTGATATCAGGGAGCTGACACAAACACCCGAGTGAGGCAAAACTCACTCAGAACTTGTGCCCTCAGAACATATTCCACCCTCAGGATTGCTGACCTGATGGCAGACAGAGTCTGAAAGCCAAAAAACACTTTATCTTTCCTCCAACCCCTCCTCTGAGAGCCTGTGAAGGAGGCTCTCCTGCAGCCTCCATGCTCCACTGGGCAAGGATTTTAGAATCACAGAGTGGTTTGTGTTGGAAGGGACCTTAAAGACCATCCAGTTCAACCCTCCTGCCATGGGTAGAAACACCTCCCACTATACCAGGTTGCTCTAACCCCCATTCAATCCCATCTTAGATGTGTGCACGTGTTTGGAGAGGGATGGATGGGCAGACATGTATGGAAGTTTCATCCCGTAGGAATTATTCATTGAAGGAAGTAAAACAGCACCCAAGACACAGAGAGATCCCCCGCCCTTGGGGCAAAGACAGTGGTTGTAAGGACCAGGGACTGCAAACCCATGGCAAGCCAGGCCTGTAGCAGGGCAGGGAAGGAGAAGTTTGCTTTGCAAAATGATTTTTTGATTAGTCAGGGAGCATCTGCCTCTGCAACCATTCAAGTTGTGACTTTCACCACCATTCAATTCAATCAAAAGTTTTAAGAAGAAACCTGCCATGGGATAACATTAACATGATTAAGGAATGCACTTTCCAGCCCAGTCTGGAGTTCTGTGGGTGAATTATGCTGGTGAAACAGCGAGAGCATTTGTACCCAGAGAAATGAATCTCCTGTATTTGGAAAGCTGATGAGGGAGCTATTTTGATCTACAATAATGTCAGAGTTATCTGAGAAATGAACTAGGAATGTGAGCTTTCAAAGCAGTGGAAGCACGAGGATTGCATGTGGGATATTGTTCAGGATCCAGCACCTGCCCACTTTTTGTGGGAGTTTGACCAGGTAGGGAAGTCTCACAACCTGAAATAATGAGAGCAGGAGAAAATCAGATCCCAGGCTGGAAGTGGAGCCCTTCAGGGGACAAACAAGTGACATGATTTTTCATCAGAATTTGCTAACTTGCATTTTGCTGATGGGTGGTTTTCTGGGAAGTGCTGATTAAAGTCGGGGACGGCGCATTTTGGCCTCGCTAGGCTGGTTCAGGAATTTGGTGGCTTGTCCATGAATGGGTTACTTGCTAATGGACTGGGAGGCCAGGGCTGGACCTGATGCTTATTCTGCAGCAGGGATCACTGGAGGGAATCACAGAATCACTGAGGTTGGGAAAGACCTCCAGGATCATCAAGTCCAACCTGTGACTCATCCCCACCTTGTCACCCAGCCCAGAGCAGTGAGTGACACGTCCAATCGTTCCTTGGACACCCCCAGGGATGGGCACTCCACCATCTCCCTGGGTGGCCCCTTCCAATGTCTGACCACCTTTTAATGAAGAAATTCTTGAAATTCTTGTCCAACCTGACCCTCTCCTGGCACAATTTGAGGCCATTCCCTCTTATCCTGTCCCTTGTTCCCTGGGAGAAGAGCCCAACCACTCCCTGGCTCCCCCCTCCTATCAGGGATTTGCAGAGCCAGAAGGTTCCCCCTGAGCCTCCTTTTCTCCAGGCTGAGCCCCACCAGCTCCCTCAGCTGCTTCTGGTGCTCCAGCCCCTTTCCCAGCTCCATTCCCTTCCCGGACATGCTCCAGCCCCTCAATGTCCTTGTCTGAGGGGCCCAGAGCAGGACAATTCACCTGCCCTGGGCAGAGGGTGAGGCACTGTGGACACTGCAGCCTATCGAGCTCTGTTTATCTGTAAAGATTCCAGGGTTTGTGTCAAAGGAGAATGAGGCCGGATTTCAAAAGACCTAAATCCTTTACAAAGTCATCACTGTCATGGACACAGAGCAGCCCTGGGCATGGTGTTGGTCTGTGCCAACCAGCTGTCTCATGGATGACTTCCAGACACAGCTCCAGCTTTTGCATGGATCAAGAGCCACCCACAATAATCATTTTGGAGAGGCCAGGAAGGAGTAGAAGCTCAGGCAAGGCAGAGACTCCAGATCAGGGAACAAGCCCTGGAGAGGCTGAGTTTGTTACTCTAGCTGTGATCCCAGGAAACCTGGGAGCCATGCCTGGCATAGCCACATGATCTGTCTGGACACAGAGTACATAAAAGCCTTACAATTAACCTTATCTGAGCTTTGCTGAGTGTCAGGATACAAGTGTTCCTGTCCAGAACCAGGCTAAGGCAGGAAAGCTGCTGGACTTGAGGTGTTAAGTCCACATGATCCACATCTGGATCCAAGGCTTTGAACTGTGATGGAGAGAATGACTTTTACACAGGCAGATAGTGACAGGACAAGGAGGAATGGTTTTGAACAAAACGAGAAAAGATTTGGGTTAGATGTTAGGAAGAAATCCTTGGCTGTGAGGGTGGTGAGGCCCTGGCACAGCTTTCCACAGCTGCCCCATCCCTGCAAGTGTCCAAGGCCAGGTTGGATAGAGCTTGGAGCAACCTGGGCTAGTGGAAGGTGTCCTTGCCCATGGCAGGGGACTGGAATGAAATGAGCTTTAAGGTCCTTTCTGATCCAAACCATTCCATGATTCAAAGAATTTATGGTTCCATGAATATCCTCGGTGTTTGCCCTGTGTGCCGTTTGTGTGCCAGATTTCCCCTGTTGCAGGTTAAAGTTGATTTATGTGAATAACTAAAGTCCCACCAGTATCTCCACCAAGGCACCATGTAGGTTTATCCTACTTAGAAGGTTTATCCTACTGCCCACTGCCTTAGTACCCCTGTGGCAACGGGACACAGAATCACAGAATCATTAAGGCTGGAAAAGACCTCTGAGATCCTCAAGTCTAATCTGTGACTGGCCCCCACCCTGTCACCCAGCCCAGAGCACTGAGTGACACGTCCAGTTGTTTCCTGAACACCTCCAGGGGTGGAACTCCACCACCTCCCTGGGCAACCCCTTCCACTACCTGTCCACCTTTTCCATGAAGAAATTCTTCCTGCTATCTGACCTGAACCTCCCCTGGCACAGCTTGAGGCCATTTCATGAATAGAAAGTCCATGAATAAAAAGGCTCAGGCATTTCACCAGCTGCCATCATGCCAGTACCAGACAAGACTAATTTGTGGATGACTAGCCATATTCCCATAATAACTCAAGGAGATTGAATAGCAGAGCTCCCAAGTATTTGTACTTGAAAAAAAAATAATCCATTCACTTAAAAAGCAAAATCTATTATATCCCAATTCCCTCGCAGTTCTGCAGACAAATATATAGATTGACTGTGAATTAACACTAACAGGAGCTGTAATTGACTTATAGTTCTATTTAGTCACAAACATTAGCATTAATGGATGTTCGTGGGGTACAAGTGCTAAGGAACAGACACTAGAGATGGCCTATGTATTATTTTTTGTGTGCTACATTTCTTCCATGACCCCATGAACCACAATTGATGTCTAATTCCTTGCTTTCTTAAGCACCTTTTGTCAGGCTCTGATGCAATGGTAACTTGAACAATAATTAGAGTATAAGGGACTCACAAAGCAAATGCCTCCCTTCAGTGCCTTCCCTGCCCAGGCAAAATTCAGTAAATGGCTCAATTATATTTCAGAGAGGCTGTGGGGGCAGCTCTGGATGTGGTGATTAGGATGGAGCGTGTTCAGCTGGAGTCACAGTTCATGTGCAGTTCAGGTCAGCAGCAGATGAAGGGGGGCCCAGTCCCCGGCCTGACTTTCAGGGGAAGGAATCCTTGTGTGGCCCCAAGAGCAGTGGGATGGTCCCAGCTCATGGGCTGTAGGTATCTGCCCCCTCCCACAGACTGTAGCAGGAGGTGATTTTGGCCATGGAATCGTAGAATGATTTGGATTGGAAAGGATCTTAAAGATCATCTCATCCCACACCCTTGCCATGGACAGGGACACCTTCCACTAGCCCAGGTTGCTCCAAGCCCTGTCCAGCCTGGCCTTGGACATTTGCAGGGATGGGGCAGCCACAGCTCCTCTGGGCAACCTGGACCACCACCCTCACAGGAAGAATTTATTCCTAATATCCCATCTAACTCTGCCCTCTGTCAGGTTAAAGTCATTCCCCCTTGTCCCATCTCAGATAAATGTCTGAAATGATGCCAGGATGCATCCGGGGCTCTCGATTTTGATTCCTTTAGTTCTGTGAAAAAGCAGGGAAGGGCCTCTTTTGTTCAGCTGCAATATGTCCTGCCCACATGTACCGTCAGCAGTTTGGAAAGGGAGAAATCCCTTTACAGCATCTGGGATGCTCAGGGCTCTCACCCTACACAGCTGGAGCAATAGTAGTTGTTGTGCAAATCTGAGTGGGATTTGTTCAGCCAGAATACAAATGTCTTTTCTATAACCATCAGCATCTACACAACCATCTTTCCATCAACAGGAAGAAAAAAAAAGCACTTTTGGCAAGTGAGTCACTGAGTCTGTTTTAACCACCTATGTTAAAATGACATCTATGTGTGTGTGTGTTTATTGCTCCCCATTAACTAAAGTCAAGCTGAAGATATTTGGTTTGGAGACACTTGACTCCAAGGCAGGACAGTTGCCTATATCTAAATATCCAGTGCTATTTTAGATATCCCAGGATATCCCCTTGGTATCCCACTGCTCCCACCTCAGTCCACACCCCAGTGCCAATAATGTGACTGCAATGGGAACCTGACGCTGGAAAAGCTCTTGCACTCTTTCACAAGTTCTTGAATCCTTTTGCTGGTCCTAATGTGGCTCCAAAACTCCAAAGGAAGACCTGTGAGATAGAATTTTTTTAAGAAAAAAGGTCTGCAAATGAAAATTAGGTCCATAAAGGTAAATTATCATGGATTCAAGGGGAAGATCACAAACCAGGATAGCGTGGGCAGTCCCTCAGACTGCTCAAAATACTCAAACAGGGGGGATGAGTGATGGTGTGGCTGCAGCCCTTTGGGATGGGGAGTATCCATATGAGGTCTGAGGTTGTAGGTCCTTCTGCCCATCAGAAAAAGGTCTCCTTGGGGCCAGAAGTCAAAACTAACCACATTTCAGCTCTGAACTATACAAAATTACTTAATTTTTGTACCTTACCTTAATATTTGCTGTACCTTACCTTAATATCTGCTGTACCTTACCTTAATATTAGAATCACAGAACCACTGAGGTTGGAGAAGCCCTCTGAGATCATTGAGTGCAACCACTCCCCCAGCACTGCCAAGGCCACCACTAACCCATGGCCCCAAGTGCCACATCTACAGGTTTTTTGAACACTTGCAGGGATGGTGACTCCACCACTGCTCTGGGCAGCCTGTTCCAATGCCTGACCACCCTTTCAGTGAACAATTTTTTTCATAATATTTAATCTAAACCTCCTCTGGTGCAACTTGAGACTGTGTCTTCTACTCCTATTGAAAAGAGTAAACCACTCACTATCCCTCTCATGGATTTTCCATCACTGAACTGTCACTACCACCATGAGAAGAGTTTTTTCCCTAAGGGATAGATTGCTTTATGTAGGAAGGTGTCCTGGGAAGCTCCAGACCAAAACAATAAAAAGGTGCTTCTGCATTTGCAGTCTCTTAAATTTGCACTGGAGTGTTCTTTGATGTGCAGCTCACAAGAACCAGAACACTTTTCCTGCATCCCAGGGTTTTAGAGGGCTTTCATCACTCTATCATTTTATGATGTGGGCAGACAAGTGAGCACATTCAGGCTGTGGTGGTTTAATTTCATCTGTCAAAAATTAATTCCTATTGCAAGGACCTGGGATGTTAATGATGTCGGATGTCTCTTCTGCTTTCTTCCTCTGGATCATAGTTTTTGGTCCCTCAAACTGAAGCTGCTTGGGGTCCAGCATGACTTTGTGTACCTGGTGGGTGAGGCTGTGGGGAGCAGAACACCTCTGGAGCCAGATGGACACCAAATCCCAGTGCGTGCTTGCCCTGGGATTGGGGGAATTGGTGTGATGACTCAGAGGAGCCACTTCTCATTCAATTCCCGTGACTCAATACAGCTTTGAGGAAAAGCCATGACTCACAGGCACATCCAAATTCTTTGAAGGAGTTGCCAAGCAGGTGGCAGAGGGTGATCCAACCATCTAACACGAGATGAGATTTCCAAAACTCTCACCAAAGATTCATGGAGAAACCGGACTGCCGTGAAGTGGAAGGGCTTCAGTTTGAAAGGGAGGCAGCAGAGAGGAAGGATTTGAATGGAGAAAGGGCTTCCAAGGAGAGTTATGTCGGCATCCATCAAGGAATTTTGATGTTCAAGGAGGGCAAATGCTGAGATGACCAAGTTGGCCACAGAATTATTCCAAGTGGTCAGAGTGGAAGCTGACTGCAGCAGGACTCACTGTTCTGAGTGACTGGAGGCTAAAACAGATGCAGAAGGTTAAAGAGCAGATGCAGCTCATTATTGATAAAGAAAAATAATGGATACAGGGAGAAGCAACTCCAGCTGTTCACTTGCCATAATAGGCTCTAATTTAGCTATTACCACATAAGAACTTGGAGTAACTGTGGATAGTCCTTCAAAAACATCAGCCTGAGGCTCTGTGGAGGTCAAAAAGGCAATGAGACCATCATGAATTATTAGGACAGGAATAGGTAGCAAAGCAAATGTGTTGTGCCAGGGCAATAATCATGTGAGTCCATGCGCTGTGTGTGATTCCTGTCCACTCCATCTGAGAAAGGAGTGGCAATTCTAGAAAAGGAGGGAAGTAGAGTAGGAAGGATGAACAGGGACATGGAACAGCTTCTGGCAGAGCAGGGAATAACAGAGCAAGGCTCTGAGGCTTGTAAAAGTGATGTCTGATGGGGATGTGACAGAGATTTCTGAATTCCTGAGCAGCACGGAGAGGAGTCAAGAGCTGTCCTTGTGTCTCTGCTGCTCCAAAGACATGAAGGAGGGATGTCTGAGGGCCTTATCAGGCAGCAGATTTAAAACAAAGAGAAGGAAGGGTTTTTTCATCCATCAGATAATTAAACTATGGAAGTCACCGACCAGGATGTTGTGGGTATTTATCCTAAGGGATAAATGGATTCAAAAAGCAATTAGGGAACTTCCTGGATGGAGATCTCTCCGAGGCTATTAACCGCTGTGATGTAAATACAACTCTGTAAATACTTGTGCTGTTTCTCATTCTCTTTCCCTGAGCACTTGCTGCAGATGAGAGTCAGAGACAGGAGTCTGGGCCACACGGGGCTTTGACCAGATGCATTTTAACTGTTTGTGCCACCACAGTTACTAATGGGCCCTGCTGACATCATGGATGGATTTGGGTGGTCTTCTCTCATTTTTCATCATAAGGATGGAGGGACAAAGTACCTGAAGGCTCTCACCTGAGATCTCAAAGGGTTTGTATGAAAGAAGTCCAGGTGCCCCGTGTTACCTGGTTCATTTTTGGTACCTGCACGCTAAAATGGCCACAGCCTCCTTCCTCCCACCTTTCTCCAAAGACAGCTTGAAATAACTGAAGAATCCTGTGTTTGCCTTTGCTTCCAGCAGCCAGGGCAGCTCTGCTGGCCAGTGCTATGATTCACATGCTGATTGTCTCCAATTTACACAGAGCTTACCAACATGAAAATGAAACCAGCAACGACTTGCAGGGATTGTGTATCCATCTAATGAGGATCAGATGAGTTGTTCTCCCTCCCCTGGAGCTTCTCCCACCTCAGAAGATTTATGTGGCTGAACATGTTTGTTCTGATCAATCCTGTGTTGCAGACACGAATACAAATATAAAAGGGAGAAGATTACACTTTTGATCCAAAGCCCACTAAAGTCAGCAGACAGGCTCCTGATGCTCACAAAAACGAGGGGGAGAAAGATGAAACTTTTGGTTGTGCTCCAGTGAACAAAGAACCTTGTTAGTCAGTGACAGATTTTATACAACCCAGAGCTATTTGTCAGTGAATACATCATTGCTCTCACCTCTCCTAATAGGAGGATTAACATGTTTAAGGCACGAATTCAGCACCAGATCTGATTTGTCGTGGTTGCTTTTCACTCCTCTCCTAGATGAAAACATGCAACAGAAGCAAAGATGCTATTTTTAGTTGTTTGGGTCTTTTTCTATCCAGAAACTTGGCACTTAGACTGAAAAGCAGGAGCTTTCAGGTATCTGCTGCGTGTTGGTGACCAGAAGTATTTCACCACCAGGATACAGGAGCCTGAAAGCAGCATTTAATAATTCTTCGATCCTCAGAGTCGTTAACCTGAGCGTTCATTAAATTAGTGTCACTGGAAGCATCACAGAGATGAGATAATTGTCCCAGTACTCCAAAACTTGCTCCTCCCACACCCTCTCCTACACAGGGATGGAAAACCTTGGGCTGGCATTTCTGAGAGCTTAAGGTGGATACAGGGATATTCAGAAGTGTCCAAGAACTGAGTTTATTTTCTCCATCTTTAGTCCTGTAAAAACCAGGTTACTGATTCATCCGGGTTCCTGCTATAATTATGTGAGCGACATTATCACACGGAGGGGATGATTTAGCCCACACTGTGATAAAATCATCACATTAAATAGCTGAAGTTGAGAGAAATGGCATATTAGAAGTAGCACCCATGAAGCAGAGCAGCTCAGCCCACATGGGAAGGGATCTGAAGCAGGATTTGGGTCTCGGAGCTTGGGGATTAGGGAAATGGATTTGCAGCTGCTGCCTGGGTTGTCACAGCATTGCCGAACTCCCTCCCTACCCAGGTTTTAAATCGTGATCCCCCTTTCCCCACCAACCAAATGGACATGGTTAAAGAGGCAAAGAGAGAAGAGCAGACCTGATTTGAAAGGAAAACTGCATGAGGTATCACTTAAATAGGGATTCCTGGCTCTGCTGTTGCCTCATGCAAATCACATCCCGTTTGTTCCGTGGATTTCTCAGCTCCGAAACGCAATAAGACGTTTCCCCCAAGGACAGTCATGAGGCATCAGGAATGAACTGGTGTTTAAAAGATCCTTTGCAAGTGTGAACAGCCCCTAAACTGGACACTGAAAATGATCTGCCCCATAGTGGGCAGGGGCTCCACCAGTGCTAAAAACCTCCTGCGATGGGAAGAGCTGGAATAGGAGCAGGCAGGGCCGTGAGCTGCTGCGTCACCGCCTCGTGCTCTCCCCGCTCCATTTATCATCTTTGAGTGGGAGGCTCCGAGCACCTTCCTCTCACTACCAGGATAATACAGTTTGGCCTATTCCTGCCCTGAGGGAATCAGCAGCAAAATTCCCAGTAATTGAGCTGTGAGTGGATGCTCATTCATTCAAACAGGATGCCATCGCCGAGGATGATGATAACGCATGGGGCCCAAGGTCACTGCAAGGTCACTCGTGTCATTCACACGAATTCTTGGCTGAAATAGGATTGGGAAATGTCTTTAGGTGCTGAGACTGAACAGGGTTTATCAGCACCACCTGAGCTGCAGGCACCACTGCTATTACTACAATAACACCATTTCAGGGCCCATTTGTGTTTGGACTCAATGATCTTGAAGTTCTTTTCCAGGCTAAAGATTCTGTGGTCCTCGTGGGCACCTTCCAGTTCAGACTGCTCTATGATTCTGTAAACATTCCCACTGTATTTATCTTAATTTCTCCCTCCTGTATGCATTTTGAACAAAAAAAAAAAAAACAGGGAAAAAAAGAATATTAATGACCTGGACTCTCCATCTAGAGGAGTAGGAATTCAGCCATAAACTTTAGTGAGTGCTGATGAGCTGCACAAGGGACCACAGTGCCTTCCTTGCTGGTTAATTAATGTGTGTTAGCTCAGGATGGCTGCTGGAGGAAGAGGTTTCATCCATTAATGACAGAGATGTTTCTCTCACTAGTGTGCAAACAGGGAAGGACAACATTTCCCAGTAAAGTTTGCTGTCTTGGGAAATGGGTTTGTATTGAATTTATTCACCATATGTGCTGGAGAAAAGGTGGAAAAAAGATGCAAACCCACCGTGGAAAGAAATTTATTTATGGCAGGGGCTGCACAGCACTGAAGATGTGCAAAGAAATATGGAATGGTTTGGGTTGGAAGGGACCTTAAAGATCATCTCATTCCAATCCCTTGCCATGGGCAGGGACACCTTCCACTATGCCAGGTTGCTCCAAGCCCCATCCAACCTGGCCTTGGACACTTCCAGGGATGGGGCAGCCACTGGTTGCCTCTGGGCAACCTGTACCAGGGCCTCACCACCATCACAGCCATGAATTCTTTCCTAATCTCCAACCCAAATCTACACTCCTTCAGTTTAAAACCATCCCCCCTTGTCCTGCCCCTCCATCCCTTGTCCCAAGTCCCTCTCCAGCTCTCCTGGAGCCCCTTTAGGCACTGGAAGAGGCTCCCAGGTCTCCCTGAGCCTTTTCTTCTCCAGGTGAACCCCCCCAGCTCTCCCACCCTTTCCTCAGAAAAGGCTGTATCTGCCTGAGTGGATTTTTTGCTGATTTCTTTTCTCCCTGGGGTTTTGTCCAGAGACTCTATAGCTAGATGAGCTCTTGGTGTTCCAGACAGAACAGCCATCAGGAGAATTTTCCTCCCTTTGAGGTGGCTGCAATCTGCAGTTGAAGCCTTGCCCACACTGCATGAGTGATGGTTGCCTTTCCAGCACCAGGCAAGCTTTCAGTGAAATCCCTCGGGCTTCAGGAAGGATTTCTCAGGATTGTTGCTCACCTCCTCTCCAATTTCTGGATGCCAGCCCCCAAAATTCACAGTGGCAGGTACCCAGCACCCACATGCACCAGTCTGGCAGAGAAGTCAAGGACTGAATGAGCAGTCACAACAAATGTCCCTTTTCACTCCTGGATGTTGTCTCATGCTGACAGGTTTCAGGGATCCTCCTGGGACCATGGAAGCATGTGGAAAAGCCTGGGAAGGACAGGGCAGTGCATTGAGCCAGAGCTTGGGACTGTTCTCCTCTTACCTTCTGTATCTATTTATTCTGCAGCATCTCGGGACTGAGCTGTGAAATTTTGAATCCAAATTTCCTTTTTCCTCCAACTCCTCACAAAACTGGGACAGAGTTTGATTTTCCCAGTCAGCCTGTGTGAAACAGCTGCTATGAGGGCCCTGAGGTTTGATCCAGCTGTAACATCCTCCTTCTGCCACAGGTGGACAGCGGGGGACCTCTGGTTTGCAGCTACTGGAACACCATGAAGTGGTTCCAGGTCGGAATCATCAGCGAGCAAAAGCCAAACCACAAGATTTTAACGTCTGTTTACAGCTACCTTGGCTGGATTGAGAATGAAACAGCCATAAGGGGTAAACCTTTCTTCATTGAAGGTGTGGACAACGGGGCACATCTCAGGGTCATTCGTTCCAGAGCTGGGGCACAGCTGGTGTTTCTTGAGCACTGTTTCCTTTTATTTATCTCTTTAGTAACAATTAGTTTTCTTGAGAGAAGATTTTTGAACACATAATAAAAGTCAGAACTTCCATCTCATTCTTTTTCCTCTGCTGTGCGAGGCCAACCTGCTCCACCTCACTGGTGTGGACACGGACACCAACATGAGGCATCACAACAACACAGGGGGTGGAGAAATGACATGGCAGAGGCAGGACTTGGACAAGAGGGGCCATAATCCTCCAAAAAACATGGGTTTTCCACGTCAGACCCAGTTATTTGCTAAGCTCGGATGCAAAGTGGAGATGTGACATCTGAAGGTGCTGATCCCCTTTGAAAGTTGAAACCTTAGGAAAGATCCTCACTTACTCAACTGCACATAAGTTTAGCTGGTGGTAGGATAGCTCTGGGGTAATTTATCTTAAGCTAATTATTAGCTGGACTAAAGTATCCTCTATCTTGCAGCTTGGCCAAGCTAAGAGCATCTTCAGAGACCTCAGGGACATGACTATCTGTCAAATTCAGCAGCTCCTTGACCCAGAAAAAGGGCAAGAAATCTTGGAAGATGCAGCATTGTATAACTAATCAGTCTTAATTATCTGGATGGGAAACGTTGGGGTTGGGTGTTAAAAATGATAGAGAAAAATATATCTGCCTGAAGAACAGCATTCCAGGGCCTAAAGGGTCTCCAGGAGAGATGGAGAAAGACTTGGGATAAGGGCCTGGAGGGACAGGACAAGGGGGAATGGCTTCCCACTGCCAGAGGGCAGGGTTAGATGGGAGATTGGGAAGGAATTCTTGGCTATGAGGCTAGTGAGGCCCTGGCACAGGTTGCCCAGAGAAGCTGTGGCTGCCCCATCCCTGGAAGTGTTCAAGGCCAGGCTGGACAGGGCTTGGAGCCACCTGGGCTAGTGGAAGGTGTCCCTGCCCATGGCAAGAGGTTGGAAAGAAATTGTATTTTAAGATCCCTTCCAACCCAAACCATTCCAGAATTCCATGATGACAGAACCGTTTTGGAGCTGTCCTGAAAATGCTGCCTTCAGACACCCCTTTGTTTTATAATAAGCCAAAACTAATCCCTTGCAAGTAAATGCTAAATCAAAAGAAAATAACATTTTTTTCTCTGTTAGAGGCCTTTTACCTGCACTTCTGAAAGCTCCACATCCCAGCCCTGAGCTGGGACTGACCTGGTCCTTCACTCCACGGATGGTCCTTCAGTGATCTCCAGCAGCAAAGGGCATTTTGCAAAATGTGCTCTGGTGTTCACAGGGAGGTTTTTGCTTTTCTTGGAAGTGATGGGGAAGGAAGCAAACAGCAAAGTCCCCTTCATGTCCCACTTTGTATAAAAACACCTGTAATTTGCAGCAATCAGAAAACTCAGTGAATGTGCAATGGGACAGAACCTCACAAATAGGTTTTAATTACCTTGATATTTTCTGGCTAGCTGGTGGAGAAGCCTTGTAAATGAGAATTAATTCATCTACCTTAAGCTAATGCAAACCCATCTTGGCATAAAAGTCAGGCTTTATTTTCTGTGTTATCTGAGCAGAAAATAATGCTTAATTATTATTAGTTCTGAGTAATGCTTATGAAAATTGCTCCACATTAATTTCACATGGCTGACTGGCTAATGGATGCATAAGGGTCTTGTAACCCTTTGCAAAATGACTAATAAGAGCTAAAAACAAGGGGAATATATTACTTTAACAGCTATTAGTAGTAGACAGTGTCTGCTGGCATTAATACCTATATTTATTTTCCTTTCTATTAATAATATATCAACAGATTCTAGAAGCTGTGGACATCAGGAAGTATTTCCTAATGCTGCAATCCCTTCAGCTACAGAATGTTCCCCCCAGGGGAAATGAGAGAAGTCCTCCTGCTTGAATTATTTTCATATAGGGGTTGTATAAAACACTTTTGCCTCCAGCACAAGGCAGGGAAAAATCCTGGACTTACAGGGACCTGCAAAAGGTCTTTTCCATCAGTAGCATTTGCAAATCGATCATGGTCTGTGTTGAATGAAGTCAGGGCACTGCTGTTATGGGGTTGGACCCATGCTGCTCCTTATTTACTCATTGGATTTGGGGAAATTTGTGCTTCTTGCCTCAGTTTCCCTACTTGGAGATCATGAAAGCGGTTCACTTTGCTAAATGGAAGCATCACTTCTGCAAATTAAGACCATCTATGAAGCTGCAAAGTAAAATAACAGGAAAGACTTTCTCCTCCTTATTTAAAACATCATAATAATCAGTAAAGTGAATTCATCTTTGCTGCTTCATCCACTGCTCAATAATGAGGGTGAGAAAGGAAATGTTTGTTTAACATTTCCAGGCTGCAAGTAGGGCTGATGAAAACATGTTGATGCAGTGTTTTGTTTCAAAGGTATTTGTGTTTTGAGAGAGCATCAGCTTTGATTGTGGATTTGATGGGAACGTGTTTTGAGTCACTCAAAATCAAAATGCAGCATGTCAGCTTCATCATCAGCAGGCCAATGTGACACATGAATTGTTTAAGCTTTGCAACACTGGTGTGTTATATTTATTGTGTGATTGTATTCTGCATTTATAGAACCACAGAATGGTTTGGGTTGGAAGGGACCTTTTAAAGCTCAGCTCATTCAAACCTCCCCTAAGTGGGCAAGGACATCAGGTTGCTCAAAGCCTGGCCTTGAATGTCCAAGGATGGGGCAACCACCACCTCTCTTGTGGGTTTAGAACATCTAAGTGAAAAGTTTCCAAACTGAAGAATCTCCATGTTTCTGCTTCAAGCTGCAGTTCGGGATGTTCACTTCTTGTCTCAATTTACAGCTCATTTCTTGTTGTCCCTTCCTTCTTTCCAGATACAGATTTTGTTTGCAGCACTACACCTTTGGCAGAAAATACCAGCAGGGAAACAGGATATAGAAGTGCTTAGAGACCTGGGAAAACATCTGTAAGAGGATTCAGGGAGAAAAAATAGGAGGATATGGGTACTCAAGCACAGAAATGAGGCAGTCAGGGCTTGCTTGCACGTTTTCCTAAGGAGGGAAGAGAAAAAGTGTCTCCTGTGAGCACTGAAGACAGGAATTTGAAAGGCAATACATCAAAATAATTGTGGGTTAGTGCTACAGAGGTTAAGGGCTTTGTATATACATGTTTCCCAGTCTGCCCAATCCCAGTGGCATTTGCACACCAGCTTGAGCAGAGAGGGAAGATGGGAAGATGATGTTTGTGCAAATTTGGCAGCAAGAGCTGGCTGAGATGAGAAGTGGGGAGGGCTCCAAGTAACCCTCCCTTGTGTGGCTTCACCTCAGAGAAGGAAGGTTGGAAAAGCATCAATCCATGGTCACAGGTCACTGCTGCTGTAGGAATGCAAACTTTACTCATCCTCCTAGAGGAAGGTGTCCCTGCCCATGGCAGGGGGTTGGAATGAGATGAGCTTTGAGGTCCTTTCCAACCCAAACCATTCTGTGATTCTGTGATTCAGGGTGATGATCCCAGACCTGTCACCCAGCTCCTCCTTGGCACATGTGACCTGGGTGACCTGAAGTCAAAGCAGTTGCTGGTTCTGTCTTTGTAGAGGGTCTGAGATTTCCCATTTTCTCCTTTTCCAGCCTGTACCTCCTCACAGGGATAAGGCACAAGGCTTTTCTCCTGCTGCCTTTAGCATCCTGTGCACCTCTCTGTCCTTCTGAGAAGGCAGAGGGCATCATGACCACTGAGATCCATTTGTCATTTCATATGCACTACATGGAGTGAAATGTGACTTTTACTGATAGTAATGTAGGTTTGAGCTGGAAACTGGAGGCTGAAGAGGATCAGCCCCTATTCCCACATTTCCCAGTGTCTTCCCAGGTGGCTTTCTGGACATGCCATTTTTCAGGTTATGGGCTCTGTTTATCCTTCTGTAAGAGTGAGGGTAATTAGAGTGCAGGGATGTCTCTTGGGATGCACCAGTTGTGATAGTGATTAATCACAACTGAAATGAAGGTGGATCTGGGACAGAAAACACCACTGGCAGCACTGAACTACTTGATTTGTTGAAAAACTGCTGAACACCTGTGGTGTGAGGCTGGAGAGATGCAGGGACACCTTCCACTATCCCAGGTTGCTCCAAGCCCAGTCTAACCTGGCCTTGAACACTTCCAAGGATGGGGCAGCCACAACTTCTCTGGGCAACAAGACAACCAGCTTGGCTACCTCTGGACACTGTTCTGACATCAGTCACTACTCCTGGGGGTTACAAGGGCAGCAAAATGAAGAAACTGGCAGCAAGTGAGCTTACAGCATCCTGCAGCATCATGAAACATCCTTTTATGGGTATTTCCGAAATCTGTGTTCAAAGTTTTTGCCTCCCATGTCCTTTTCTGAGGGGTGTCTTGTGCTCACTAACAATTCTTGTAATCACAGCTACTTGCTTTCTCCATATCTCATCATGACTCATTGCTCCAAGGGCTTTTTAATATGGAATTCACTTTGTTTCAGCTAAATGATTTAGCAAGTGGCACTGCCTTTGCCTCCTCTGCTGGAAAGCCTGGGCTTCAACACAACCCTGGAAAGTAAAATTTCCTCTTCCTCAAGGCTTTTGAACTTATATATCTCAACACCAACTCTACAGACATTAATCACAATGTAAGAAATTACAGAGCTATCTCACGTGCCTTGGAATTAGGGAAATGGGGGGGGGAAAGGATGATTTAGGCACTGCAAGTAGACACAGGAGCATGAATTCAACTCTGTAGCAGCCCCACGATATCCTAAAGGAGGTCTTGAAAATTGGGACAGTTGTGAGCCACCCAAAATTCCTCTGGAGAGGAAGTGAGAGAAGAAAGCTTTTCTCTTTGTCCTCTTTTCTGTCCTCACAGTGGGACATAATTTGAATGGATTTGTGCCTGGGACATCCATGGGAAGGAATTTTCTCACCACCCATGTGAAAAGCTTTGCTTCAGCATAAGAACTTAGATAATAGACAGGAAAGTGAATGTTTCCACTAAAGAGGGTCATCTCAAGCAAAAATTTTGGGAACAGTCTTGGTCTGAACAGAATCATGGGAAAGGGCCAAGGGAACAATAGGAAGTGATCTGTTAACTGTGAGCACAAGTTTACAAACAAACCTTGAAACCCCAGTGATCTGCACATTCCTTTATTTCAAGCTGCACTAATGATTTGTCCTGTTTTGCAACTTTTGGCCAGACACTCAAGGTAAAAGTGATGACCTACAGAGCAGAGGGCTTTGCTAGGATAGGAGGGGACCCAGGAATGGGAACGGGCTCCCCCAGTGCAGTGGTCACAGCCCCAAGGCTGCCAGAGCTCAAGGAGTGTTTGGACAACGCTCTCAGACACACGGTGGGATTGTGGGGGAGTCCCCTGCAGGGCCAGGAGTGAGACTGAGAATCCTCGTGGGTCCCTTCCAACTCAGGATATTCTGTGATTCTATGAGTGATGCAGGAGCTCCGGGGCACTGGGGATGTGTTGGGAAACTCCAGTTGTTGGAATGTCACTGCCCCCACCCTGATCACAACAGACACCAAGGAGGAGGAGTGGAAAGCTGGAGCTGGATGTCTAGAGGAGCAGGAAGATTCCCGGAGTGTTTATTCAGGGTGGGTCCAATCACTGGTGCCCTGTGACAAAAGGGTTATTTTGTGGCTGACTGAGCCACTGTCTCTGTGTTTGCATGACTGGCAACATCAGGGTGAAGCCACTGGTGCAGAAGGAGCCTCCGGGTAAATCCTTGGTATCACATCCAGGATTCCTGGGATTTGGGTTCAGGATGTGCTGCCACTTGCAAATCTCTGTGATGCCCCATGTTTGAAACTGTTACCCAGCAGGACCTGGCACTCCATGTCCTTTAGGGGAATATAACTCTCTCCAAAATCCTCTGAGCACTGAGATCTCTGGGTATGATGTTTTACTGTTCTTTGCTGACTCTTCATCCATTCAGGAGGAGTCAGATCTTGTCCAGGACATTCATACCCTGTATGCTGACACTGCTGGGGTGGAGCTCACCGTCCTTGTCCCAGTCCATGTGGTCCTGTGTCTAATACTAGTGACAAAATCGGTGTCAGTAACACTCCAGTGTTTTAGCTGTGCTTGCCACAGCATCAAGGCTTTCCCTGTTTCTCATCCCATCCCACCAGCAAGTTAATGAATAAGTTGGGGGAGGGGGACACAGAACAATTGATCTCAACTGGCCACAGAGATATTCCAGACCGTACAATGTCATGGTCAGGAGTAAAATCTTGGGGAAAGAAGGAGGAAGGTGGGGGGTGCTTCAGCTTTTGGCATTTGCCTACCCAGGTATCACTGAGCTTGATGGAGCCCTGTTTTCCTGGCGATTCCTGAACACCTGCCCCATAATGGGAAGTAGTGACTGCGTTCCATAATGTTTTAAAATAAAAGAGGGTCAATTTAGATTAGCTATTAGGAAGGAATTCTTGGTTGTGAGGATGGTGAGGCCCTGGCACAGGTTGCCCACAGAAGTTGTGGCTGCCCCATCCCTAGGAGTGTCCAAGGCCAGGTTGGAGCAACCTGGTATAGTGGAAGGTGTCCCTGCCCATGGCAGGGAGTGGAAGAGGATGAGCTTTAAGATCCCTTTCAACCCAAACCATTTTGTGATTCTGTGATTCTTATTCCATTTTGACTACACATAGCTTTGCTTCACGTATTAAACTGTCTTTATTTAGACCTGTCAGGTGTTTGCCCTTTACACTGGATCCTACACTTCCATTCTGGTGGTATCTTAAATCCCAAACTCCCACACCTCCAAGGATGCACCTAAAACCACTGTTGCAGGTTGCTCCTTACACAAGCTCCAGGTGACTCTGTTTTATCTCCCTTGTAACCAACACACAAAGGTGACTTCATATCTCCAGCAACCTAAATGGCACCAAGGCCTATTTTCCAACCCTGAAATCAACTGGCAGTGTCCTGCCTGACCCTGTGATTCAACTCTCAGCCTCCAAATCGGGGTGGCTGATCCAAAGTGCCTCTTGGCAATGGTCCCTGGCCTGTGTTTGGGTGGGTGTTTGTTTGTTTGCTTAATCCAGGGTCAGATTCATCCATGAATCTTAGGTGAGCAAATTCCTGTACCCACTCAGCCCTGTTTGATCCACCAGGACAGAGCTACAGCCTGTGCATCTCTCCCACCTCCAAACCCAGCTTTTCTGCCAACGATTCCTGCTCTATATCCATCCCAAACATCCTCCTACCAGCCTGGCAGGCTCTCTCAAGTCATGAAGCCATTATTCAAATCCCCAAATGCATTTAAAAAGTGCCTTTTGGTGCTCTGTTTTCCCCACTGTGACACTGAGTCACTGCTGAAAAGGGCTTTGGCCAACCCTCTGCCTGCCCATACGGGAAGGGGCTGCATCACCAACTTCTCAGTGCCACCTACGTCCCTGCTCAGCTGCCAGGACTTCAAAGCAGTCCCTGCACAATTACAGGCTGACTGTACAAAAAGGAAAAGGGAATGGTCTCATCCCACTGTGATCTCATGGAGAAACACAGGAGTGTTCCTTAATAAAGGTAAAGCGGTTTCTGCTTCACTGCATAATGAACCTCTGATGATTTCAGCAGGAGAAATCCCAATTAGAAACGGATGGAAAAAGGACATTCCATCTTGGAAAGGCTGAGGATTCTTCCTGTTGTGCTTTGTGGTTAAACTAAAGCTTTTACATTTTGAAAAAAAACCCAGCCTCAAATATCCAGGCGTGATGCTATGAAGCAGAATTCAAGCTTTCCCACCCCTTTTTGTCACCTACCACGGTCTGGTGAGAGGAACTTCACCTTGCACGCCAGTTATGGTCCTGAACTCCTTTGTATGGGCTGCTAGGTGGTGGGATTCTCTGTGGGAGCTGTTCTGCTTCATACAAATGACTATTTGAAAGTATAAAAGGGTAAGAGATGGAATCAAAGAATCACACAATCATTTAGTCTGGAAAAGGCCTCCAAAATCACCCAGTCCAGCCTGTGACTGATCCCCACCTTGTCACCCAGCCCAGAGCACTGAGTGCCACGTCCAGTTGTTTTCTGAACACCTCCAGGGGTGTGGACTCCACCATCTCCCTGGGCAGCCCCTTCCAATGCCTGACAAATCCTTCAGTGAAGAAATTCTTCCTGATGTCCAACCTGAACCTTCCCTGGCACAACTTAAGGTCATTCCCTCTTGTTCTGTCCCTTGTTCCCTGGGAGAAGAGCCCTGCCCTCCCCTGGCTCCCTCCTCCTGTCAGGGAGTTGCAGAGAGCCAGAATGTCCCCCCTGAGCCTCCTTTTCTCCAAGCTGAGCACCCCCCAGCTCACTCAGCCACTCCTGGTGCTCCAGCCCCTTTCCCAGCTCCATTCCCTTCCCTGGACACACTCCAGCCCCTCTATGTCTTTCTTGGAGTGAGAGCCTGTACAATTTCTAATACAATTTGTAAAAGAAATCTGAAAAATCCTGAGGAAGCTGCAGGAGTGAAGGAGAAGCAAAGGCACCTCCTGGATCAACCTGATCCAGAGCCCAGACAGGGTTGTAGGAATCACAGACCCACCACTTGTGGGTTTGCTCTGGTAATAAACAATGATGCTGATAATCAGGAGGAAACCTCACAATGGCCAAATGGCCCTTTTTGGCCATGTCCAGGCTATTAAGAGCTCTCTCTGCCCCATATGAATGCCCTCAATCCAGCTGCCCCTTGGGTAATGAAAACATCCTGGAGCAGTGTCCTGCAATGCTAAACACAAGCATTTCATAAATTGAAGTTGACTTCAGGCTGGGGGTGCTCCTATAGCTCAGGCACCAGGAAAATGTTGGTTTGTCCTTGTCATGCTCTTACAATTTTCCCCAAGCATCTCCCAATTAACAAGTCTGGAGACACAAAACAGGGATAAACGGCCCCAGTTTGGATCTGACTCCGTGTTCTCCTTCTCTCAGCTGCCACTTTGGTGGAGAAATTAAATGTAATGAAAATAAGACAAGTTTTTCGTGTGCTTCTCATATTTTTAGATTTTTATCATCCAGGTGAGATGGCAAAGTTTGAGTGACATGAGGTGGAAATGGGGAAACTGTGACAAGTCATAAACTGGGAATGTTGGATTATCATAGAATCCTGGAATGGTTTGGGTTGGAAGGGACTTAAAGCTCATCCCATTCCAGCCCCCTGCCATGGCCAGGGGCACCTTCCACTATCCCAGGTTGTTCCAAGCCCCGCCCAACCTGGCCTTGGACACTTCCAGGGATCCAGGGGCAGCCACAGGTTCTCTGGGCAACCTGTGCCAGGGCCTCAAAACCAAGAATTCTTTCCCAATATCCCATCTAACCCTGCCCTCTGGCAGTGGGAAGCCATTCCCCCTTGTCCTGTCACTCCATGTTGTTGTCAAAAAAAAAGAAACTCATCCCATAATTTGGCCATCTAACCCAGTGAAATAAAGAAATTACAATATTAATCTTTTAATGTTATTAGCTGTTAAGATTTTAAATCCTTCCCCACAGTGCCCAAAAATGAAGAGTTTGGGACGCTTAAAATATCAAGTCACTTCTTTGTTTTTAAAGCATAAATCAAATTCTTTCATGGTCTGAGTTTAGCTGTGGTTGTTAAGTACAAACAAATTGTGATGTTAATGATACCACTGGCTATCTAATGCAAATTGAGGTTTAAAAGGGACAAAACAAAATTATAAAATATAAATAATTGCTTTTTTCTCCTTCTTCTTGACTTTATCTAAAAACTTTCCTGCATGTCAGGAAATGAAAGATAAACTTTGATTTCTCATGTCCTTTATCCATTTCTAACACAAACAATGCTGAGCTATTGCAGGAAGAATAAAGTAGAAATGAAATGGACTTTCTTGCTGCAAATTCACAGATAGAAAGGAATTGCACATATTTTTGCCCTTTAAAGCTTTTTTTCAGAAAAAGTGTGTATCCACATGTATGTACTTATATATATATACACGCAAATATTTAAGAGGTGAAATTTTGATTTATATTTTGCAGCCTTGGTTGTAATGGAAAAATATGACCCCTAGATGGCAGAAATTCCTTCTTTTGGGGTGTTCAGTTTGGTTTTAATCCCTGCACAGGATGCCACAATCCCAAGTTTTAGTATAATAGATGGATTTGAAAATGCTCAGCCTTATCCAAGGCTGGAGATCTCATTCCATGGTGTGGCACCATCCAGCTCTAAACCTCACCAAATTTGCTTTATGCTTCTCCTGCTGCAAACTTGATGTTAAACTGCACCTCTCTGTCTTCTTAGTCAGACAGATCTGGTGTTTTTAGATGGCCAGTCATTTAGTCTAAGTCTAAAGGAGCTCAGGATGAGTTCAGTGCCCAAATATTAGAGGATCTGGATTATTTGGATGCATTGGTGCAGCATGACAGAGAGATGGGGGCATTACAAAACTCTTTGCACAGTCCTGCCAGTACAACTCTCAGGAGAGGGGGTAAAATTGCTTCCTAAAACTTTAATATCTGGATAAAGGGGTAACTCAGCTGTTTTTTGCCCTCCATGGAGAGAGACAGGTCCATTCCTCCTCCGTGGGGCATCCACTTCATCCAAGGAGCAGTGCTTGGTGCTTCACCCTTGTACCCTCATACCTTCTTTGGCCGAGGAAATTGGGATTGTCCAGCTTGTAGAAGAGAAGGCTTTGGAATAACCTAATTGTGGCTTTCCAGTACCTGAAGGGAGCCAATGAGATAGGTGGAGAGAGAGACTTTTTACAAGGCCTTGGAGTGAGGTGGGACAGGATGAGGGGAAATGGCTTTGAACTGAAAGAGCATTGATTTAGATGAGATATTAGGAAGGAATTCTTCCCTGTGAGGGTGGTGAGGCCCTGGTACAGGTTGCCCAGAGAAGCTGTGGCTGCCCCTGGATCCCTGGAAGTGTCCAAGGCCAGGTTGGATGGGGTTTGGAGCAATCTGGGATAGTGGAAGTTGTCCCTGCCCATGGCCAGAGGGTTTGGAACAAGATAGTCTTTAAGGTGCCTTCCAACCCAAACCATTCTGTGACTCTGTCATTCTCTTTCTGGAATTTATGGCTTCCCATGCCCACCTGGAAGCTGAGGGCAGCACAGGCTTGGAAGCGATGGGATGGTTGGCAAAAAAGGTGTTCACATGTTACTGCAAGCAGAGGGTGACAGGATGGGCCACTGAGAGTGAAACAGGCTTTTATTTATCTGCCTTACCTTGTCCTTCCTCTCTTCTGGCTCTGTGCAACAGACAGGACTTTTCTTTCCTCATTTCTACCTCTTTACATTTTTAATTCTCTTTTCCCACCTCTGTTCTTCTCCAAGGGTTCCTTGACCTTGGCCAAAACTACATTGATGTAAATCTTCAAGATTTATGTCCATCTCATACCCTCCAGGAGCGTGTCCTACACTCATAGCTATGTATTAAAACCACCAGTCATGTGTAAATCTGAAGGATATGAGGCAAAAATAATTATTCTGCCAGTAAAATGGAGCCCATGGAAGTAGGAAACCAAGGAGCAAAACCTTGACTGTAGCCCAGCATTGACCAAAGAACTCGGGATAATCCTTGGTATTATCTACTTTAGTTACTTAGGCCCTCATGGATTCTCATGTCCCCTGCCAGTGTTGTGGGTCACTCTGTGCTGCAGGAAGGTGTTTTCTGATCACAGAGGGAGACAGGAAAGGGCTACAAAGCAAAAGTCAAGGTGCTGCTGAGCACAGCTCATCTCACCTGCCTGTCAGTGCTTCTGGCCCATGCTTTTATATCTCATCAGGTCTGTAGGTTCTTATATTGCCCATAAACCTCTGGTAGATAATCCCAGCCAGTGATTGACCTCACCATAAATCCCAAACGTGTGGTCTGAAGAGTCACTTCATGGGCTGTGCTGGTTCGGTTTCTGTTGGTATTAACAAGGGAATGAACACCCACCTCAGGTGGAGAGGTCTGTGCCACAGACAAGAGGTGTATCATTCAGCTGCCCACACATGGGCACTTTGTGACATCTGAGCTGTCCTGCAGCACTTGAGACATCCCCATCCCCTGGTAGGTGTGACATGGGAGATCTCTGTCTTCTGGGCCAGCACCTGGAGGTCTGATGGGACAGGCTTGAACATCTCACACAGAAGGAGGTGTCCATAGTTAGAGACCTGAGCAGAAAAATCAGGTTTCCAATAATAAGTTCTCAGTAGACTGGTTGAACAAACCATCTCAGATGCTTTCCTTGTTGCACTGATGTCTCTCAGTAAGGAAAACTCCACCAATATGTGCAAATTGCACAGCAGAGAGGAGAAGAAGCTGGGATCAGGTTTCAGCTTGTCCCAGGTAAGAGTCTCTGGCATTGTGCTGATAAAATTCTAAAGTCATTAAGAAATTAAAGTATGATCCTGAAGGAACCAAAGTGCCTTGAGCTGAAGGGAAAGAGAATTGAGGTGATGGGGTAGAGGTGGTCACCCATGAATATAGCCAGTCCCAGAGCAAGAGCTGACTTCCATGTGGAACCGAGGACACCCCGAGGGATGCCCCTGAAGTGGCCACAAAATTTGGGGAACCTTGCATCCTTTTCTTTCATCCTAGAGCATGTAAAGGACTTTTAAAATTGACAAGGAGGGAAAACTGTAATTTGAAACTAATATAATCTCTCTGGGGGTTGTTGTGATCCTCAAACCAAAAGGATCATTTCATGCTCTCAGCAACGCTGTGGTGCCTCAGGCCTGGATCTTTATAGCTCTTTAAAGTAAAATACCCTGGAAACTGCTGAGTTCTTGGCTGGAGAGTTATCAAGCAGAATAGGGATCAGCAGGGCCCAAATAAAAGGTAAAATAATAATAGAATAATCAGGACTTGCACCAAAATACCCCTGTGCAGCCTTGAGAGCAGGTGCTTAGGTGAAAAGCCGGGTCCTTCAAAGAGGGCTTTACTTCAGCTCCCAAAAACATGGCATGTGAGTGATCTTTGCCTGGATGTTGTTATTTCCTGAGAATAATGACCCCGTGTGTGGGAGCTATGGCCACTCTGCTGCCTCCATCCAGGGGCAAAGAGGGATCCATCCAGAGCGGGTGGGAAAAGGCTTGTTGTGTCCTTGTGTCCTCCCTGGGGAGCAACACCCTGAGTCCCAGCAGGACAAGTCTCAGCCCCCTCACCCCACCATGGAAAAGAAGTTTGGCAAGGAGTGGGATCAGGAGGAACACCAGGATCAGACCTTGCATCTTGGTTTGGCACTTTCATCCCAACAGCCTCCTGTCCAGGGATTTGGAGAATACTGCGGAGATGGGGAAAGGAAGGAATAGAGTTTCACCTCTTATTCTTTTATCATGGCAACAATGAGCTGTGGGAAAAAAAAAATAAAGAAGAAGAAGAAGAAGAAGTTGTAAATGGCAGAATTAACAATAATATAACCCCCCATCCCTCCTCCCTCTCCCTCTGCCGTCCATTCAGGAGACCGACAATAAACAAGGTCATTTGATTCATTCAGCTCGGGGTGTAAACAAAGCCTCACAATAAAATCCCCCCCCCCCTTTCTCCCCCAATAAAAAACCCCCCCCCCCTTCCGGGGGCCCCCCCCCCCCTCCACCCCCGGCTTTGCTTCTCCTCTCCCATCGTCCCTGGATCGGCGGCCACGGGAGTTCCAGCCCTGCTGCCACTTCCTCAGTCCCCATTCCCGGCTCCGTGAGGCCCCGCTTCCTACTCGGTGTGGGAACCTCGGCTTCCCCCGGGCAACATCTGCACGGATGGCCCCACTTTCTCATGCCGGGAGCAGCCCGGCCTCATCCCGGGCTCCCGATCCAGGGAGAGAGAGAAAAGAGGGGGAAAAAAAATAATAATGAAACAAATCCGACCCAACAATAAAGGGATTCGCACTCCCCCTCCCTGGCCCGCAGGGAGCAGATCCCAGAGGTTTATGGTCAGCTTCATTTTTTCACAGGCTTTGCTGGAATATGTGTGGAAAAATAAGTGTGTGTGTGTGTGTGTGTGTGTGTGTGTGTTCGTGTGTGTGTGTGTGTGTGTGTGTGTGTGTGTGTGTGTGTGTGTGTGTGTGTGTATGTGTGTGTGTGTGTTTGTGTGTGTGTGTGTGTGTGTGCACTAACAGTGGGTGCAAGGAGATGTGTACTGGCATCAAGCCTAGGATGGGATCCAGAGGGATGTATGAGCCTCCACCTGCAATAGGGAAAGTGATAATGCAATCATGGAATGGTTTGGATTGGAAAGGACTTTTGAAGGCCATCTAGTTCAACCCCCTGCCATGGGCAGGGACACCTTTCACTAGACCAGGTTTCTCAAAGCCCTGTCCAACCTGGCCTTGCATGTTTCCAGGAATGGGGCATCCACCACCTTTCCATCTAGGAAAGTTCTGAGACCATTTCCACCTCATACCTTACTCAAAGTAATTCCTAGAGAGGATTCAGTGGATGTCAAGCCAATGACCCACACACCTGGGGATGTATCCCCATTTGGCATCTCCATCCTGCCTGTCTCCCCTGCCCCCTACACAAGCTGGGATGACACTTATGGGTCCTGCCTGTGGGTTGCTGCCCAAATATTGGGATATCTTGCATCACAGATGTTCACCAGAAGCTCCCCTTACCTTTGGGATTCCTTCCAGTGCCTTGCAATGGCTCCAGGGCCTGGTAGGATGCAGGAAGGGAGATCTCAGCATGCACATGGAGGAGACTCAATCCAGGCTGTGCTTGGAGAAACTTGGGCTGGTGGAAGGTGTCCCTCCCTGCCCATGGCAGGGGATTGGAACAAGATGACCTTTAAAGTCCCTTCCAGTCTAACCCATTCCATGACTCTGTGACTTCACGCTTTGGTCAAGACGGATAGGAGGAACAACTCTCCTAACACACACAGTTTTGCTCCCTGTCTCCCAAGGACAAGGATTCACTGCTGGGTTTAAACACTGGGAAATCTGGCTCAGCTTTTGCCTCTAGACTCCACACTAAACTTTCACTACATGACTTCAAACAGCCCAAATCCTCAAATTCCTACTTGGAAGCACTGAAATAACAGTGGGGCAAAGCACCTTCACTCCCGTGCCTCAGTTTCCTACTTGCTTTTTTTCTCAGTGTTCAACTACTCACTTTACTTAAATTGCAGATTTTCAGCATCAGGGGTTGTCTCATGATAATTCCACATCACTCAGTACAAGAGAAAACAGCTCAAGTTTTACAACTGATCTAATGCCACAATAATGTCTTGAGTGCCATAATAATAATAAAAAATAATAAAAAGGGATCAGTTATTCCTTCCTAGGGGAGAAAGGTTATTTTCAGAGATGTTCAAGCGATGGATAATAAATAATTCTAATACAAAGCCCATTTTTTGCAATGTACTATTTGCAACACCACAAATCTGGCTGTGTTTTCATTTTTTTCTTTTCTGATGGATCCCTCTCACAATTTCTTTTTGGAATAAGAAATTTATTTTCCTGTATGTTCTGGAAGAGAATCTTCAAAATACAAACTGAGAGAGACTGAGCTGCAAGAGGGAGGAAAACTGTGGCCAAACCATCATTTGGTACTGCAAGAAAACCCAGCCAATGGCAATGAACTTCTGCTTCAGTTATGACCTGCAGAACATAAGTAAGTCTTCTAGGCAAGGAAAATGCCTCTCTTCCTCCCTCTCCCACACACCTGCTCACAGACACTGTAAAAATGCCTCGTTTCATCTGCTAAAGCTTTGGCAGGTGCCTTGAGGTGTTCCCTGACAGGTGTCCTCTAGAAGAACATCCAGTTGAGGTCACCAGGCAGCCTGTAGCAGATTTTGTCTCCTCCTTCTGGGAGCAGATCCATGGTTGTGTGTTCACTGCTGTTCTGGTGAAGGGGGGATTGCTTGTCTGGCAGGGAAGTGGTGGAATCACCCCTGGAAATGCTGAGAGAACTTGTTAATGTGTCATTTGAGGACATGGATTAGTGATGGCCTTGGCAGTGCTGGGGGAATGGTTGGAATCGATGATCTTAGAGGGCTTTTCCAAGCTTAATAATTCTGGGATTCTGAGTTCATGCTACACAACATTTAAGCTTCAGAAGTCACCACCTTTTGGAAGTTCAATGTGGCAAAGTTTCATCCTGTCAAACACCAAAAGACTCCTTGATTAGACGAAGTCTCTCTGTACAGACTTTGCAAATTGTCTGGGGTGCATATGCAGGAAAGCCAAGGCAATGGGACAATCCTGGGGTGTGTCACTGGGATTTTCCCAGTCTCCCTGTAGATATAGCAGTACCAAAATAATACCCCAGAGCTGGGAAATTATGAAAAGGACAAAACATGGAATACTTTAGGTTGGAAACAACCTTTAACATTTTTGAGTTCAACCATTCCCCCAGCATTGCCAAGGCCACCATTAAAGCATGTCTCAAGTGCCACATCCACATGGCTGTTAAATCCCTCCAGGGATGGAGACTCCACCACTGCCGAGGGCAGCCTGTTCCATTGAGAAATTATTCCTAATATTCAACCTAAACATCCCCTGGTGCAACTTGAGGTTGTTTCCTCTTGTCCCATTGCTTGTTCCTTGGGAGAAGAGAACAACCCCAACCTGGCTACAGCCTTTTTCAGGGAGTTATGGAGAACATGCTGTATTTTTTCTCCAGTGGGCTTCTTTGAACTGTATTAGGACCATTCTAGGTCTGATTTTCTGATTTGCAGCCCAGGTTTTCCATGGGCTTAGCACCTGCTCTTGGGGAACGATGTGGCCTCTCAACAGGGCAATGAGAAGGAAGTTCCCTTTTTGAAGCTGTTTGAGGGGATGCATTTGAAGGGCAAAGGAAAACTTCAGTTCAATCCCTGGGAATTCTTCTCCAGCCAAGAAATCTGCATTGTTGGAAAGAGTCTCCCAGAGGAAGTGATTGAAATATGATTGTGTGAATCATATCTGTAACAAGGTTGGGCCGCAAGAAGCTTTGCTGAACCCTGGGAATAAGACAAATGACCTAAAAAGACTTTGTTTTCCCTGCAGGAATGGCCTTTGGCAGCCCATGTGAAGTGAAGGCTGATGGTTTTGGAGGTCCACCAAGGCTGAGGTGTCCCCAGCACTACCTGTCACCAACTGTGCTGCACAAGGTGCTCCAGTACAGTTGTGGGATGGATTGCCTGCTATTTAGGGAGTCTGAGGTACCTCAAGTGATGACCCTTGTGGTGATAAAATCTGCATGGGGTGTGTTCTCATGGTGTGGCTCATGTGTGGGCTTTGCTGAGGCTCAGAGCAGCCGTGGTCAGGGATGGGCACCATTGGGGCGGTGATGGGGCCACGGGGACAGGGGAGATGGGAGGGTGAGGATGGCAGGTAAGTTTGGGGCCCTGCTCTGGGGGTGGTGGCTGGTGCAGGGGTGTAAAGGATGTTTGGAAGGGGATAAACAGTCTGGAGAGGGGGGTTTCGTGCAGGGGTGAGGAGGCCGGATGGAGGCATAGAAATAAAGAATCATGGAATCATAGAATTGGGGAATGGTTTGGGTTGAAAGGGACACTAAAGGTCATCTAGTCCAACCCCTCTGCCATGGGCAGGGACACCTTCCACTAGAACAGGTTGCTCCAAATCCCATCCAGCCTGGCCTTGGACACTTCCAGGGATGGGGCAGCCACAGATTCTCTGGGCAACTTGTGCCAAGGCCTCACCACCCTCTGAGTAAAGAATTTGTTTCTAACATCTAAATCTTTTCTCATTTAGTTTAAAACCTTTCCCCCTTGTCCCGCCACTCCAGGCTCTTGTGTAAAGTCCCTCTCTTGGAGGCCCTTTAGGCACTGGAAGGGGCTCTGAGATCTCCCTGGAGCCTTCTCTTCTCCAGATGAACACCCCCACCTCCCCCAGCCTATCTCCAGAGCAGAGGGGCTCCAGCCCTCAGAGCATCTCTGTAGCCTCTCCTGGACCTCCTCTAACAGGTTCACATCTTCCTTGTGCTGAGGACTCCAGAGCTGGATGCAGCGCTCCAGGTGGGTCTCACAAGGGCAGATGTGACACATCATCTCTGAAAGGAATGGTATCCATGAACTCAGTTAGGATCTGGACCATGTGTCTTGCTTACAGCAGAGCAGGGGTTAATTCCAGACATACTTTCCATGACCCATCTTGCTCTGTACTATTTCTTCTACCTGTTTCCCCCATCAAGATGCTCAGGTCTCCCTGGAGTCTTCCTCCAGGCTGAACATCCCCAGCTCTCCCAGGCTGTATCCACAGCAGAGGTGCTTCAGCCCGCAGAGCATCTTTGTGGCCCTTCCCTGTGGACTTTCTCCATCAGGTCCACATCCTCCTCATCCCCATCCAGACAGATCTTCAACGTGTCAACCATCAACAGCTCCCAACTCCTTCAGTGGGTCTTGTAACCCCACATTATTCCAACCTTAGCCATGCACTACACGTCTCTCATCCTTTTTCTCAGATAGCCTCAACCTTCCTTAGATCTGTCTGTCATCCACCCCTTGAAATTCAGATTTATCATCTTTGCCTTCAGGGCCCTGCACGACGCTGCCCCTTTCCTGCTCATTCTTCCTCTTCCTTCCTCACATACAAGTGGTAAATGCCCTCCCTGAGCCCAGAGCTGCTGACAATGTCATTTCTGAGGGAAAGAGGAGACAAGTCTAGGAAACAACCACCAGCCTCTGCAGGCCTCTCATGTGCAATTTGGACAGTGGTGTTGGCTTGAGTAAGAGCTGAGCAAAAAAATATGTTTATTTGTCCCATTGTTCAGGAATTATTAAACACGCAACATGGAATGGAGCGAATCCCTGGGCAAATGTAGTCACTGACAGGTGTTCCATGCCATTGTTACCAGGGCTGGTATAAATCTGTGCCAGATTGGGAGTGTTAAGTATAGGGAATTGGGTGAGCTGTTAATGTTTGCCTCAGTTGGAGGGGGTTGAAACAGGCGGTAATGATGTTTGGCAAGACAAAACAACTACGAAAAATAATAGGTATCTGTTAAAGTTACCTAATAAACTGCAGTTTAGATAGTTTGTGCAGTTTGTCATCGTGGAATAGTTTGGGTTGGAAGGGACCTTAAAGATCATCTCTTTCCAATCCCCCCTTCCTTCTGCCTATTAAAGCAGGACAGGAAGATTTGTAATATATTTGGTACCTTCCTCATATTTGTGTCAACTGTTTTGTAATTTCAGGAAAGGTGCACTCAGATTTTAAGCTCCTTTTTCTGTCTGTAAAAATAGATGAGTTTTAAGGTCCTTTCCAACCCAAACCTTTCTAGGATTCTGTGGTTCTATGAATTGTGGAGGTTGGCAGTGCTGTCTTTGGATGGGAAAGGGGCTTGGGAGGGAAGTCAGGCTGTGCTTGACAGGGAGAAGTTGGCTTTTCCTAGTGTTGTCCAGAGAGCTGGAGGGTCTTTTTGACCCTGTGGACAAAGCTGGCCTTAACATACTGTGATCAAGGGACAATTTAATCCTCTGGCTAATGCTTTTCTAGACATCAATCAGAGCATAATATCACCTGCTCTCTCCACAGAGATGAGCCCAGCCTAGTGAGGCTGAGGAGCTGTGTTCCCCCAGTCACAGCTGGTGTGTTGCTGTGGGTGGGCAGTCATGGACATCTCATCAGGAAGGACGGGTGGCCTACTTAAAATGGAATTTTAGGGCCTTCAAGCCTTGGATGCTTGAGGAAACCTTCTGATCTGAGCGGTGTGGTACCACCTTTCTGTCAGGTCTGAAAGGGGACGCACCACAAAAGCTTGAAGAAGCTTTGCCACTGATCTTGTGAGACCATGAGCTTGACAGTGGCCAAGAAGACAAATTCACCTTCATTCAGATCAACTGAATGCTGTGTTTACAAAAAGTAAAAAAAAAAAAAAGAAAAAAAGAAAAAAAGAAAAAAATTTGGCAGGCTGTGACTGTCCAAAGTCTGAATGAATAGAAACTCCAAAGGAAGCACCTGCTGCTAAAGGAAATCCAGGACAAGTTTTATTATCCTTTTTCACAGGTCTATTCAGGACTACATTAGGGGTTTCCTCTTTCCTTTTCTGGTACTTCACACTCATTCACAACAAAAACATATTGTGCTTATGAATTATATTCCAGAGAATATGGCTGGAGCTTATAAAGGCTCTGGCCAAAGAACTTTATTTTTAACCTTACTCCCCTGTGAATTAATTTCTCAAATGAAAGCTTTGCAATTGTTTGGGGTTATTTTTCTCTCTTTTCCTTGGATGGGGCACAAGGGCAAATCCTGCCTGCTCCGTGTTAACAAAAAATGCCTCTCAAGGAACAAGGAGCAAAGGAGGTGAGTGAGGCCCTGGATGGAGCTCAGCTGTGGGGAACAAATGGAAGATATTAATATAATTCCTCCTAAACCAGTTAGAGGCCTCCTATTAATGATGCACTGACCACTCTGGTGCATCCAGAAACAGATGGAAGTTTTTCCATTTCTGATGTGCTGTAGTCACACAGGGAAGCCCCCTTTGGATGCTGAAGGCTGTGGAAAGAGCAACTCTTCGTTTTGATCCTGAGACCATTTGAGGCAGTGATGAGGTGCCAGAGGCACTGAGGGGTTTGCTTGTCAAACACAGCTGTTCAGCTCGACACCTTACAGGTACAAAGCACATAAAAGCTGAAGGGTTTGCAAACAACCCAAGTGCAACACATGAGCCACTCGTGAACCCAAGTGTTTGCTTTTGTGGGTCATTTTGCACCTGTGAAAGAAGGATATGACCCAACCCCTGAGTGGCCTGGGAAGGTTTTGCACCCTTCTGCTCCAAGGTAGATGTCTGGGAGGCAACACTGAGCCTTCTCTGTAGCAAGTACGTTGTACCCTGTGAGTGCAAGAACCTTCCCATGCATGCACACAAAGCTTTCTTTCATTTTCCTTCTAATCTGTCCTTAAAAGTCTCCTTTTTGCATTTAAAATCCATTTTCCATCCTCCTGCCCACAGACTGTCAGGAGGCCACAGCCCTGAACATGGCTTGTCATTGCTGCCCCCCTTCCCCTGCCCCTCTGGGTGCTGGTTCTCCTTCTCACAGGTTATATTTTGATTTGGAGCCCCTTTTAAGAGCAGAGGTGGCCCACTCTGCTTTGGAGAAGCAACCAGCACAAGGATTTCTCCTTCAGCTGGAGGCTCCTCGCTGCTCCTGCAGCGGAAATAGTGAATTATAGCAATTAACAGGGGCATAAATCAGAGCCCGTGACCAGCCGAGGTCACCGAGGGCTCAAGGGCTGCATCAAACCAGTAAATTACCCCAGACAGGAATTCCTTCATCACTGAATTGTTTGAGCCTTTCTTGACACGATTTTGGCCCAGGCCAGCGTCACTGAGCCCAGAAATGGCTCAGGCTTTAGGAAAGGCTTTAGCTGGGCATCATCTGTGGGACCCTTTTAGGGGGCAACCTCCACAGGGACATGGCCTGGCACTGGTTAGTAGAGATACAGCCCATTTTTAATGAGCCCAGGCCCATTTTTAACCAGTGTGGTTGCATGGCAGTGATGTTTCTGCACCAGGAGAACATGCTCTGGTTCCCAGTTTGCCACTGCAGCTTTCACTGCCCTTGGTGCTCTTCACACTTCCCTCCTTTCAAGGTGTTAGCTCAGGGTGTTTTAAGGAGTTGCCCTGGGGTCAAGCTGTTGGTCCTTGTGATTTCCAGGTGGTGCCAGACCCTGTGTCACTCCAACCTGAGGGACAGCACAGCTCCTGCCCTCGCAGTCAGGTGTCTCAGCTGCTTGGAAGCTGCCACACACAGAGCCCTGAAAGTCTTTGCTGCACAGCAGGGCTTTCTCTGACCAGATGGGATTGATTTTTCTCTTTCTCTCTTTGGCTTTTAGGATGTTTTGCTGAGTGTTCTTGTTTGATATTATTAGATGATACAAATACTTCCAGATTGTCTCCTAATACTTTGCAGTAGAGGCACTTAGCATGATTGAGATACAGCTCATTTTCTACCTTGACAAGCTGTACTACTCCAACCATAAGGCAGCTACATTGTTTTACACAATAATATGAAATGGAAGGACTAAAGCAATGCCTGATTTGCATCTTGTTTGGCCAGGCTGAGGAAGAGGTCGAAATCTGGGTTGCTTCTCACTTGATGTATTAATATTTCCATTTGTGGGTAGCCTGGACTTGAGCAGCCAATGAATCCCACTTTTCCTCCCAGCACAGGATCCTTCCTGGTTGACTCCTTAACTTGTCTTGTCTCTGTGCCACAGTACTACCAACAAGGACCTCCATACTTTAGGCCTTTAGGTTTTCCCCCATCTTTGAACTGGTTGCCCAGGAACATCAGTGGTGATCCAGGACGGTGCTGGAGTCAGCGATAGGTTCCTGCACATGTTTAGACCAGACTAGAACATCCTGAGTCAGAAGGGACCCACAAGGATCATCAAGTTCAACTCCTGGCCCTGCACAGATACTCCAACAATCCCACCTTGTCCCTGAGAACGTTGTCCAAACTCTCCTTGAGCTCTGGCAACCTTGGGGAGCCTGTTCAGTGTCCAAACACCCCCTGGGGGAAGAACCTTTTCCTTATATCTAACCTAAACCTTCCCAGGATAGTTGGTTTGACCACCACCTATCCTTGTTTCATGGATGGGATGGTGCAGACAGGAATTAGGGCCATGTGATCAAGGGAAGAACTAGTATCTGCTCACTGAGTGGGAACTGAGTCAGCAGTCAGGTATGTCAGAGTGGGAGAAGGATAACCTAGGGGAGTTGTGGCTACAAAGAATTATGCTCCACGAGGAAAGACACTCTGACAGACATTGAAAATAGTTTTTCAGTCCAGGCTGACTCCTTTTTCAGCCCTGGATGGATCAATCAAAAGAAGGAGTCATCAGTCTCTTCCTTCCACTTCTCTTAGTCATTAAATCACAGAATCATTCGGGTTGGAAAAGCCCTTTTACATCATGGAGTCCAACCATTCCCCCAGCACTGCCAGGCCCACCATCGTGTCCCCAAGTGTCACATCCACATGTAGGTGTCCTTGAGGCACCCAGAATTACTCTGAGACCATCCCTCTGGTGCTTGGTTCCTGTATCTGGGTGTGTCCAGAGCCACCACCATCCTGGTTAGTCCTGACAGTGAGACAATCCCCACCTCTCTCCACCTGGATCCAGTTTAGACCTCCAGATTCAAATAACACCAACAAAAAATATTAAGGTACCTGATCTGAATCCCACCCATTGACAGATATTCCCTCCATCCCACTGTCCTAACCAACCAAAAAACTCAAAATGTCATGATACAAAGCAGCTGTTCAACTTTCTACATGATTCCTTTGTTTCTTGTCCATTTTTATATCCCTTATAAATCAACGAAAGTGGGACTTGAGGCTTGGGGAAAATAAAAGACAGGAGACCTTAGTTTTATAGCCAGACAGGCCTAGTGCAGTGTGATATTATTTCTAAAACAGGACATGCAGAGAATAAACCAGTTGGCACTGACAGGCAGAGATTTGTGCACATTTCTGCCAAAGGAAGATTGAGACTCACATATTTCCCCATCCCTGTCTTAGCTTGACCACATACCCAGAGCCTTCCTGCAACTGGGTTTTGCTGTCAGTCCAGGCAAAGCAGTGTGGTCTGAGCATCAGGGAAACATTCCCTGACATCAGACCCCAGCTGTGGGCTCGTGGGGAAGTGCTAAAGGTGCTTCAACATCTTCATGGTGCACAAGTTACTTGCTGAAAAAGTGCCTCCTCCAACTGTGCTTTCAAAGTAAACATTCCATGCTTCCCTCAGGAGCCAGGGCACAGGCACCAGAGCCCGTGGGAGGTGTAGGATGTTCCTCTCCATCTCACAGGTGTTCCTCAGATGTCTAGGGGCACCAGGACAAGCTCTTGGCTCAATGGCCTTGCTCCATAAACACTTCTGCCAGCCAGGGAGAGCTCTTTGCTTCTTTGAGAGCCAGAGATGAGGATTAGGCTGTGCCACTCCGGTCCCGTGGCCTGGGAGGTACCCAAAGGGCTGTTAGGACACAGCAGCTGAGTCTTTACTACTTTTCTATTAGGATATAAAAAAGGAAGTGCAGTCCATGGAGGAAAGCTGGGAGACGATCCGCTAAACCTCACAGGGGTTTGTGAAGGGGCTGGAAAATGGCTGAAGATTCCTAAATATAGGAATCATAGAACCCCAGAATGGTTTGGGTTGAAAGGGACCTTAAAGCTCATGAGTTCCAACCCCCTGCCATGGGCAGGGACACCTTCCACCAGCCCAGGTTGATCCAAGCCCCATCCAACCTGGTCTTAGAGACTTCCAGGGATGGGGCAGCCACAGATTATCTGGGCAACTGAGGAGCTGAGGAGCAATGGAGGAGATCCTCCTCTTTTATTTTTCAGTCACTTTCAGATGGAGAAAAAGTGCATCCAACATTAATTTGGTGGGAAATTAATGTTATCTGATACTCAGAGATACTCAGAGCATCACCGTGGTGGATGCCATGGAATCAGGGAGGAAAAAGGGCAGCTCCAGCATCCATTACCAAGGTCAAGGAAGGGGGAAGAGGTTCCCACTATTTTTTTGTTTTGCTTCTGGAATTTAATTCAGATCAAGGAGGTGACTTTGGGGACAAGCTGGATGAGTTCAGCAGCTGTGGCATTGAAATGCAGGGATCACAAATTGCAGGAGGAAGGGAAACCCAGTAAACAGTTTTCAGATCTCAAGTGAGTGCTGCCTCTGAACTACAAAGACCTGCGAGAAAGTGGTATCAAACACCCAGCTCCCCACTTTGACCCTGCCTGAGGGGAAATGAATCAATGTTGGGAAAATATGGAAAGCAGGATGAGATTATCTACTGTATAAAAGAAGCTGGAAGAGATGGCTTGGGATATTTGTGTATTGAGGCTCTTTCCACGTCCTATTCCTTTAGGGGGGGGGGTGCTATTGTACCTATTGTGGCAGATCTTTATCAGGCCTGTTTATCACGTTGGGTGCAGGGAATGTCAGATTGCTGAATGTCAGGTTGTTGACTGTTTTCATAACAGGAAGCTGCCTCCTGTCTTGCTGTGTTAAGGAACTCCCCTATGCACAAAGTTTTCCAAAACAACCCCCCAAAAAGAAAAGAAAAAAACCCTAAACACTCTGCTGTGGTTGGGCAACCACGTGGACTCAAGTTTCTATTGTTCCTTGTAAGGCAAAATCCTGTAGAGATAAATACACTTGATACACATAGGCCTGTTATTTCTTTTGTGTAAAGATACAGGAAATAAGGCTGTTGTTTTGTCAAGATGAAGTATTTCCCAACTAAATCTCTACACTTTCATCAGGGCTTGGGAGCCTGGAGCGCTGCCACGTTTGGGTGCAGGTGGGACGTGGGAGAGAGCAGCACAAGAGTGGAGCAGTCACAGCAACAGTCATTAAGTGCCTTCAGCCCTGGGAGATGGAGTTTGGCATCCTGCTTCCCCTGAGCACTGCAGGGAGGGGGTGGCTCAGTCAGATTTCTTACTAGAAAACTGTTCTGCCTCTCCTCATATGGGACAAAAAAGTGACCCAAAAACCTCCTGGTTTCCCTGGACATCGAAATCACAAGGGCTGAGTCCATGTGAGGAGTGTCTGAGGGCACTTGGTGTGTTCAGCTGGAGAAGAGGAGACTGAGGGGAGACCTCACTGCAGTTACAACTTCCTTGGGAGGGGAAGAGGAGGAGCAGGCACTGAGCTCTGCTCTGAGTGACCAGTGACAGAACCTGAGGGAATGGACTGGAGTTGTGTCAGGGGAGGTTTAGTTTGGATCTCAGGAAAAGGTTCTTCCCCCAGAGGGTGGTTGGGCACTGAACAGGCTCCCCAGGGCAGTGGGCACAGCACCAAGGCTGCCAGAGCTCAAGGAGCATTTGGATGATACTCTCAGGCACATGGTGTGACTCTTGGGGATGGTCCTGTGCAGGGCTAAGGGTTGGACTCAGTGATCCTTGTGGGTCCTTTCCAACTCAGCATATTCTGTGATTCTGAGAGTCTGGGAGCTGTAAGTCACCCATGTGAGCAGGCTGAAAATGTAGAACAGAGGACATCCTTTGCAACCCTCTCTGTTGGTCCGTTTGGGCAGAAGGTATTGTAATTTGGGTGAAAGGAGGTCCTGAGCAGCTTAGAGTCCTGAACAGTCCTACCAGTTGTAGATACCTTGATTATTCATTGGAGCAATGCTCTAACGAAGCTCCTACACAGGTGCTCTCCAGGTGCCAGTCACTCTGAGTGCTCCGAAGAGAGGTAAAAGACTCTGTTCACAGCCAGACTCATCCTAAGGTACATTACACCTTAGTGCAATGAAGAGATGTTGGTCTGAAGCAGCCCTAGGATGAGGAATTTCAACCTTCCCTGATCCATATGACTGCTTTTATCAATAAACAGAGAGGAGAATAAAGTTTTTCTCCAAGACTAAAATAGTTCAGAGGAGGCACCTAAACTTTGGACATGGGTTAGTGGTGGCCTTGGCAGTGCATGGGAATGGTTTGATTCGAGGATCTTAGAGTCTTTTCCAACTTAAATGATTCTATGATTCTAATACTTGCTTCTAATTCAAAGGTCTGTGAGTGACCACCTTGTGATTCCCTCTCACTGCTCTTCTATCGGAAAAACGATACATTCTGCCTCAGAACAAAAGGTTGCAATTCTTGAAGGAGGAAATTGCCAAATCTGTACTTGGAAAGACTGAATTTATTCGAATTTTCAGAATTTTTGGAAGAAACCTAAGAGGTCAGGTCTGTGTCCTCAACTTTAGCTGTACCATCCAGGGATGGGAAAACTCATGATCCTGGGAGACAAAGTTGAGCCAGACTCTTCAGAGCTGCAGAAGGTCTGTGAGACATTGGGGTGATGGTTGTAGGGACCTCAATAATAGAATCACAGGATGGTTTGAGTTGGAAGAGACCTTAAAGATCACCTAGTTCCAACCCCCTGCCATGGGCAGGAACACCTTCCACTATCCCAGGTTGCTCCAAGCCCTGTCCAACATGGTCTTGAACACTTCCAGGGATGGGGCAGCCACAGCTTCTCTGGGCAATGAGAATTTTTGGATGAGCTCCCAAGGAACTTAGAACTGACAGCTCCATTCTTACTGCTGGGATACCAACACTGGAAGTCAGCTGGCTATGTTGTTAAATTGGCACATGCCAGAATGGAGCAGGGAAAAAATATAATTCAAAAGAAGTTTCAAGAAGAAGATGGACTAAATAACAACAATCAGAATTTAAGCAAAATTGGTGTTGGTTTTGGGGTAGGGCATGGCCTAGAAGGCCCTTCCATTCTGTATTTTTATTATTTTATGCTCTTGAAAAAACGGAGTTGTCCATAGGAGGAGGGTATGAACTAGATGATCTTTAAGATCCCTTCCAACTGAAAACATTCTGTGATTCCATGATTCCATAATTCTATCATTCCGTGGTTCTGTGATTCTATAATTCAATGATTCTATGGTTCTATAATTCTGTAATCCAATGATTCTATGGTTCTATAATTCTATAATTCAATGACTCTATAATTCAATAATTCAATTATTCTATGATTCTATAATTCTATGATTATATGATTCTGTAATTCAGTGATTCGATGATTCTATAATTCTACAGTTCTACGATTCTATGACATCGGGTCTGGCTTGGAATCACAGCATTAAAGAGAAACACGATTTACTCATCTTTGCCATCAGCAGAGGGCGTCCAACGCCCGCGTGTCTCCAAATCCCAGCCCGGAGCTGGAACAGCAAATCCGATCACGGCCAACTCTTCCTCGGAGCGCGGCCGACGCTTCCCCGTCAATTGTGCGGTGCCCCGGGTTTCCTTCCCCGCTCTCCGTGTGCGGTGCCATACGGGGGATGCAGATCCAATTGTTCCCCCCCTCGGCCCCTGCAGACAGGATACAAGCCCAGTGCCAGGTGTGGGATTATTTTCCTGCGTGGTGGTACCGTGCATGGGAATTGTTGATAACGTTAACAATGCGGCAAAGGAAAACTGGGAGAGGAGCAGGACAATTAAGCAGCCTTTGGAAGCCCTGGGGACGTGAAAAAACACCCTCCCCCTATTCATGTGTCACCAAGTGCAAGTTCTTAAGGGTGGAAATGTGGGTTGTTACTGGGTGAATCTCTCTTACAGCCTGAAACCTTCCAGTGAGACTTGTGGCGACATTCACCCCACTGGCTTAGTGGAGTTTTGATTTATCCCAGGAGGCTGTTCAGATGGATCATCTTTCCAGGGAATAGCTACATATCCCTGCTGTTTTGGTTGCACTGAGGGCTGAGTTAGGGTTGAGGTCCCAGCCTATTGGTTTAAAGGGCTCTTGGTGAAAAGCAAGGTAGATGACTGCAACAAAGAGGTGAGGAGTTAGGGGAAGGAGGAGTTTTGTGGGGAGCCCTGGCTCAAGACTCCCTTTATGATATTGAGAAAGTCACTAATCCTTCTTCAGTCCTTCTCAATGACTGTAGAAATAATCAGACTTTTAGGGTTGAAGGTGAATGTGGTGACATAGCACAATGTGGCACCAAAGAACTTGTCCCCATCCTACATGGCATCATCCTGTAGGTCTTTCAAGAGAGTAGTAAGAGTTGATTTGCAGAATAAGGGCCTGAATGCCCTTTCTTCTGAACTCCTGAGCTCTCTAGGACTCAAGGTGAGACTTAGGCTGAGTTTTCATGCCCACACAGTGCTCTTGCTGTGCCACTAATGCTTCTCACAACATCGAGCTCTTGCACCATCCAAGAGGCCACTGTGTCCCCAGCAAGCTGAGACCCCTTGAGCTCACTACCATGAGGACACTTTCCTGTTGTCCAGCACACAAATCCCAGCTTAAATCACCGGCACTTGTGATTAGGAACTGTTTTGTCAGCATTTGGCACCATCCCAGCAAAAGTGACACCAATTATTTGTGTCCCTGAAAGCAGGAGACGTATGAAATCTCACCCCGAGACAATCCATCACAGCTTGCAATGGGATTTGGGACCTGTCACCCTGATGGGGTATTGACTGAGTGTGGCTTCTTCCAGGACAGAGAGGTTATGGGGAGCATTATATCATCCCCAGCAAGGCTTCACAGACTGAAACTGAAAAATGAGCCTCAGGGTCTCCCAAGTTGAGCAAATGGTCCAACTGAAGTGAATTCAGGCTGCTACTTGTTTATGTGGTGAGTTTTAATAACTAAGGTATGATTAAATGACAAATGTTTGCTTTAAATTAGGCTAAGGTTAGGTCTTATTTCTCCTTTAACATCGGCTTAGGTTGATGTAAAGTCTTTCCTCCAGGGTATATGGAAACCTCTTGCTTTACTCAAGCACCATTTGATTTTCCAAATTATCCTTTCTTACTTTTCTTGTTGCTGGGTTTTTGTGGTGATATCAGTCTCTGCTTGCAGATGGGATGGGAAATGGTGGGCACTCAAGTTGGAAGACAGGTTTTTTCCTGGGGTTGTTTTGAGAAAGTCACATTGCATCCATGATTCCTCAGTGCCTCCTTGCAGTTTAACGAAAAGAATAGTAAACATCTTGAGTTACCATTGGAAGATCTTTATGGCAACTGGGAATTTTACATAAATTCACAGTGATGGCTCAGCAAGACCATGAGCTCTTGGTTGCACATGGATTTACTGAGGAGTGTCCTGTACTGCTGCTCACTTCTTAGATGCTCTTCCCAAACACTGCTGAACATTGCAGAGACATGGCAAAGGCCAGAAAAAGCTCTGGCTCTGTAATAAAAAGGTCCCTCACACAGATATCATGACTATTTGGTAAAAGGTGTCCATTCCTGTTTTCCATTTGTTGTTGCTTTTGATTTTTCCCAAAGGTTGAAGTTTGCTGTGGGCATCGTTAATAATCTCATGTGGATAATCTGAAGTAGAAAAATTCATCTTTCCCTTTATGTGTCACTGTCTCCCCGTGGCTCTGCTCATCCCACAGCTCATGTGAGCTCTGTCCTGAGCCTTACTCCTCACATTTTGGTGTCTTCAGCTCCCCTTTTGTGCTGAAAGATCATCATGGATGAGTGCAGGACACCGGCTATGGGCAATCCCTTTTCCTCTTTCTTCATAACCTCAAACTGGGATAGTCTAGGGTGAGGATTTGCAGATCTTATCCCACTGGTGCAGGAATGATTAGAACAACTCACTTCCTGAAAAGTAAATCTAGAAAATCAGACAAGAGAACAATGGTCTTTCATCCCTGGAAATGTTCAAGGCCAGGTTGGATGGGGCTTCGAGCAACTTGGGATAGTGGAGGGTGTCCTTGCCCATGGCAAGGAATGGAACAAGAGGAGCTTTAAGGTCCCTTCCAAGCCAAACCATTCTGGGATTCTATGATTCTACTTCTGTCAGAAACTTGCCATCATCACCATGAAACAATCCACAGGTAACTCAGCTCCTGACCTCCCCAGCACCCACCTCCCAGCCCACTCCAACCCAAAGCAACAGAATTAAGAACCCGGGGTGCTGCCCAGCAGAAAGGTGCCTCTTGCAACTGCCTGTGGTATAGAATGAACCCCCACATTCTCACTCACATATTAAAGCCATTGACCAACAAGAGCTCACAGCAAGGCATTGAGAAGGGGAAGAATAAACCCAGGAGATGTGTCTACAGAGCAGGTTCAAAGTGCATTTTCCCACTATTCAGAATATTTATTACGATTGTGTTATGATTGTCCTTCACCCAACCACCAGGAATAGATGCTCTGCTCATGGAGGAGAACAGTAACATAATAAAACAGCTTTTGAGGTCTCTGTTTCCTCAGCACCACAGCTACATTCAACCTGAAAATTTTGAGCCTTCTCCTGCCCAAAGGGCAAGTTCAGCCTGGTGCAGTGGTTATGGGATTTCTCAGTGTGTGCAGAGAACCAAGGAAGGCAGAAAATCTGTTTTTCCTCAACAAGACAGCTTTGAAAATCACCCCAGATCTCAGTGCCAGTCAGAGCTGGAGTGACCCAGCCACACTCCATCCCAAAGCTTTGTGAGGAGCACTTCAAAACTCACCTTCTCTGCACTGACCTTCACCCGGAGCAGCTCTCTCTAGGGTGTGCCAGTGCTGAGTTGCTCTTCTCTGACAGTTCACTCACCCCATTTCTTGCCACCCATCAGCTTTCCTCTCTTTCCTTGTCATTTTGGGCTGACTCACTCCAGGTTATGTCAGGACCAGCACAATCCCTTTGGCTTTCCCAAGAGAGGAGGCACATGTGAGCTCAGTCTTTCTGTTGGAGGGCAGGAGACAGGGGCCAAGAGGGATTCAGGATCTCAAAGGCCGCTGTCACCCATCTGGGGACTGACTCTTGGCTGCAGACAAGCACAGATTTCAGGAAGACGAGGTTCGGAGAGGAGAGGTTTGGAGAGGTTCGGTTCGGAGGGGTTCGAAGGGGAGAGGAGAGGAGAGAAGAGGAGAGGAGAGGAGAAGAATTTCCAAGGAAAACACTCAGAAGTGCTGAGGACACCAATAACAATGGGGTATCTGCACTTCTGACCTTTCATGACCAGTGAGGATGTTGGCTGAGTCTGATATGCATCTCCTCCTGCCTTTTCTCAGCCTCAAATGATGAGTTTGTGTCCAAACCACAGGCAATTTCCCCCAAATGCAGAGAACCAACTAACCACTGAGTTCCCCACTCAGCAACCAGCTCATGACCACTGCTTTACCAGCAGTAACTTAGTGGAAGGACACTAAAATCAGGGCTTTAGCATTATTTCTAGTCCAACTGCCTTTCCCTGGATCATTATTTTCAAAGGAAAAGAAATCCTTCGGCCTGTGAAAATGCTGCAGTGACTGTCAGCAGAGCTGTTCATTTGTGGTTGAAAGACATATAGGTTATTTTAAGAAAGGGGGGAGTGTTTGCCTTTTGCTTTAAGGTACCACATACTCTTTTCCTGTGTCAGGAGTGCAGAATTAAATCCTAATTAAAGGCTGTAAAAACCCAGTGAATCTGAGAGGCCAGGAACAGATACATATTATTGCCCCTTTCATAGATCATATGAGCACTGTGGTGACATAATAAATAATCCACCCCACGTTTTTAAAGGTAAAAACCAGTAAATCATTAATAATGTCTCTGGCACCATATATCAAACTGAAGCCTTCCTCTTCCAGCTGATCCCCAGCTATTCCCAGTTGCCTTTTTTGCATTGCTGTGTTACATTTTTTCCTCCCTTTGCATTGCTCTTCCTTCCCATCTTTCCTGCTGCCTTATTTCTGTGCTTTGTCCATCTGCATTTATTTCTGCTGTTCAACTGAGGTATGAATAACGCAAGAAAACACACATCACGCCGTTCAAACCCAACCTCAGGAGGTTTAGAACTTGCCTGGACAAGACAAGAGTGGCAGAAAGTGTTTTTCAGGGTAGGGAGCGGAACTGGTATTCTCATTTATTTCTGGCACACATGATGTATTTACACTGCTGTCTGTGATGGTGGAGCCCTTCCATGGACATTTTGCTGTCCTCTCACCCTCTCTTTTTGTTTGGGTTTTTTTTTTTCTTTAATCCACTTAACCCATTTCCCCATCTCAGTCTGTCTCTCAGTGAGACAATTTCTGAAGGGTTGGGATCCAATCTGTCATTACTTGTTCATGTCTAGTGTAGGTGAGTTCTTCCAAGCTCATGGAAACATGGAATGGTTTGGGTGGGAAGGGATGTTAAAGATCATCTTGTTCCAATCCCTGCCCATGGCAGTGGCACCTTCCACTATCCCAGGTTGCTTCAAGTCCCGTCCAACCTGGCCTTGGACACTTCCAGGGATGGGGCAGCCACAGCTTCTCTGGGCAACTTGTGCCAGGGCCTCCCCACCCTCACAGGGAAGAATTTCTTCCCAATATCCCATGTACCCAACCCCTTTCAACTTAAAGCCACTCCCCTTTTCCTGTCACTCCATGCCCTTGTAAAAAGTCCCTCTCTGGCCTTCTTAAGCTGCTGGGCCTCTTGGGGTTATCAGGATTAATATATCTCCATAGCAGTATTATTTAATAACAGGGATTCTTCCAATGATGCCTCAGTCCAGCTGCCTATTTTCTCTTCTGATGATGTGGAGTTTTATCTCACCTTTTTGGGCATCAAGGGAAAACCGACCACACAGGTCTCCCAGAGGATGAAGGGACCGCAAACACAGAGACAGGGTGGTCTTCAGCTGGGTTCCCCCACCTGGAAGATGCACCATGAGGTGCCATATTCAAATGAATCCCCTTCTTCCTGGAGAAGGCAAAAGCTTCAGGGAACCCATCCCAGTGGCCAAACTTTATAACTTATCGTTACTTTTTTTTTTTTTCCCCCCAGATCTGGGAGTTACTGCAGCTGTTAAACCATTCCTAGAACAATTCTGTGCCAGTGCTCTGGGAAACACAGGAAAGGTAAAATTGCTTACTGTGAGAGCACCAGAGTCATTGTGTGAGCACCTGCCCAGAGAAGCTGTGGCTGTCCCATCCCTGAAAGTGTCCAAGGCCAGATTGGATGAGACTTGGAGCAACCTGGGATGGTGGAAAGTGTCCTTGCCCATGGCAGGGGGTGGAATGAGATGATCTTTAAGGTCCCTTCCAACCCAAACCATTCTGTGATCCTATGACTTCTCTCCCTAATTCTTAGAGTAGGATTCACTTGACCTTGCTTTACTTTTAGCTTCAGTTTGTGGGCACCTGAAGTCAGGACACCCGCAGGTGTCTCCACATGAACTGGTTGTCTAAATATTTTTTACAGACAGCAAGGAGTGGCGACTCGGTTGCCCTTACACAGGTATCTGGTGCCTCTTGTGCTCTCTGGTACCTGCAGCTGGAAAACCGATCAAGTCAATGGAGTTTAGACAAATATTCAGGACAGTCTGCTTTGCATCACACCCATAATGAGGCAGCTGCAATTTCTACACATGGCACCAAGTTCAGCCCTGTTCATCTCTGGTACCTCCCATTGCAGCTTTTGGGGCCGAGGAGAATCCAGAATGGAAGGGAGATGGGAGGGCTGCACACATTCCTGTACGGAAGGCAGTGATGGAGTGTTGCCACAAGTGTCAAAGGAGCTGGACTGCAGGGATTTGTGCAGTGCTGGGGTGACACACAAACTTATGGTTGGTGAGGAGGAGGATTGCTTTGCTCTCTCCTTGCCTTGTCCACATGAGGATGGGTGATTCCAGCAGGGTGACACTGTGGGTCTCCAAGAAGACATGGTGAAGCTTCAGTTCAGCACTAATCAATCTTACATGTAACATTCCCCAAACTGGGAGACAATTTCTCAGTTTTTCAGATGAGACTTCAATTGCCCTTGTAGTGGAATTATCTCCACCTTTTCAGTGTTTCATTGCCACAAGAAATGAACAGAATGTTCTGAGCTGGCAGGGACCTACAAGGACCATCAAAATCCCACTCCTGGCCCTGCACAGACACACCAACAATCCCACCACGTCCCTGAGAGTGTTGTCCAAATGCTCCTTGAGCTCCTGGCAGCCTTGGGGCTGAGACCACTGCCCTGCGGAGCCTGTTCAGTGCCCCTCCACCCTCTGGGGAAGAACCTTTTCCCAATATCCAACCTAAACCTCTCCTGGCACAGCTTCCTGCTGTTCCCTCAGGTTCCATCACTGGTCACCAGAGAGCAGAGAGCAGTGCCGAGTTCTGCTAAACAAGTTGCTTCTGCATCAGGGAAGGACAATTACTGAGTCTGACTTCAAAAAATGGTGTTATGGATTCCCTGAGCTTAGCAAGGTCTCTGTGCTACCACCTCTCTTGGATTTCATCATGCTGCAAACCTTTAGAGTAGTTGATTTCCCAAAGGAAAAGTTTGCAGTCACCAACTCCAGATGCACCAGACGCTCTTTTCTTGCCATCAGTCCAGCCCTCCCAGCATATACATTTCTGGACATGTTTGGAGCTGCCTGAGTCTCCACAGTGATGATCAGTGAGGAGCTTACTCACCTCTAAACCCTGCTGGGATTCACCAGCCAAACATGTCCTTACCTGCTTGGCTTTGGGGATTGATCCAGTGGGTGTATCCAGAAGACGCCAACCTGTTCCTTGCAAAAATTTTAGCAGCAGTCGGAAGCAACCTTTTGCCTCTTTAGCACTTAGACCCCTTCTCCTCACTTCCAGGATGCCTTTGTTAAAATAACTCCATATGGAGCTTTCCCATATTTTAGGAAAGGGCACTAATCCATAGATACTCCATATTGTTTCTGTTTCATTAAAATATCCAATGGTGCATGGCAGTGGTTGGATAGTTCAGCAGTAAGGACATTGCCCTGGAAGACCATGTTCTTCCCATTGAAATGTCAAACAAAACAGCTTCCAGGTGGGACCTCTTCAGACCAATCAAGAGTTTAGTTCCCTACTAATGTCCCTGACTGGAAGGCACTGGTGGGACTGGAGAAAGAATTTCTGTGACTGTTCTTGCTGACCGTGTGTGACAGAACCTGCTCTGAGAACACTGACCAGATCATTGGAATGGATATTAGAAAGAAATTCTTGTTTGTGAGGGTGGTGAGGCCCTGGCATAGGTTGCCCAGAGAAACTGAGGCTGCCCCACTCTGGAAGTGTTCAAGGCCAGGTTGGATGGGGCTTGGAGCAACCTGGTTTAGTGGAAGGTGTTCCTGCTCATGGCAGGGGATTGGAACAAGATGATCTTTAAATTCCTTTCCAACCCAAACCATCCTATGATTCTATGATGATCAAGGCCAATGAGAATGATGACTGGAGAAATACCGGCTTGTACTTCTCAGTGTAGAAGTACCCAGAGATTGGGTGGCTGTACATGATCAACAGCAGAAGGACAGGCACCTGGAAAGTCATCTAAACAGCTGGAAGCACTGAGGGAAGAGCTGTGGTTTAAGCACAGGCTCTAAATATCTCTGGCTGGAAAGGCAGTGTGGTTATTTCAAAGTTCCTTTTATGAGTTTGTACAACCTCTGCTAGAGCCAAGTGGGTTTTCCTCTCTCTCTGGATGAGACAATAAGACTTTATTAGGAGACCCAGGTCATGGAGTTGTCTCTCAAAGTCCTGAGGGTCAGAGAACTGTAAAATGCCTTCCCCTCTTAGCGTCTGCTGCAGGTATAATTAGTATAGACCTGAATTCTAATTCTCGATTATTAATGACACTAATTCAAACCCATCCCTTTCATTCTCCACATGCTGCTCCAACAATGCAAAAACCAAGAGTGGAATTGTTTGAGGCACTCCTGGTTTGAAAAGGAGGCTCTAAGATGCCTGTACTTGCTCATATATCCAGAACACTCTTTGGGGATGGATGCCCTGTTCCTTCCCTTCTGCTCAGTGGCTGTGGGATATGGGATGTCCCAGCTCCCCTTGGTCCCCTCCTTGTCACCCTGGTAGGGAATAGCCTAGAGCCCAAGAGGGACATTGGGTTCCTGACATCTTGCTGGGAAAAGGTCAGTGTCTGCCAGGATCACCAGACAGGAAGAGATAGGGATGAGCAACAGGAAAGTGAGGGAAAGGAAGGGGGGCTCAGCTTTTTCCCATCTCCTGTCCTTCCTCTCCAGCAGCAGCAGCACTCCCACACGTGATTCAGACCTGGGGTGCAGCCAGAGATGCACAATCCTCTTTTCTTGCTCAAGGGATGTCACAGGAAGGTGAAACCTGATGAGATTAGATGTGGTACCTTGCTGCCACTGGCTGACAGCTCCAAAAGACATCTGATGTAACCAAATCCTTGTGGTTCAGTGTAGGCAGCAGCCATGGGAGATAATAAAAAACTCACAGAATGGCTGCTTTTTCCTCCTCATGTTCTCCTTCCCTCCCAGGACACATCGCTAGTGTAGATTGATTTTGCCAGGGATCACTGTCCTCGCTGTCTTGGTCTCATCCCTGAACTTCTCATATTTTTAAGGGCTTTGGCTCAGAAAATTGGGTTACTACATGAATAACTTCCAAAATTTTACTCCCTTGCCATGGACTTGTCTTCTTGGGATGGGATTTTCAGGTGTGCAATGTAGTACCAAGTCTGAATGAAGCATTCCTTACCCCTGGAACAAGCATTATGACCCTGTCTTCAGGGTACTCTTTAGTGTCCTTCCTCCCTGCTCATGGCAGGGGGCAGAACTAGATCTACAAGGTCCTTCCTAACCCAAACCATTCTATGATCTGATGATTTTATCTTTACTTCCCAGGTTTCTAGGGAAGCCAAGTTAAATACAGCATATTAGGTCTGTTGGGTATTTACTTTCAAGGTTAGATTTGGGACAAGGTGGAAGACTGGGGAAGAGACTGGGGCTTCTGCCAAAAAATATAATCTGTGTTACCAGAAACACAGGGATACACTTATCAACATCACTGTAGATTTTAATGTGGAATCTTTGTTCTCTTGTCTGCTCCATCATCTCACGAGGTTTAGCAGACCAAAGCAACCACACATGTCACCCCAAAGAACAGGGGGAGCCTTAACAGTCCCCAGCCCACCTTGGGTGCTCCATGGGGTCAGCGAGGATCGTGCAGCCCATGGGGAGCCAGCAACAGGGTGGGTGTCCTTCCTCAAGACAACTTGGTGCATTATCTTCTTGCCCAGAGAAGCTGGGGCTGCCCTCTCCCTGGAAGTGTCCAAGGCCAGGTTGGATGGGTCTTGGAGCAACCTGGGCTAGTGGAAGGTGTCCCTGCCCATGGCAGGGGGTGGAATGAGATGAGCTTTAATGTCCCTTCCAACCCAAACCATTCTGTGGTTCTATGGCTCTATGACATGGTCCTTGGTGAACAACAGAGACAAGATGCACCTCATGTTTGGGAAAGCTTAGGATCCCTCTAGGAATGGCAGCTGGCTCAGGGATGGGCACTCTTTGCAGCTCCTCATGGGAACTGTTTTTTCTACCTTGTGCCTCTCAATATTTCCTTGTTAAGAAACAGCTTTTGGGTTTGTTCCTCCTACCACACATTTTCAGAAAGACCCAGTCTGCTACTTAACAGAATTGGAACGAGATGAGCTCTAAAGTCCCTTCCAACCCAAGCCATCCTGGGATTCTGTGAATTCCTGCAGGGATTGCAGCACTGGGCTGTGTCTGCCCTCCCTGATATTTGGTGAATCACGTCTGATGCAAGAGGGCACAAAGAAGGAGAGACTGCAGGACAGACAGACAGACAGTCGAGTGAGAGCCAGACCTGGCTGCATTCCTTGCCTGCTCCTGACTCTTTAAAAAGGGTGAGTCCTGCTGCTCACTCAAGAGCAGGGGTTGGTTCCTCACACCTCAGCAGCTCCTGCTGTGGCTGACTTGGGAAGAAATTGATGCTTGAAAAAGAAATGCAGAAATTTGAATGTTTAGCAACCAGCAAATTATTCTTCAAATGTCTTAGTGTCCAACAAACTGATTTTTGCTTATTCCAGAGACTTCTCTGTGTCATTCACAAAACTTAAAATGGAATTAGCCTGGAGGGGTTGAGGTCGCTGGGATGGACAGGAGAGGCACTGCTTCAGGACAGGGTGGTGTTTATTGGGTCTGAGTGCTGCAGCCTTCTCTGTACCTCGGCACGACGGATCAGGAGGGCCAGGGTGGGAGCCAAAGTAGCCATTGCCCTAAGGCAGCCCTGCCCCCTCCCCCGGGGCCGTGGAGAACTCCCAGGGAGGGGGAGGATTTCTGTGCTGTAACAGACTAATGAGGCACCACAGGGAAGCATTTCCATCCGCTTAGGAAGCACTGTCCTGACCTTGCTCCTACGCCCACTCCCTCTCTGTCACAGGGCTGAAAGAGCCTTGCTCAGCTCTTTTAGAACTGGAAAATGAGCCCGAGCACCCTCCTTTATGCAAGAGCTGAAAGGTTAATACATGTCGTGTCTGTTGGCCAGGACTCTGCAATAGGCAAAGCCCTTCTTACTGAGGAAAAAAACCCCACAAACCTGCCACAACCTGCCCTTTCAACCCTCACAGTCCAACCCCACTTTCACACCACAGGGCTTAGAATAAACATATCCTTTCCCTGAGCAGGGCTGGGTCCTCTGAGCTGCAGTAAAGGCAAAATGCAATTCATTGCCAACTGTGCAGGTTGCTCTTGGGTAGGGGTTTTCCTGTGGATTGCAAGCATCAAGCTCCTGAAATTAGAAAGGTCAGCAGGGATGTTTCCTGTTGGAGCTGCACAAACCCTGGTGCTGGGATCAGAGGGCAGGGAGTTAAAATTAGAAGCGGCTGCGGGGTCATGGAGATTGCCCCTTGAGCCTGACACGGTGGTGGGGTCTGTGGCTTAGGGGCATGAGAAAATAAACATCTCCACCTTAATATGCTCTGAAGGATCACAGAAAACACAACTTCTTCTGTCTCAGACACAAGGTTTGGGATATCAGGAATTCCTCCCTAAATAATCCCTCTTTTTCCCTGGCGTACAGAGAGTCTGTATAAACATTGGTGTCCACACTGAAATAATGATTGAAATAATCAGGGAATCCCCAGTTGAGTCGCTTCCTAGAAAGGCTATGTTGGATGGACACAGCTCAGATGATGTCTTGGTGCCTGGCACTGTTCTGGAATATAAACTCTCAATAATTCACTATTCAAAAGCCCAGAATCTGAGCCCCCTTCTCTGCAGCTCCGTGCCTGGGAAGATTTTTCACCAAAAGCAGGGCAGCTCCAGCAGAAGAGATGGAGAGAGATCCCACAGCCTCAAACAGCTTGTTTGTTTCAGACTTAACACACTTTTCCCCAGTTTTTCTTCCAGGTGCTCCAGGTATCCAATCTGGAGGAGAGCAAATTGCAGGGACTCACTCCTGCCAAGGATGTAATGCCTGGTCATGTGCATCAGTTTAAACCACCCACTGCATCAGTTTAAACCATTGTTGTGTATTCCTTATCCCATGTCCCAACCACTCTTCATGCATCCATCAGGTTGTGCCTCTCTGGAGGAGCCACAGGACTGGTGGACTTATCCCCAAGGTCTGTCTTGCTGCAGGAAGAAAGTATTGCACTTCTGGAGTGAAACACTGCAACTCCCAAATGCCTGGAGCTTGATGTGTGTGTGGATTTGAGTGTTTCCATCCCATAGGATTAGGAGGAGCACTGATTCCTGCCACTTGCCAAGGAGACACCAATCCCTGCAGTGCAAGTTCTCCACCTTCCAATTAAAGAAAAGAGGGAGCTTGCAGGGCACACACACAGCCAGCTTGGAAACCTTCCCTGCCCTCTGGAAGAAAACCTACTGGAGGAGCCTGAGATTCGGAAATAACCACAAACCACCCTTTCCTGCCAGGCAGCTGGGATTTCAAGTGGTCGGAGCTAAATATGACACTATGTCAGCAAGGAAAGGGGGATTATTGCTCTCCATTAGTGAGAGGAGTGTCTGCTCACACACATCTGTAAAGACCTCAGCTTTAGAAAGCACATTTCCTTTATTGCTGTGGTTTGCACTTGAGTTTTCCCTGTGCTCCACATCATCTCTTTCACCAAATATTTCCTATCAAAAAACAAACAAGCAAACAAAACCAAGGAACATCAAGAAGCAATTTGTGTGGCTGGTAAAAAAACCCACAACCAAAAACAACCACCCAAAAGGCAAGCAGAGGTGCACAGGAAAACACACTGTATGGCTGTGCAAGTCTCATGTTGCCTCTCCTCCTCCTCAGCTCCACTGACAGACAGCAGCTGTAATCCCCTCCAGGTGGTGACAGGCGTTATCTTCCTAGCCAGTACAAACGTGACAGCCCTGGAGCTGCTGGGAACACGTGTTCCCGTGCTGGGAGAGGGAAGCTGCAAGACCCAACAGGCACGTGAGTCATCCCAGCCAAGGGGAAATGCAAACTTGGGAAGAGAGAGATGTGACTGCGAGGGATCCTTTTCAGCTGAGTGCTTCCTTCAGGGATGCTCTGGGAGAGACTGATGGAGGAAGGAAACACCTACTTGAGCAACATCTGTCTCTGGATTCATGCTGTGACTGCTCCCCAGCCCCTCTGAGCGGGGATTTGGTGAGCAGGCTGTGCTGGTGCAGAGCCCACACTGCCCCAATTGGGATGGGCACACCTGTGGCACTGGAACAGGCTCCCCAGGGCAGTGGGCACAGCATCAAGGATGCCAGAGCTCAAGGAACATTTGGATGATCCTCTGGGGCACAGGGTATGACTCTTGGGGATGGTCCTGTGCAGGGCTGAGGGTTGGACTCGATGATCCTTGTGGGTCCCTTCCAACTCAGCGCATTCTGTGATTTTATGAGTCACTGCCCAAACACGGATGGTGACAAACACAGATATGAGTGGGACAGGTCTTCTGGGCAGGGACTCCTGTGATTTCAGTTTTCATGGTTTCACAGTTGTATTTCTGTGTTCTTTTCGATTTTCTCTTTACTGATGCTCTGAGTAAGGAGCTGACTGAGTCGACACGAATAGGGTGTGACACTGACTGTGTACATGCAACTTTAAAACTATCAAAGTCAACAGCTGGAGGAGAAATCCTGAAACCCTTTCACTACCCCATTAAGTTCCAGCAGCAGCTTTTAGAAGAGAAGGGTGATCACAGGATCACAGAATGGTTTGGGTTGGAAGGGATCTCAAAGCTCATCTCATCCTGCCACGGGCAGGGAAATCTTCCACTACCCCAGGTTGCTCCAAGCCTTGTCCAGCCTGGCCTTGGACACTTCCAGGGATAGGGCAGCCACAGCTTCTCTGGGCAACCTGTGCCAGGGTCTCACCACCCTCACAGGGAAAAATGTCTTCCTAATATTCAACCTAAATCTACTCTCGTTCAGTTTAAAGCCATTCCTCTTGTAACTTTGGAGCCAACAAACGCTTTTAAAACTTCCATGGGATGACTGGCTTGAACTGTTGCCTGACAGCTTCCAAGTCATCAACATGAGATGCTTTTGAGCAGCTACACTGGGAACAGCTTTTCCCACATGAGACATTTTGGAATGGGCTGCCCAGGGAGGTGGTGGAGTCTCCATCCCTGAAGGTGTTTAAAGAATGACTGGAAGTGGCACTCAGTGCTCTGGGCTGAGTGACAAGGTGGGAATCAGTCATAGATTGGACTTAATGGGCTTGGAGGTCTTCTCCAACCTAAATGACTCTGTGATTCTGTGATCTCCATCTGAGCAATTTAGTTCACTCAGCAGGGAAAAATGTTCCTACTGATGGTGTAGTTCCTCTCCTCCTGACGGTGTAGTTCCTCTCCTCCTGACATAGCTGCCTGTAGCAGATGAATCCCACTCTTTGCGTCTCTCTCTCCACTGGTTATGATGGGAGTCCAGATGGTGGGATCAGAGGGAGATATTTCACCAGGAATGTTTAAAGTTAAGTCAATGTGTAGCACTTCCAGTGAGTGTCTCATGCCAGGATCAGAACCAGGAGCTGTTCTTGTCTGAATCCTGCAAGAACTGATGTGTCAGAAAGCAGATATTTCACTTTGCTCCTTAGGAAACCAAAATGGTTCTACACATGATGTAGAACTCAGGGACATGGTTTACTGGGGGGCTTGGCAGTGCTGGAGTAACAATTGGACTTGATGGTCTTTATGGGTACAAAAGGAAATGGGAGATTTAGGCTGGATATTGGGGAGAAACTCTTCCCTGTGTGGGAGGTGAGGCCCTGGCACAGGTTGCCCAGAAAAGCTGAGGCTGCTCCATCCCTGGAAGTGTCCAAGGCCAGGTTGGACAGGGCTTGGAGCAACCTGGGCTAGTGGAAGGTGTCCCTGCCCATGGCAGGGGGTCGGGACTAGGTGATCTTTGAGGTTCCTTCCAACCCAAACCATTCTATGATTCTATGACCTTAGAGGTCTTTTCTTGCCCATATAATTCCATGATTCTATGATGGACAAGCACCAAATAACACACTTCTTCCAGCAGCAAACACCTTTTCCCTGGCATCAGGAATGCCATAGCCTTCACCCAGTGTCCCCAGACCGGGTTTTTAACTAGGTCACCCTCTGGTACCTGCCCACTTTACAAGCTCCAGGGGTAGTCCCAGCTTGAGTTCAAACATTTGGTCCAAGTACTTGAGTTAAGATGTTACAGCCCATGGGCTTCACCCCTCCAGATGACAGTCCTGTATCACACTCTGAATAACTGCTGGGAGATCCTGTCTTTCCACATTGCCTAGAGAACCCAGCACACACCACCTGACACACAAGCCTTGACTCAGTGGTATGAATCCAGTCCAGCATAACTTTCTCCTTGGTGCCTTAATGATAGATCCATGGATGTAACTGTATTTTTGACATTTCTTGTGCTGGACACCTTAAAAAGTATTTTAGAATTGGTATGTGGAACCCTTGGAAAGGTTTTGTACAAACTATGAATACTGATATCATAGGGCATTACTGCAGAAGGGGAAAATCACCCTGCAGGATTGCTGTTCCTTCCTGACCTGGACAGTAAATCCCAGAGGGATCACTGATACTCTGCTGTCTTTAACCATCAGCATAAGTCTAGGAAAAGAGGATTCAGGAGGATATCAAGTCTTGTGTGAACAGTGGGTGCTTGAAATCATTTGCAATGAAATTTGGCTCATACAAGAGATATTAATTTATGTGCAAAGCCCAGCACTGAGCTCATGCACAATTCCTGCTTTAACCTTCAAATAGCACTTCAAGGTGATATTTGATGATGCAGAAGGGATAGGACTGGCTTGTGGGGAAGATGTGAGGTTCATCAGATACTCCAGATGTGGGAATTCACCTGTTAGTGCAACGCTACCAGAAAAGCTTTAAGTATTTCTGTGAGGGGATCAAGTTTTCATTTTCCTTTTGTGCTGGTTTTGGCTGAGGTAGAGAGAATTTTCTTCACAGTGATTGGAATGGGACTGTGTCTTGGATTCGTGCTGGAAGCACTGTTGATAACACAGGGATGCTTTTGTTATGGCTGAACAGGGCTTGCACAAACTCAAGGCCTTTTCTGGAGGCTGGGGGTGCACAAGGAGTTGGGATGTCACACAGCCAGGACAGCTGATCCCAACTGACCACAAGGACTTTCCAGCCCATGCTCAGCATATAAAACGGGGGTAAGAAGGGGAAGGGGAGTGACATTTGGAATGATGACATTTGGAATGAAGACATTGGTCTTCCCAAGTCACCCTTCTGTGTATTGGGGACCTACTCTCACGGAGCACCTGCCTTTCCATGGGAAGCAGTGAATTAATTCCTTGTTTTGTGTGAATTAATTCCTTATCTCAGCCCAAAAAGTGAGTTCTCTCCCTTTTCCCATTGTCTCTTGGATCCCACCATGGAGGGAGTGAGGGAGTGGCTGTTTGGGGCTGGGTTGTCAGCTGGGGTTAAACCACAACAAATGTACTTTCAAGCCAAAGAAGTTTCAACATTCAGTTTTAAGCTGGTACTTCAGATTCTTGAGGTAGGATTCGTTTACACAATTTTAGGGGTGGATTCAATTTATTTTACATCCATGACGACCCCAGTTGAAGATGTCCTGAAGCATCCCTGGCATTTACAAGGAGTTTCTGATGGCTCTGAACCTACAGGAGATCTGCACCCCTTTAGACCAACACTGGGATGTGACACTGGATTCTCTAGGCCATCTCAACTGGCACTAAATGCTCATGTTTAAACTACACAGACTCTGAGATGTCTGAAAGCACATTTTAGATATGGAAATGTCCACAGAAAAAACATGGAACTGAGAGTAAGATGAGACAAGGTATCAAACTTGGGGACAGTCATGGTTCCACTGAGTTACATCTAGAAAGAGGTAGAGGTGCAGTTCTGTCTGAGATGTCCTTAGAGACCCAAGACCTCCCCATGAGAAGGCTCCAGGGAGACCTTAGAGCCCCTTCCAGTGCTTAAAGGGGCTCCAGGAGAGCTGGAGAGGGACTTTGGACAAGAGTTTGGAGGGACGGGACAAGGGGAATGACTTTAAGATGGAAGAGGGCAGGGTTAGATGGCATATTGGGAAGGAATTCCTGGCTGTGAAAGTGGTGAGGCCTTGGCACAGGTTGCCCAGAGAAACCTCTGCTGCTGCATCCCTGGAAGTGTCCAAGGCCAGGTTGGACAGGGCTTGGATCAACCTGGTATAGTGGAAGGTGTCCCTGTCCATGGCAGGAGGTTGGAACAGGATGATCCCAAAGGTTCCTTCCAACCCAAACAGTTCAAAGATTCCATGAGGCTCACAGATAGGGCTGCCCTTCTTCTAAGGAAGGCCCAGATCCAACCTCTCTGTCTTGTGGATGGGCTTGGACTCTTTCCAGCGTTTCAGCCTTTGTGAGAACAGCTCAGCTGAGTTCCAGCTCTCCACTGACTACTCCACAAAGAGTCCTATTTCTCAGACACCTAAAATTAAGTGTGAACCTCTGCAGCTGAACCCAGTTCTTAATGTGAGTGAAATGAAATCTGATCTGTGGGACTGGCTGGATACGAGTTTAAGAAATTGAGTCTGAAGAATGAAAACAGTATTAATGATTTGATTTTGAACATTGATTATTTCAACATGTCTGCAAACATCTTCACAAACCCAACATGACACTACACACATACTTTTTCACCATACAGTTTAAGGCATTTTGTTTTCACCCTCTCTGTTTTCTTCTCCCTGCAAATTATTGATAAAATGGACTGTTTCCCTAGAGGTTTCCACATGAATGCAGATGAGGTATGGTCAGACTTCTCCTGGCATTAGTTGGGCATTTATTCAGAGATGCATATGTTGCCCCAGGGGAAGAAAAAAAAAAGATACAATCTGATAAAGAAAACATTTCTAACTGAAGTTTGCAGCTCTATTGTGGTTTGTAAAGTCCAACCTCTGCAATAAATGCTTAAGCCTCTTCCAGCTGTTTGCTGCAGCACAAATGGCCAAACTTTTTCTGTGTTAAAGGGAAAATTAGTTTCAATTTTGCTGGTTGTCTGCAAGGGCGAGGCACTGAACAACTGCAAATCCCATCAGCTTTGAAACAGGGCCTCGTGCAAAGTTGTCTGAGGGATCCCAGATGGTTGTAAAGTGCTTAGATGCCATCATTGGCATAGTAAAGGATATCCCAAGGGATTGACTCTATTTCTAAGTTGTTCAATATCACATTCAACCACTTCTCAGATGCCTGATGGGTGAATTAACTCAATTTTTTTATCTACCACTACAGTGAGGAGCACAGTACAAACAGAAGGGGGGGCTGGAAGATCTACTGGAATGACCTTTCTTGGTGTTGAGGTTTTCCAATGAAGTGGGGAATGAGCTCAACCTCTGCTGAAAGTGAAATAGGGAAAATGGGGAATGTTTTTTTTAAATCTCAGATCCTTTTTCTGGATATGGAGAAGGCAGGGCAGGCTAAGGTAGGGGAGGGAGGAAAATGAATGTACATCTCTGTGAACTCTGACCAGACTTTGGCAACAAATCCCAATTCTGTCGTGTTTCCGTGGCTTGGCAAATCTTCCCAGGAAAAATGCTATGCAACGGACAAAAGGCATCCCGAAGTCACTCAGAGATGATGCCCAGCAGAGCCACAGATCATTCAAGCAGCAAACAGCATGGCTTAAAGAGTGGGAACAAGAAGGTGTCACAAACAAAACCGCCTTCCCTTTCCCCAAACCACTTTATCTATTGAAACCACAAAATATTAACGAGTTTACCAGCCCTCCAGAAATGAGGGCAGGCAATTGCAACTTTATAGAATTCAAGATCAAGTTTACCACATTTAACTCAGAAGAAAAGCCAGTTATGATGACTCAACTCACTGGAGATACTGGAATATGTAATGAAAATATACTTTAAAAAAAAAAAAATAAGAAAGAAAGAAAAAAACAGTTTTTAATAAGCAGTTCTAGAAGTCCAAGTCTTCCTGGTCAATATTATCAGAGTTTTCTTTCTTTTTAGAAGCCTGAACTCCATCAGTATTTTCAGCCTCCTTTGGATCTGCACCTTCAGCGTCTGCCGCGTCCTCATCTCCCGCAGCGTCAGTGCCTGAAGAATCTTTGTCCTCATCTTCTTCCTCTTCCTCGCTCTCAGGATACATCTGTGAGGGTTTGGAGCTCTCATCACTTCGAATCTCTCCATTGGGGGGGTCACTCCCAGGGTTGTGGTCATCTTTGCCTTCCTCTTCGTCTTCTCCATCATCTTTATCTTCAGACCCCTTCTGGGACTGCTGCGAGAAGTTTCCTACAGAAGAATAATAAGAAAAGGCGGTGGATGTTTTCAGACTCTCCAGCTTTTTGCTATTTTTCTTGCCTTTGGCCCTTGAGACTTTCTGAGAAACCTTGCTGTTGATTTTGCCTTCGTGTTTTTCATGTGCCTTGTCAGGGTCATCATTGGCAGGTTCCTCCTCATTCTCATCATGTTTCTCACTGTTTTCCTCCTCAGCCTCACCTTCTGACTCTGGTTTTGCATCTTCTACTGCCTCAGCTTCATCCTGCTCAGCTTCTTCATTTCCTTCTGCATCATCTTCTCCAGGATTATTGTCAGTTCCAGAGCCCTTGGCATCCCCTCTGCATTCAGATGTCTCTGCTTCATCATCCTCTGGCTCCTCTGTTTCTTCAGCTTCATTTTCAGCTTCATCTTCACCTTTGGACTTCTCTTCAGCTTCCTGCTCTTCATTTTGAGTTTCTTCTTCTTGTTCTTCCTCTTCCTCATTCACTTCCTCCTCCTCTTCCTTTGTTTCTTCTTCCTCTTTTTCTCCCTCTTCTTCCTCTTTTACCTCTTCTTCCTCCTCCTCTTTTGGGTTTTCTTCCTCTTCCACTTCTTGCTCTTCTTGTTTAGCTTCATCCTCATCTTCCTTTGCTTCCTCATCCTCCTTTGTGCCTTCTTCCTCTTCCTCTTTCCCTTCCGCCTCCTCTTCTTTTGTTTCTTCTTCCTCCTCTTTTTCCTCTTCCTCTTCTTTTCCTTCTTTCTCTTCCTCCTCCTCTTTGGCTTCTTCTTCTTCTTCCTCCTTCACTTCTTCTTCTTCCTCCTTCACTTCTTCTTCCTCCTTCACTTCTTCTTCTTCTTCCTTCTCCTCCTTCCCTTCTTCCTCCTCCTCTTTTGTTTCTTCCTCTTCTTCCTTCCCTTCCTCCTCCTCTTTGGCTTCTTCTTCTTTTTCCTTCACTTCTTCTTCCTCATCTTTGGCTTCTTCCTCTCCCTCCTTCCCTTCCTCCTCCTCCTCTTTTTCTTCTTCCCCTTCCTCTTCCTCCTTCCCTTCCCCCTCCTCCTCTTCCACTTCTTCCTCTTCCTCCTTCCCTTCTTCTTCCTCCTCCTCCTCTTTTGTTTCGTCCTCTTCCTCCTTCCCTTCCTCCTCCTCCTCTTCCTCTT